>NW_024040041.1:22112929-22594929 GCF_014851395.1 Micropterus salmoides
AAACTGGCACCTTTGATTCCGCAGCCTGATAACGCGGTGCCTGACTGTTAAACTGACAAAAGGGACACTAACCAGCGATTAGCATTTCCCTGAACACCCCCAGAACTCCCCTTTAACGTAACCGTGGCAACCGACCTTGCTCTGTGTTTCATTACCCCATCAAAGGGATACCCCCTTCATGCCTAAGTGTGACAAAATCCAGGACAGCCTGAACTTTATGTAAACAAAGACTGCAGTATCCAAAGACTCAAAGCATTAACTATTTAATTAAATAATCTTTTAGTTACTTGATTACGTTTGCCTCTATTTGAGTAGTTATGTTACCATGTTGTTGCTATCTGTTGTTGATATTATTGCTGAAAAGAATCTAAATAAGTTACTTTTGCAGTATTTTTATTTTCAGCAAGATTAAGGACACTCCTTCATCTTATGTGTAACCAATGCTTATTCACGATACTTTCTCACACAATTCCTTTAGAAATGATGATAAAGAAATGTCATACTATACACTATTAATTGCCAGCTTGAATTGAAGGCTAAATAACTGAATTCCCCAGTTCCTATGGAATGATTGTTTGGATTAATCTAAGCTTTCCTCATGTAACCTGAGCTCCCCTAAGTGGACGAAATAAGTATTACACACCATCGTAGGAAATGCCGTTAATGTATAAATGTCACTCATTTATCGTGACCAATAATTTGACAATTGTTTTCCTGTTACCAAATGCTTAACTTAGAACGGTACAACTGTTTGACCATTGAGGTTTGATTGTGGAAAATATTTGATTATAATACGCACAAATAGATTTTCTTTTATAGACATTAAAAGTTTAGAAAGACAGTCCCTCTGGGGAACGTCTCGGGTTACGTATGTAACCCTTGTTCCCCGAGAAGGGGAACGAGACACTGCGTCGGTGACGACACTATGGGAACGCCCCTGGGCGTGGCAGGGCTGAACTATGAATGAAACTACTCCAATCCTATTGGTGTTACTAGAACGGTAGTGTGTGATGGCGTAACCGGAGGGGGTATATAAGCACGCCGGCACATAAGACACATTAGCCCCTTTCTATGAAGCAAGGCACTCCAGGCGGGGTGAGGTGTGGTGGACCGACGCAGTGTCTTGATCCCCTTCTCAGGGAACAAGGGTTACATACGTAACCCGAGACGTTCCCCTTCGAGGGAACTCGAACTGCGTCGGTGACGACACTATGGGAACAAGATACCCACTTAGGCCGCACCGAAACCCCGCCTGCCCCCAGCGTGCAGAACCTGACCAGGTGCAGAAGGCAGGTCCAGACTGTAAAACCGGATAAAAGTGTGAGGGGTGGCCCAGCCAGCCGCATCACACAAATCCTGGAGTGACGCCCCTGCGAGGAGGGCCCTAGAAGCCGCCATGCCTCGAGTAGAGTGCGCCCTTACGGCCATAGTGAAGGCAAACTGCGCACCTGATAGGCCAGAGAAATAGTCTGAACGATCCAGTTGCTGATGGTGTGTTTAGAAGCGGGGAGCCCAGCCTTGGGGGACCCGAAACACACCAGCAACTGGTCTGCTTTCCTCCACCGGGAAGACCTCAGAGTGTAAATACTCAGTGCTCTGACAGGGCAGAGCAGATGAAGTCTCCCGTCCTCCGCCGTCACATGAGGTGGGGGATGAAACGCCTGCAGCACCGTGGACCCTGCCAGTCTGGCTGGAACCTTAGGGACATAACCTGGACAAGGGTGCAGGATGGCCCTGACCCTCCCCGAGGCAAACTCCAGGCATGGGGGAGACACCGACAGTGCCTGGAGATCCCCCACCCTCCTCAGAGAGGTGATAGCGAGGAGAAATGTCATTTTAAGGGTCAGGTGCTTGGCCTCAGCCGACTCCAGGGGTTCGAAGGGGGCCTCAGCCAGCACTTCGAGAACCACTGCCAGGTCCCAGGTGGGAACCCTGGAACGAGTCACGGGTCTCATCCTCCGGGCTCCATGGAGGAAGCGCACGACCAGCGGAAGCCTCCCCAAGGGCCCGTCACTCAGAGGGGTGTGGAATGCTGCAATGGCAGCCACATATACTTTGAGCGTGGACGGGGAGAGGCCAGCGGAGAAACGGTGCTGGAGGAACTCCAGTATCACAATTACCGAGCAGGTAATTGCTGCTGGAACCTGTTGACGACAGCATCCACTGCTTCGCCAAACAGGCCAGAAGGCGAGAGGGGCGCGTCCAGGAGAAAAGCCCTCTCCTTCCCCTGGATGCCTGATAGGTTGAGCCACAGATGGCGCTCCGTAGCCGCCATGGATCTGCCGATGGAACGGGCCGTTTCCTTGGTCACACGGAGAGCCAAGTCCGTCGCTCTACGGAGCTCCGTTAGGTCCTCCTCAGAGGGACCTCCCCCTACATCACAGTCCCGAAGAAGATCGGCCTGGTGTGCCTGCAAGACAGCCATCGTATGTAGGCTGGCACCAGCTCGACCCGCTGCCATGTAGGCCTTGCCCACCAAATCGGACGTCATCCAACACGGCTTGGTGGGGAGCGCCGGCGTCCGGAGGGATGAGGCGAGGTTGGGAGAGAGGTAGCTAGCCAGTGCCTCCTCCACTCATGGCATCTCTCCGTAGCCATGCTGTCTGATTCCTGTCACGTTGCCGTAGTCCAGCCGGGGGGGACGTAGACAGCCGCGAAGAGAAGGGTTTATTCCATGATCTACACAACTCGTTGTGCAGATCCGGAAAAAATGGTAGGGGCCGATGCGGGGGTGGCGCCCAATCAATGTGCAGCTTGGCCACGGCCCGCGTCACCACTTCCAACAACTCTTCGTATCCTGGCGAGGGCTGATGACGTTCCGTTTCCTCTATGCTAAGCACATCTAGCTCCTCAGAGCCAGATCGTGTCAGCCTTTCCAGACTCACCCCTTGAGTGGAAGAAACCGTGAAACGGGCTCCCGATCGGGGACGAGGGGAGGAGGATTCCACGGACGAGGACCGGAAAAAGGCCTCAGCCGTTCCGGCACCCTCGGCGATCTCGCATTGTGATCCCCAGGATCGTAGCCGCCGCGACGCCTCAGCGACCGCGGGGCCTGTGCCACGAGGGGAGCGCATCCGACCATCCTCTAGGAAGAGAGCCGCTCGAGACCTCAGCACCCTCAGGGGCAGGGCCTCGCAATGGTCGCAGGCAGCCCCCTCGAGAGCCGCCTGAGCATGCGACATCCCCAGGCATGAGACGCGCATCCCATGGGTATCACCTTCTGTGATGAAACGCTCACAAGGGAAGACACACTGTCGGAATCGCTTTGACATGATCTTCTGCTGCTTCGTCTCGATGTCAGGTAGGAAAATGGAGCTTCCAAACATAGCCAGAGTGCCTGCTGAATAGAAAGAAGCTAATGTGTCTTATGTGCCGGCGTGCTTATATACCCCCTCTGGTTACGCCGTCACACACTACCGTTCTAGTAACACCAATAGGATTGGAGTAGTTTCATTCATAGTTCAGCCCTGCCACGCCCAGCAACGAAGTCTTTGTTTCGCTTGAAGCTACACACGCGAAGTGCTGCGACATCAATTTTTACCTCAGTTCCAGCAACTTTACTTGTTTTATTTTTTAAAGTTTGTTAAAAGTTATCAGTCCGTTGAGTTACACTAGTTAATTCAAGAACGACCCAGTTCTTCGATACGTCGAGCTAAGCTCACAGAGGTCGGACGACGCTACATGGCTCGCCAGCAACCACAAAGGACGACTTAAACCTGACCTGAGACAGGATCGTGAAGGCTCCCACTGCAAGTTTCTTCCATAAGCCTTCCAGAGACGGACCCCAGAGAAATTCCCTGGCAGAGAAAGCAATTGGCCGACAGCTTTAAGTTGTCCTAACCGAGAACGCACGGACTCTGCCAATGTGAGGCCGTTTACCAGCAACCCGGAGGAAGAAACACAAGCAGTAAGACCAAAACCCTACATTCTGTGATCAGTGATGTCCAATAGTTGCTAATCCATTTTTCTTTAGTCCAGCATATAGAATCTTTATACCCCTAGACAAATTTAACCGAGTTATCATCTAATTGCATTCGTTAGTTGCCGTATGAGTCAAATGCTTCCCACAATCGAACCTCCATTCTCATTGTTTAGCCATTGTATATTTTCCCAGATATAGTTAACCACCCTTTAATATCGCTTTAGTTAGTTAATAAATTCACTGTAATCAAGGAATTGTGTGTGTTGCCTGTTTCCACATCCCTGCCAAGACAATTGACCCTTTACATATGAGACTGGGGGTTAACCTACCTCGAGGTCCGGAGACTCTAGGATAATAACAACTCCGGTGGTGCCCCTTTTTAAACGAGAGCTTTTTATGGATTGATGTTTTCTGAATATTAAAATTCATAATTGGATATTAATTCTCATAAATGTATTAAGATTCATAGCTAGTTTAGACATGCTACAAACTGAACACCAGATGGCTTTTCATGGTGTTTCTCAGGAGTGCTGCAATACAAGGTCTTGCTTCTTCCCATCATTTTCTGAGACTTTCACAAGCTGGAACATGTTGGTCTCACAATGAAGTTGTTCTGTATACTTTTATTATACTTTTAGACTTTTAGGAGCAGTAACAATAACTATACCAATAATTATTCATTATCAAGGCACCATATTACCACCATCATATGAATTAGTCGTCAGAAAGAAAGTGACAGGATTCAGGAAACCGATGACAATTCTAATCTTTATTGAAATGTAAAAGAAACCCCAAAAGCTTGTTCATATTTCATGAAGTCGTCAACTGGAGGATGACTCTTACTCAGCAGACTCAGACTAAAAAAAGAGAGAAAAATCATTTAGCATAGAAAATTTTCTAATTTAGGAATCAAGTTACTAAGTAAGGTTCAAATAAATGTTTTGGGTATTATATCACACGTGGTATTTATTTACACTGTCAACACTGAAAGTACACAGCATCAATTAATTTCATGACTACTATTGTCAACTCAGTTGTTATTGCGATCATGCAAACAACAAAGATACCTTTCCAGCGTCACGGCTCTTGACTCTCAGCTTGTTGACCTGGGACTCAGCAATGTCAGCACGCTCCTGAGCTTCCTCCATCTCATGCTGAACCTTCCTGAGCCTAGACATGTGAGTGTTGGCCTGCTCCTCCTGTGAAGGGTTTACAGCTTACAGTTACAGAATATCTTTTAAATATTGCATCATATTAGTATGGTTTATTTATGTCACTACTGATTCCCTTATGAAAGATAAAAAAAAAATAGGACTCACAGCCTCCTCAGCCTGTCTCTTGTAAGTCTTCACTTTGAGCTGCAGCTTGTCCACCAGATCCTGAAGTCTGGTCACATTCTTCTTGTCCTCCTCAGTCTACACAGATAAAGGATTGTAACAAATGATGTAAAGAGACAAAATCAAGACATTAACAACTCATTGTAGTTTTTAATTAAATAATAAATTACCTGGTAGGTCAGCTCCTTCACTCTTCTCTCATATTTGCGGACTCCTTTAACAGCATCTGCTCCACGTCTCTGTTCAGCCTCAACTTCAGCTTCTAGCTCATGGACCTGTAACATGATGATCAATAATTCATCAAAAACTTTGGTACTGAGACAGGTTGAATTTATTCTACACACTGAAAGTGCAATTTACATCCTAAAACTCATACAGTATATACAGGTCATACCCTGGACTCCAGTTTCTGGAGCTGCTTCTTGCCACCCTTCATGGCGAGGTTCTCAGCCTCATCCAGGCGATGCTGCAGGTCCTTGACTGTGACCTCCAGGTTCTTCTTCATCCTCTCCAGGTGAGAACTGGTGTCCTGCTCCTTCTTCAGCTCCTCAGCCATCATGGCAGCCTGAAGTGATGGGCAGTTTGGAAAAGTTGGCATTAATGGTGAGCAAGTATTTTGCGATGTAGCATTTTACATTCAAAAGAAGACCCATTAACATAAACTCACATCAGTGATAGCCTTTTTGGCTTTCTCCTCAGCATTTCTTGCTTCCTGAACAGAATCATCCCCTTCACCCTGAACCTGGACAAGGTCAGCCTCCAGTTTCTTCTTGGTGTTCAGAAGACTGGTGTTCTAAATATCAAGCAAGATAAGAGAATGTTTTATGGGTATGTGCCTCATGTCTTTGATGGGATACAATTCTTGTGAATTAATAAAAACACACCTGAGAGTGAAGCAGTCCAACACGCTCACTAGCATCAACCAGCTCCTGCTCAGCCACTTTGCGTCCTCTCTCTGTCTGCTCTAGAGCGGCTCTCAGCTCCTCAATCTCAGCCAGCATCAGGCCATTTCTGCGCTCCACCATGGCAACCTGCTCCTTCATGTCTTCCTGTCCTCTGACAGCATCATCAAGGTGTAGTTGGGCATCCTGGCAACAAAAAACAAAACAGAAAATACAATTAACCTTTTGTACAATTTACTTGTTTTTTAATACGTAATTGATCATATAAACCTCACCTTCAGCGTTCCCTGGACATTCCTCAGTTGTTTCTGGGCCTCAGCAGCCTGCCTGTTGGCATGGCTCAGCTGAATCTCCATCTCATTCAGGTCTCCTTCCATCTTCTTCTTGACTCTCAGGGCATCATTCCTGCTCCTGACCTCACTGTCAAGATTGCTCTGCATAGAGTCAATCACCCTCTGGCTGTTCCTCTTGATTTGCTCCATCTCCTCATCCTTCTCTGCCAGCTTCCTGTCAACCTCACCTTTGATCTGGTTGAGCTCAAGCTGAACACGGAGAATCTTGGCCTCCTCATGCTCCAGTGTACCCTTTAAAAAATTTAAGAAAAGTCACTTAAATAAGAATTACAATGGCAATGACTTTAAATGAGTTATAACAAATTTGAATTTGAAAATGTATTACCTCAGCTTCCTCTAGTGCTGACTGAATTTCAGTCTTTTCAGTCTCCACAGTTTTCTTGGATTTCTCCAGCTCGTGGATATTCTTTCCAGTCTCACCAATCTGTTCAGTCAGGTCTGAGATCTCCTCTAATGTGCAATCAAAACCAAAATATAGTTTTATAGTGACCTACACAAACTGTCCTGCAAGATAGTTAGTACTGCATAGTACACAGTACAACCTACTTTGAAAGGAATAATTCTCCTTCAAGTTCAGAGTAGGCGAACCAAGGGTGAAGTCATATTCAAAAGGTAAGAGAGGTTCATAAACTACACTTGTTAAGGTCAAAGAAGAAACCACACAAGTTGCATTTGTATTTTAATGAGAATGACATACGTTGCAGGTTCTTGTTCTCTCTCTTCATGGTCTCCAGCTGATCCAGAGCCTCCTCATAAGAGTTCTTCATTTTGAACAGCTCAGTGCTGAGAGAACGAGCCTCCTTCTGGGCTCCTTCCAGCTCTGCCTGGCCCTCCTCATACTTTTGTTTCCAATCTGCCAGGACCTAAAATTGTATAGATGAACATCAGTGATTACTTTCTAAGATAGATTTTTGTTTCACTCGACTGAATGTGTCCTTGATGTCCTTGTACCTTATCAAAGTTCCTCTGCTTCTTGTCAAGGTTGGCAGCCAGAGCATTAGCTCTCTCCACATCAATCATGAGGTCCTCCACCTCACCCTGCAGTCTCTGCTTGGTCTTCTCCAAAGAGGCACACTTTGAGTTCACAGCCTCAATGGATTCCTCAGCATCCTGCAGACGCTGGGCAAGCTTTTTCCTGTAGTGAAGAAGAATGTTTTAATTGGTAAAACAAACTATTGAAATGAAAACTAATAAAAACACTGAAAGGTTAGTGACTTACTTGGACTCCTCCAGCTCCTCAGTGCGCTGGATAGCGTCAGTCTCATATTTGGATCTCCACTGAGCCACCTCACTGTTGGCCTTGGACATTCCTCGCTGCAGCTCAGCCTTGGCCTCCTGCTCCTCCTCAAACTGCTCTCTGAGCAGATCACAGTCATGGCGGGCTGACTGAATAGCATGAGCCAGGGCATTCTTGGCCTGTTGAACATGACAAAACATTTATAGCTAACCTATAAAGCAGACAAAGATTATGCAAATAAATACTTTATCAAGTTGAAACATTTTGTCATTTAGTTTTGGACCAGTTACTTTTACATCTGTCATATTTTATTTATCATAAGAAATACAGATCTTTTTTCATTATTCATCAAAAATGTTATTGATAATAAGATTTAGTAATAATGAAAAGTAATAATAGCAATTTGTGTGTATGGATGTTTTTAACGTGGAACGCTATGATGATTGAGTTTTGATTTTTTTTTGACTACATTTTAAAAGAATAACTCAGTTCTGTTAAAACCTAATAAGAGGACATCTTAACTTGTTATACCTTCACTTCCTCCTCAACGTGCCTCTTAAACTCCTCAATCTGCTGAGTGAAGGCCTGCTTGCCCCTGGTCAGCTGGGAAACAAGAGCTTCCTTCTCCTCAAGCTGGCGGGAATACTCGCCTGAATGACAATATGTAAATGTGTTATTTATCAAAATGATCATTATTGGTTTCCATTACTAGTTTTTCTTTACAGACGACTCACCATTCTCTGTCTGCAGTCTGGCCTTCTGTCCATTAATGTCATTCAGCTGGCGAACGTTCTCATCATTTTTGGCTTTGATCTCACTAAACTGGTCCTCAAGAGTTCTGCACATTTTCTCCAAGTTGCCCTTTAAACAACAAAACATGATGATGTAGAATTAAGTTTAAATCTGCTGTCATATTTATTAGTTTCTAAGCATAATTAAAGTTAATCCCTTACTTAAAACAAACTGCAAACCTTAGCTTTAGCAACAGCCTCCATGTTGCTGGAGAGGTCATCAATCTCCATCTTGTACTCGCTCTTCTCCTTCTCCAGCTTCTGCTTGACACGCTGGAGGTTGTCGATCTGCTCTCCCAGCTCTGCAACACTGTCTGCCTGCTTCTTGCGGAGAGCTGATGCGGTAGCTTCATGTTGCAGGGTTGACTCTTCAAGATCACGACGCAGCTTTTGGAACTCAGCTTCGCGCTTCTTGTTCATCTCAATCTGAGCAGCTGTTGCTCCACCAGCTTCCTCAAGCCTCTCACTGATCTCCTCAAGCTCCCTGGAGAGGTCAGCCCTCTGCTTCTCCACCTTTGCCCGAGCAGCCCTCTCAGCCTCAATCTC
The DNA here is from genome assembly GCF_014851395.1 of Micropterus salmoides. NCBI lineage: Eukaryota > Metazoa > Chordata > Actinopteri > Centrarchiformes > Centrarchidae > Micropterus > Micropterus salmoides. The sequence continues at coordinate 22,122,018 of NW_024040041.1, forward strand.
TTCCTCCAGCTCCTCAATACGAGCCTAGATTTGATGATAGAAGGTTTATTAACTGATTTAGCATGTTGTTTTGGATTTACTGGGCCTGATTTGAATGTGTCTAATACTGTATATAAGTTGGATATTTCACCTGGAGCTCCTTGATCTTCTTCTGAAGCTGAGCGCCAAGAGACTGTTCATCCTCAATCTTGCTGAGGAGCTGGCTGGTCTCAAAGTCTTTCCTTGATGAGGATACCAAAAAAGCTGTCACTGTCATAGTTTGTACTGTTGATCAAATGTAATTTCTGGGATACTAAAAATAGTGTTAATAACCCGAAACAAACAAAAAACTTACTTTTTGAGTTTTTCATCAGATTGCTGCTTGTCATTCTCCAGATCCATTATGGATTCCTGGGCCAGTTTAAGATCTCCCTCAAGCTTTCTCTTGGCTCGCTCAAGGTCCATGCGGAGCTTCTTCTCTTGCTCCAGTGATCCCTCAAGCTATCAGATGACAGTTCATGATAGTTGATTTGAGGCATTTAAAAGAAAGAACCCAAATACCAAGAATACCAAGTAATTACAGAAGCAAAACCCTACAGAAAAAACAACAGTTTTCTTACATCGTCCACTTGCTGTTCCAGCTTTGTCTTGGCCTTGGTCAGAGAGTTGACTTTGTCTTCCTCTGCCTGGAGATCATCAAGTGTTTGCTGGTGGGCCTCTTGGAGGGCTTTCTTCTCCTTTGTTAACTTGGCAATAGACTCATCTTGAGATGCCATCTCCTCTGTCAGGTTTTTCACCTGAAAAAATATAAAGGTTACATTTTTAATATAACTTTATTTATCTGAAACATTTTATCATTTTGTATCAGTGTAATGTGAACCTTGTTTTCTGTGGCATGTTTCTCCTTCTCCACTTTAGCCAAGGTGAGCTCCAAGTCATCAATGTCTTTCTTCAGCTCAGAGCATTCATCCTCCAGCTTCCTCTTCTTACCAGTCAGCTCAGCATTGATTTCCTCTTCATCCTCCAGTCTCTCAGTTGTCTCTTTGAGTTTAGCTTCAAGCTGGATCTTGCTCTTAATGAGCCCCTCACACCTTTCCTCAGCATCAGAGAGGTTCTCGCCTTCCTATGGTACATTTTGAAACCACAACATATTAGTTAGTTTTGTATTTGTTAAAGCTACACATACTTATAAATTAATGTTGGTAGCATTCAAGCCATTCCCAAAGAAATTCACATAATGCTGGTTAAGCCTATCCCTGTCATGGAAATTTCTCTGTATTTCAGTACACTGGACTTCTTAAATCCGGTGTCTATGGCAACCTTCCCAAACTGGAAAACCAGTAGTGATGTGCTTTATGCCATCCAGCAATAATTGGTTTTCCAGACCTTAAGGAGGAGTGACCTAGTGACAGCAGCAACTCAGTATAGCAGATCCCGTCGTAAGCACATGTCAACATGTTCAAATTACTCTCACTGTCAAAAGGGGAGGAGATTGAAATTTTAAAAAAATGTATAATCATAGCTTTTAATTAATTGTTAATTTAGTGAATCTACAACTTTGGCACGTCAGAAGACAAGGGAAGTATGTGGCCTAGATATCTGAAAATATAAGCAACAGTGATTAGTTTGTGAAATGTTTAGATGATAGAATCACATTTGCTTTGTTTCCTACTTACTGAAGTCACTTGGAGTTGCAGGTCATTCTTTTCCTGCAGCAGAGAAACCATCTTCTCCTCCAGCTCCTTCTTCTTGGCCAGGGCAGCAGCCAGGTCGGATTTCATCTTATCATAGTTCTCCTTCATCTGTTGCAGCTCCTTCTCAGTCTCAGCAGTCTTCAGAAGAGGCTTGATCTTAAAGTACACTTTCAGCCATGGCCAGTTTTTCACATTCATGAATGAACGGATATTGTACTGGATTGTTAAGATAGATTCCCTGAAAAATAAATATAGATGTAGAGTATTTGCTCCTGAAATGTGAGTTTGTAGATCTGCTGAGGATAGTAATTTAACAAAAAATATCTGTAACCTATATAATTGGACAGTAACGTTTAATGTACTAAACAAGAATCATACCTCCTCTCCATCATCTTAACAAACTCCCTCCTCATGAGATATCCTCTACAGAGAGCCTGAGTCATGGTCACCAGTGTAAACAGTTTCTCGTCTCTCATCTCCTCCAGCTGACCCAGCAGACCAGCTTTGAAGAACACCTGTGTTGTCAAGTGAAGGAAATCAGTTCTCAGTACACATGGCTGTAACAGGACAATGGAATCTGTTAATATTGTTTATAAGGATGAACCTTTGTGTGTCCAAACATGTACTGAGTGTGGTCCACATCAATGGAGCCCAGCAGCTTCTCTGAAGCTTTCTTGTTGTCAATGAACTGTCCCTCAGGGATGACACTGGCATTCAATACTTTGTATCTGGAAGAGAAAATGATGTTGTTACTCATATTTATCTTACTTCTCAGCCTGATGTTTTACATCATAATAACTTACTAGTACTTCTACTGAAAAATCACCTCTGCTTGAAGTCACCGTAGATGATTCTGCTGGGGAAGCCCTTTCTGCAGATTCTGATGCCTTCCAGCACACCGTTACATCTCAGCTGGTGGATGACCAAGAAGTTCTCCATAAGACCTGCACATTGCAAAGGTATTACTTAGATTCCTTTAGTTTACCGTGTCACACATTTTGCACAAAACTGTGTTGCGTGCTTCTTACCAGGTGTCTTTGATTCATTAGGAATCAGACAACGGACAAAATGAGGGTGAGTGCTCCTCAAGTTGCTCATCAGTTTGCCCAAGTTCTCCTGTGGATCAGCAGGATAATTGGTCAGTATTTCAAGATGAGGTTTGTAATTGCTTTCCAAAAATTTGAAGCAATACATACTCTGAAAACAGCAGACACAGTCTGGAAGGCACCACCCTTCTTCTTGCCACCCTTCTTGCCCCCAGCAGCGGCCTCTGTATTGCAAAACATTCAATTTAATTAATGGCACTGTAGAAATTACTCTGTAGAACCTGTTTTAAGCTTTCTTCTCTGTCGAATGCTGATTAGATTTTGTAATATGCATAAATGAGTACTGTATATAACCACAGAGCTTCTTACTAAGCCTGACCCAAGTGCAACAGACACAGTTTCTTACCTGTCTCAACAAGCTTACTGATACTCGGGTAACATTATACATGTAAACTGCACTTTCTGATTAGCTGCCAATAGCTAACAAAGAGAGGGTAATTTCATCAGAGTTGCTCTATCTTCAATAGTAGAAAATAGTTAAACAGGTTAAAACATCTTTACAAGATACACAAAATTTCTCACTCTTATTTCTTACCATCAGCTGCACCATGGGATGCATACAGGAAGGCCAGCAGTTTGTTTGAAGCTTTCTGGTAGAGCTGAATAACTGACTCATTCAGTGGGTCCTTGTTCTTGTCCAGCCAGCCAGTGATGTTGTAGTCCACTGTACCAGCATAGTGAACCAGGGCAAAGTGAGCCTCTGCTTTGCCCTTTCCAGGCTTTGGCTTCTCAAAGGCCTTGGTCTTGCCAAGATGCTGATCATGCAGCTTGTTCTTGAAAGTTGTGTCAGAGGCCTTGGGGAACATGCACTCCTCTTCAAGGATGGAGAAGATTCCCAGTGGCTAAGAGAAATTTACATTTGCTGTTGAAACATTTGTCTGCAGAAGTAAACATTACTACATGCACAAACAAATCATATCTCTGTAGTCATTACTTACCTTCTCGATAAGTTCGATGCAGGAAGCCAAGTCCATACCGAAGTCAATAAACTCCCACTCAATGCCTTCTTTCTTGTACTCCTCTTGCTCCAGAACAAACATGGTGTGATTGAAAAACTGTTGCAGTTTCTCATTGGTGAAGTTGATGCAGAGTTGCTCCAAGCTGTTGTACTGTAATTACAGAAAAATTTTGAATTTCATGCCAAAATAAGGTAGAATTTTAAAACTGCTCAGATATTTTTCAGCTACTCACATCAAAGATCTCAAATCCAGCGATATCCAACACTCCAATGTAGTACTGTCTTGCCTGCTTTGTGTCCAGCATCTCATTGATACGGATGACCATCCACAAGAACATTTTCTCATAGACAGACTTACACAGAGCACCGACAGAATTGTTGACCTAGAACCAATGATATTATTATGGTCATTTCTTTGAATACATTTTCCATACCGAAATGCAAATATTTGTTAGGATTTGGTTTTGTGCTGTTGTTTTTTCCCGTGTTTATTTGATATATTCATGGTTTGGAGTTTTTGTAGTCTTGTTTGTTATTTTGTTCATTCGCTTTAAGTCTTCTTAGTAACTGTCTTGTCTCTTATTGTAGTGCTTATTCCTGTGCTTTAGTTCATGTTTAGTGTTTTCTAGGTCGATGTACTTCTGTGTTTTATTACTTATGGTCTGTGTCTTTGTCCTTGGTCTTTTATCTCCATGTTTTAGTTTGGGCCTGTCCATGTCCTGATTTTGCAGTTGTTCCATGTTTTACTTTGGTAGATCTGTCCTTGTGTGTTCCGTTAACTTTACTTCCTGTTTTATTTTGTAGTCTTCTGTGCCTGGTGTTTTTGTCTAGTTTTGTTCCTGTTGTTAGTTAGTATATTGTTGTCTTGATGATTTATTTGTTACTTCTGACGTTTTTGGATCTGTGTCTGCTTGTGTCTGTAGTCTTTTTGGTTTATTATTTATTCTGTTCTGTATTAGTTTCCTGTCTGGTTTCCTTGCTGTTGCACTGTGTGTGTGTGATATATATATATATATATATATATATATATATATATATATATGCTTGCTTGTTTCTTCAGTTTTTGTCATGTCCTTGCGTCTGATGTTGAGTGTTCTGCCTTGTGCTCTGTTCCCTGGATTTCTGATTTGTTCCCCTGTTTTGGATTATTCTGTCTTTATGTTGGATTTGCCTTTTTCTGGATTACCTTTGTTTGGACTTTTGCCCTGAGCTCCATGTAAGCCTGTTTCAGTTTAGTTTGTGCTCGAATAAAATCTTTTGTTTGAACTGCAACCACCTCGCCTACGTCTGCATTTGGGTCCACACCTCAGTCCTCAGCCTGCTTTCAAACATTGTATTTTCATTTTGTTACCTGTGGCACGGTCTGACCTTTGGTCACCATCTCATTTCCGACCTTGACTCTTGGGTAGCACAGAGCTTTCAGCATGTCAGCTGAGTTCAGGCCCATGAGGTAAGCGATTTTATCAGCAACTGAAAGACAACGGGTATTAGGTACACATTGAATTGAGTAGTATTTTACACACTAGAAAATGTAATCAATTACCATCAGTGCCATCAGGTTCAGCCTGCTCCTCACGCTGCTTCTGCTTGAATTTAATGTTGCCATGATGCATCACAGCTCCAGTCAGCTTGAAGATGCCCAATTTTTCATCAGCATTGAAGCCCAAGATGTCAATTGCTGCCTGCATTGTAAATGAAGCAAAGCTATTGCTATGTGAAACATTTTCCCAGTATTCGGTCTATTTAACTACATTGTCATCTTACATCTGTTGCAATAAACTCCTCCGTATCATCAATGCTTTTGACAGTGATTTGACCCATACTGATCATTGGGTAGTCATAGGGGTTGGTGGTGATCAGAAGAGCCTCTAGAGGAGCACAACAGATATACATAGTTTTATTTGGTGTTATTTGTTGTATCATTTACATTTACATTTCAGTTTCATGTAGTACATACCCACGATCTCAGGACTGTGGCCAGTCATCAGCTGATAGAAGATATGGTAACTCCTCTCAGCAGACAACTGGTAGGTGACACGGGACTTCTCCAGCAGATCTAAGATGAACAAAAACAAATTTAACTTCAAACTTTAAGTTTACTGTATTACATTATAATGTATAACACTATCAGAGATGAGTCATTGACTTGGTTAAAACTTACATGTTTCAATATCAGCTGATGCCAGCTTGCCAGTCGTGCCAAAGTGGATCCTGATGAATTTACCCTAAAATGCAAGATCATTAATACAATCAGTTTTTGTATTTTAGCAGTAACAAAAGTTTTAAGATATTTCCTGAACTACTTACAAAACGAGAGGAGTTGTCATTCCTCACAGTCTTGGCATTACCATAGGACTCTAGTAGAGGGTTGGCCGCAACGATTTGGTCCTCAAGGGAGCCCTGCATGAGATGATTTGATTTGATGAGTATGAGTGATGCTTTCAAATTAATTGTCCTCTAACAAACAGTTTATCTTAAACAACCAATTTTACCTGCATTTTGCCAGCTACTGGCTCAGCTTTCTTAGCTCCAATAGCTGCAATTGTTGCAAAATACTGGATGACACGCTTGGTGTTGACAGTCTTTCCTGCACCGGATTCTCCACTGGTGAACAAAAACACAATGTCAAGATTCTGCTTCATATAATAAAGTTTATAAAGATTTAACATGATCGTTAGTTTAATACTCACGTAATCAGGACAGACTGATTCTCACGATCTGAAATACAAACATACATGCTTTACATGAATTCCATTTGAATAATACATTTTTGTTTAATATCAGTGTATTTATATGTGAACACTAGAAAGATTCATCTTACCAATTTGCATGAACTGATAGGCATTGTCTGAGATGGAGAAGATGTGGGGTGGTGCCTCAATCCTCTTCTTTCCTCTGTATGCTCCCACAACTACAGCATCATATACAGGAAGCCACTTGTAGGGATTCACGACAACGCAGAACAACCCAGAGTAGGTCTGTAATAGGAGAGATCATTGAGGGGGGATGTCATCTCCCTTGTTAAGAAAGTGACCACAAAAATCCCCATTGTGCTCTGTTTATTGATAAATCCATGGCTCTGTCCATGGTGCTGAAGTATAGCAGATGGATTTTATTTCAATTGTTTTGGCACTATCATTATTTCTAACATAAACACTTTATGCACTCAACTCTATACTACATTGTACTCTGTATACTGTAAAGACTAGTGTCAAAGTGATTAAAGTACCAAGTAGCAACATGTATTTGCATGCTCATAAATGTTTTTATTACTGTTCTCACTTTATTATCACGTTATTTTTCAAGTTAAACAAATCTTTGTGTAGCAAATTGAGTGTTTATTTGATAATATAATGTAATAATAATAATTATACATAATTATAATAATAATAATTTCAGAGTTTAGTAAATGTAGAGGATTTAGTAAATCCTCTACATCTATGGAGCATGTTTTAAGAATGAACAAATAACCAAGACAAATATACATATGTACATACACATTGAATTTGTATAGTATGGAGGAAACTCACGTAGATCATCCATGATGCATAACGCTCCTTGAGGTTATACAACACACAAGGCTCATTGAGGTGGGTCATCATGACCATGTCCTCAATTTTGTCATACTTTGGGGGATTCCTCGGATGGACGTCTTCTTCTTTTACAGTGACTGTCTGAATAGGAAATAAAGTGAATTGTTTTTACTAAGAGATCATTTCAAATAAAAACATTCAGATGGATGCCATTGTTGTTGACAGTGTCACTGAATTTAAAATCCAATGATAATTATATATTTCACTAAAATGTTGTTTTAAATAAACACTCATGGATAGGATAGCATCCTCCTACAGAAAGAGGGAATAATGAATCACCTACCTTTCCAGTATCTGTCTCAACCGTGGCTTTGCCACCTTCTTTCTTCACAAGTTTACCCTTGAGGTACATCTCATCCGCATCAGCCACAAAGACGGCAGTTTTGGCATCAAAAGGACTGGCTTGTGCCTCAATCCTCTCCTTCTCTGGTTTTCGGAGGTATATGGCCGCTGGGCCATACTGCTCCATCTCCGCGTCTGTGCTCATGGTGGCACTTCAGTGGAGTCTGAAAAGATGAAGCGTCCACAATAATTTTAACATTTCAACTTGATATAGATATGGTCTTGTATCCAGGTGGTGGTGATTTCCTGCTTTTTTAGGATGACATCTTTTACCTCAGCTTGTTCCAGAAAAGAATGAGTGGGAAGTTTCTGGTGGAGTCCCAAGATGCTGTAAAAAGATGATTAAACAAGAGTACAATAACGTTTGTTTTTCTAACTTCAAATTTGTTCAGTTAATTTGAATGTATTTAGACTTAAAAGCAACTGTATGCTATCTTTATTCAGTTGAATCATTAAAGTTCAATAACCTCCCATCCCCCTGATTTAGTATCTATATGATATGACAAGGTGTGTATTAGATGTCGACACAAACAAATTACTTGTGTATTTTTTGGATGAAGCTATGTCTTAAATTTGTTAAGAGTATTTAAAGAAATGTATTTTGGAATAATGTTGTCCACTGCAGACTACCACTAAGGTATCTTAATAAGCACAAGTAATTAGTAACACATTAACTTGACCAACTAATGAATAAGAGTACCAACTGATGTCTGAGTGAATACACTCACCTGTGTTGGGAAGCTTTCAGTTCATGCTGAAGTTCAGAGCTGCCTCTTTTATAGAGGGTGGGAGTGACTGGTCAGCACATAGTTTCTCACTCGATATATGGTCATGGCATTTTGTCTCTCTGTTGCTTATTTTGTGTCAGAGGTGTTTAAGGAGATGGTATACATAATTCACATATCTTAACTGTAATTATAATTTTTTTTTAAATACATCAGACATTGTGATGCCTAACCTGTTGATTTGATTTAATTTGATTGTAACCTTGGCTGTAACCAACACAATGTGTTTTTTAATTTAAAACATGAATTAATGCTATCACATGGATTATTAAATAATTAAATATAAACACTGCTAATACAAAAAACTGCAGTGCAGCAGAATGAATTGCTGAAATGCCCACACAGACACACAAGTTAAATCGATCAAACATAAAGACATGTAAACCACCACTAGTAAACCAAATAAGGCTTATCGGACTATACATGTCAAATTATTTAGAGAGAAAGAATGAGGTGTTTATGCATTTCTGCCCTAGATTATCTTAGTTTGTTACAAGCTTGCTGCTCTAAATGTTGGTCCACTACTGCCTCCAAATGCAGGCATGAAAGTGATGGCCAAATTGTATCATTCATTTAACAGTGAAGAATATGGTTTGTGTATGATTCCAGTAATTCAAGTTCTTGATTTAAAGGACATTAAAGTTGAAACATGTTGTGAACATCAATCATCATTTTCCAGAAGTTTATTGGCAGTGTTGGGGTTTGTTTTGGAAAGTCTTTCAAAGTCCATTGGTATTCAATTGCAGGACACTTGCACATTTGAGATCTCTGACATGAAAGAAAGTTCACCCTAAATGACACTAATAGGATAGTTGTGAACACATTTAATCTTATAAATAAAAATCAAAACACTTCATTAATTGAGTTTACATCGCATGTTTTAATGCCATTTCAGATCTATACATAGATCTTTGGAAATGCCCCAATGTTTGTGATCTAGAGTTACATGACTCTGGCACATCTCATATTCCTGTAATACAATTAAAGAGTTCAAACTCTTGTATAACTCCTTTTATGGATATGAAAACGGTTGGCAACTCGTTTGACATCAGGCCCAAAATAAATTCCACATAAGGCAAAATAACTTCACCCAGTTGCTACATTTGATACTAAGGAGGTGACATCTGTTGAAGAAGCATGATAAGTGTCTCGGCAAAGGGCTTATGTTCATTAGGGCATTTTTGAGTCCAATAGTTAACTGATGCTGACCTCTTTGAGCTGGATCTAGGACACATACTGATTTAAGCAGATGGTGTGAGGACTTAGTGTCCAAGTGACCAACACAAGTATTTTCCATCACCCTATATAGCTTATTTGCTCCTGATAGTGATTACATCAGGTCTTTGCTTCAAAACTGATATTTTGGGACAGTGTTTGTGAGAGAGAGAGAGAGAGTCTTTCACATATGGAAGACTGCAGAGATGACACCTATAAACCAGGGAAACTACCCTACAGCTTTTGTCTCTTATTTGATATCATCCGCTGTTGCCTGCAGTAAAGAATTAATTGGGAGTTGTTAGGTTTGTAATAGAAATACATTGCATCCAACCTGGATGTTCATTAAATATAAATACTATTTAAGTAAAAGGTGATCATTACTTGGACCCCCTGTCTGTGTCGACCTGCTCTATATGCATGTGCATATGAAAAGTGCAATGAGATTATCTCTGTTATGAATTGGCGCCATACAAATTTAATTGAATTGTTGCACCAATAAACAGTACGGTGGCCCAGGCGTATCAGGCCAAAAATACAAAAGTCACAATATGAATACAAAAACTCACAACACGAATACAAAAAGCCACAACACAAATACAAAAAGCCACAACACAAATACAAAAACCACAATGGAAATACAGAAGTTGAAAACAAAAGAGACATTTAGTAATAGCAGATTACCTTGGCCTGCACACATCAAAACAGTAGTACAGCAGCAGTGCGGATGTCCTGCAGTCAGTAGGGCTGGGTTTGGATCTTGGATAGAACAGACTTTATAATGTAACTTTTTTCCGCATAGTAGTGTCTGCCAAATCAGTAAATGTACATGGAAGAGGAACCTTCTTATCCGTTTGATAAATAAGTAATATGTTGTTCTGATCAAATAATATTTGTCTGAATTAAACAGCTATTGTGCACATATCAATAATCTATAATATAAATGTTAATTTAAATATTTGAAAAGTTTCAGTCTGGTTTTAGGAAGTACCACAGCACTGAGACTGCCCTGCTTAAAGTCACCAATGACCTTTTAATGTCTGCTGATGAAGGTATGTGCTCAGTCCTTGTACTCCTGGACCTTAGCGCTGCTTTTGACACCATTGATCACAACATCATGTTAGACAGACTGAGGCACTGGGTGGGGATCTCTGGTACTGCTCTAGAATGGTTTTCATCCTACCTGTCAAATAGGAAGTTTTGCGTGTCTGTAAACAACTATGTCTCTTCATTCTGTCCAGTTAAATATGGTGTGCCTCAGGGGTCGGTCTTAGGACCCATTTTGTTTTCCTTGTATCTGCTTCCCCTTGGACATATTATCCATAAACATGGCATTTCTTTTCATATTTATGCTGATGACACACAAATATACTTGCCCGTCAGATCCACAGACCCTGGAATGCTGAGTTCACTTAACAACTGCCTTTGTGAAGTTAAAAAATGGATGTCAAATAATTTCCTCCAGCTGAACTCAGACAAAACAGAAATCCTGGTCATCGGGTCCCAGCAGATGGCAAATCAAATACTGCCATCTGCTGGTTCCCTAGTAAATCACATTAAGCCTGTGGCAAAGAACCTTGGTGTTTGGTTTGATAGTAATTTAAATTTCGAGCAGCACACCACAAAGCTTGTTCAATCATGTTTTTATCAACTTAGAAATATAGCTAAAATTCGATCTATGTTAACTTTTAAGGACACCGAGACCATTTTACACGCCTTCATCTCATCACACCTGGATTATTGCAACAGCCTTTTCACCTGTTTAACCCAAAAATCTATTGATCGACTCCAGACTGTCCAGAACTCAGCTGCCAGGCTTTTAACCAGAACAAAGAAATATGACCACATTACTCCTATTTTAGCTTCATTACACTGGCTCCCAGTATGTTTTAGAATTGACTTTAAAATTCTATTGATCACTTTTAAAGCTCTTCATGGCCTCTCGCCTTGTTATATTTCTGACCTGTTAGTCCCATACGCACCAGCACGTACCTTGAGATCCTCGGGCAGAGGTCTGTTGTCTGTTCCAGAGTCTCGACTGAAAACTAAAGGGGACAGAGCGTTTGCTGTCAGGGCCCCGAGGCTCTGGAACAGCCTGCCCGAGGAAATCAGGTCGGCTGAGTCAGTGAACTCTTTTAAGTCCCTTCTTAAAACATACTTTTATAGGAGAGCTTTTCCCGATCTTATTTGACTTTATTTTATCCCTTTTATTTTATTGTATTTTACTAATTTTATATTAAATTTTCATGCTCTTATCTTTTTTTTGTATTATTCTTTACACTTGTTAAAGCACTTTGTAACTTGTTTTTGAAAAGTGCTCTACAAATAAGGATTATTATTATTATTATTAATTGATAAAGTCATGTTCATGGAATGCAAAAGGCCTAACTCTCGGAATTATGGAAGTGCAGCGCCCGGGCAGTGGTGTGAACATAACAGAGACCAGTGATCTCTGTTACTGGTCTCAGACTTGTGTTCTCACTATATTCAATGCATTGTGCTGCTGCTGAATGAAGAAGCACCCCATTAAATTTTTGATTCACACATTGTGTGAGCACGGCCAGGGCGAGTGACAGAACTTGACGGTAAAAGGAGGAAAATATTTAAGTTACTTAGTTAGCTACTATCCTGATAGTTAAATTCAATTTCAGTCTGAAAACTGGTTGTTAAAGAAAGGACGGTGGTGGTAAAGTAAATTAGGGATGCAAACTAGTAATTTTAAGCAACTGAGGAGACATTTCTAATGGATTTTAATGTGCAAATTAAATGCTTAGCTCACACATGGGGCGGCTGTGGCTCAGGAGGTAGAGCGGGTTGGCCATTAATCGGAAGGTCGGCGGTTCAATCCGTGGCTCCCCCTGATTGCGTATCGAAGTGTCCTTGGCGGCTGTTCCGCCAGTGTATGAATGAGTGTGAATGCTAGTTTCCGTTTGAGCACTTAGGCTCAGTGTATGAATGCAGATGTAGTGTAAAAGCGCTTTGAGTGGTCGAAAAGACTAGAAAGGCGCTATACAAGTACGGAGCATTTACACAGGAAAAAAAGATGCATTGATAATTGTTTTAGAATTGAATTGTAATCTTATCAAATCGTGAGGTGCCTAGAGATTCCCACCCCTAATCATTACTGGTTTCCATTACTAGTTGACCTCTCCGGGACGAACGACTTTGTTGATTGTTGTGACCACCATTTCTTAAATGTCCTTAAAAATAAAAACATGGTCATAGACTTCAGGAAAACTCCCCACTCAAACTCTCCAACAATAATCAAGGGCTCACCTATTGGGACAGCGGAGTGTTACAAGTACCTAAGAACAGTTATGGACAAAAACTTGAACTTTGACCTTAGCATTTCTGCTGTCTACAAGAAGGGTCTTCAGAGGCTTCATTTTCTGAATACTTTTAATATGGACAAAACTTTCATGACTTTTATTGAATCAATTTGAACTTTTTGTTGCATAGCTTGGTATGGAAATCTTACGGTGCAAATCAAAAATAAACAAACAAGTCTAACATTGTTAAGGTAGCCAGCAAAAACCATAATTGGAACTAAACAACTTTCCTTGGCAAACATCTATAAAAGACAAGTTATACGTAAGGCTCAGACTATCACTATCGCCAGCTCTGACCACCCTCTCTTGGAGGAATTTGTTCTTCTCCCCTCTGGGCGAAGATACAGACTGCCCAAAATAAAAACTAACAGATACAAATTTGCCCACGGCAATTAATGCCCTAAATTTGCACTGAGTTTGAGTTGTTGCTCAGAACGATAGATTGCTGAAGCTACCATTTCAACTTATTGAGTACTTTTACTTTTAACAAAAGAGGTTGTATATAACAGCTGTTCTTATCTTTGTTTATGCCTCATGAATGTTTGTTTTAACCCTATTGCAAATCAAATTTCTCCTGGTGGGACAATAAAATCCATTAATGTCATTTAGCTGCCGAACGTTCTCACCATTTTGGCTTTGACCTCACTCAACTGGTCCTCAAAGTTCTGCACATTTTCTCCAAGTCTCCATGTAGAATTAAGTTTAAATCTACTGTCATATTTATTAGTTATACTTTACATTTCTAAGGATAATTAAAGTTAATCCCTTTACTTAAAACAAACCACACACCTTAGCTTTAGCAACAGCCTCCATGTTGCTGGAGAGGTCATCAATCTGGTGGTTGTCGATCTGCTCTCCCAGCTCTGCAACACTGTCTGCCTGCTTCTCGCAGAGGTTGACTCTTCAAGATCACGACACTGTTTCTGAAACTCAGCTTCACTCTTCTTGTTCATCTCAATCTGCAAAGCTGTTGCTCCACCAGCTTCCTCAAGTCTCTCACTGATCTCCTCCAGCTCCTCAATACAAGCCTAGATTTGATGATAAAAGGTTTATTAGAATTAGAATCCTTACGTGGGGTTCATGTTGGAGTCTGTGTTGCGGTGAGAGCCGGTCATTTTATGGTGTTAGTGGACTGCATTTTGTTAGCTGTGGTGTTGCCGCTCTAGTGGGAGAGAGGCTCGGGAGCTACATCTGCACCCAGTACCTTCACACTAAAAGCAGAACAGTGGCTGTTCCAAACAAGAAACAACATTGACAAAAAGGCAGTAACAATTTGATTTATAAATAAGTGATTTTATTGAAAAACTTCATAAAGCCCAGGGGTGGAAATTAACTTTTTAGCTGGTAGATGAAAAAATCCACGTGTTTTTTACCGGCCAAAATAAGAAATTGTCTTTTGTGTCGCATGTACATCTGTTTAATTTACTTTTAATTGAGATAGTAAGGTATTATGTTAAAAACAAACTTAAAGAAGAGGCCACAGTGAAATTTGAAGCAAAATTATATTTTTGCTATAAAATGTACTCAAGACATAACAGTAAATTGTTTTCTAAACTTATTTTATTATCATTTACAGTTTTATTCATTTAGCCCATGCTTTACAATTGCTACATATGTCAGAGGTCGCACGCCTCTAGAGCAACTAGGGGTCGCACGCCTCGAGAGCAACTACGGGTTGAGTGCCTTGCTCAGGGACACATTGGTGGTGATTTCGAATCCGGGTCTCTCACACCAACGTCATGTGCCTTATCCACTGTACCATCACCACTCCTGATCATTCTCATAACTTAAATGTCATCACTGTTCACTCTTAAACATGCTTTATCATTCAACCTTAAACCTCCTTATCAGACTGCTCACCTTCTACAATTCGTGTGTTACACGATTTTAAATCCCTTGCTACATTAGGGACCAATTTAAGTGTGACACACAATCAACAAGAAGTCTGCCTCTACTTACCGTCAAATAGATATTGTATGGTGATATCAAGCCAAATACATTTACCCGCCAATGTGGAAGGCAGCCTTCCAACATTTATGTTAGGATTTGGTTGTGTGTTCATGTTTTTCCTGTTTAGTCTGTTTTCATAAGTTTGGTTTTGTGTTCTGTAAGCTTTATTTGATCTTGTCATGTTTGGGGTTTTGTAGCTTAATCTAGTCTTTTGTTCATTCGCATGTTTCAGTTTCTTAGTGTCTGTCTGGTCTCCTATCTTAGTCCTGCGTTTTAGTTCTCAGTCTTGTGCTTTAGTTCATGTTTAGTGTTTTTCCTGGTCTGTGTACTCCGTGTTTTAGTGTAGTCCTGTCTCCTGTTTGGTCTGGTTTCTGTCATTTACCTAATTTTGCAGTCTTCCAGTCCTTGTGTGTTCCCGAGTACTTTACTTCCTGTTTTATTTTGTAATCTTCTGTGCCTGGTGTTCTTGTCTAGCTTTGTTCTTGTTGTTGATTACCTGATGTGTTTCAGCTGTGCTTCCCTCGTTTGCCTGTGTGTATTGTTTCGACCCCCTGTTGGTCTAGGGGAGTGGGGGCCATAAACATATTGGCACAACTGGTATAGATCTTACCAAGGTAACTTTTATTGGTAACAGAGAGATGTAGACAGGTAACAATAAACAAAAGGAGGGTGGACGAGGGTGCTGCGAAAATAACAAACCAAGTTAAAATAAAAAGGTCCTCAAAAGGAGGCCTGTACCTATCTATCTAAGCAGAGTTGATTCTTGCTACAAACGAACACAAAGAGCACAGCACCCACTCCACCTGGTGAAAACTAACACAATAGTAAACAAAACACTAAGGGAATCCCTCCACTGCACCCAATGTGGAGCTAACAAACAAAGGTATGCAAATGGTTTCCCTAAACACAATGTACAGCTAATAAGCAAGGAAGGTGGATAGTTCCACTAAACACAAAGTACAACTAACAGGCAGGGTATGCAGTCAATACCAGCGGCACACAAGTCAATACGCGGTGACAAGCTGCCTAGAGCAACAGGTGGACTGTCCTTATGAGCCGGAGGTAATTAATGTGGTGACGAGCCATTGGTTGAGTGGAAACAGAGGGAACCAATGGGCGTGACTGATGTAGCACCCCAGAAACCAGGAAGTAGGAGGGTCTTCATTCCCCAGGGACACAGCCTACTTGGTAGAGGCGAGACAGGGAAAAGGGGAAACACAAAGGTGACAGCGACAGCCGTGACACTCCCCCCCATAAACACAAACTCCCCAGTTTGGGAATTAACCAGTTTAGACCTAACTACTTTTTTTCTCTATTATGATTGCAGCCTAGACAAGGCATCTGCAATAATGTTCTCTGAACCTTTCTTATGCCGTATCTCCAGATTGTATTCCTTAACAATCAACGCCCACCTCATGAGCCTTTGGTTATGGTTGTACATATGGGCTAAGAACACAAGCGGGTTGTGGTCTGTGGAAACTACCACGGGCAGAGAGGTGGAACCAACATAGACCTCAAAATGCTGTAAGGCCAACAACAAAGCAAGGGTCTCTTTTAAGATGGTTGAATAGTTAAGCTGATGGCGGTTATACTTCTTTGAGAAGGTCTATACCCTCTACATCTTCCTGCAAAAGCATGGCATCAGCTCCCACGGCACTGGCATCCACCTCCAGCTTGAACGACTTGGACAAGTCGGGGGCAGCCAAGACAGGAGAGTGGCAGAGGAGGGACTTAGCACTATCGAATGCGACTTGACATTCTGGGGACCACACAAAGTCTACTTTTGGGCTAAGTAACCTAGTTAACGGTTCGACCACGGATGAGAAGTTCCTACAAAAAGCTCGGTAGTAACCAGCCACTCCGAGGAACGAGCGCAACGCCTTACGAGTGGTTGGAACTGGACTCGAGGCAATAGCTTCCACTTTTGCCTCTACTGGCCGAACTTGACCTTGACCGACTTGACGGCCTAGATAGGTCAAAGTGGCCTTCCCAAACTCACACTTAGCGAGATTAATGGTAAGGTCGGCTTGAGCAAGGCGAGAAAACACTTCGGAGAGGGTGGACATGTGACTCTCCCACGTATCTGAGTAGACAATGAGATCGTCTAGGTAAGCATTATAATTTTTAACACCGGCTAACACTGTGTTAACTAACCTCTGGAAAGTAGCTGGAGCGTTACACATTCCAAAGGGCATTACAGTGTACTGTAAAAAGTCATCGGGAGTCACAAAGGCTGCGACCTCAGAAGCACGCTCAGTAAGAGGGACCTGCCAGTATCCTTTTAAGAGATCTAGTTTGCTCACAAACACGGCAGTACCGAGGGTATCAACGCAATCCTCCATCCGAGGTAAGGGATACGAATCACGCACTGTGACCGCCTTTAACTTTTCTGAAGTCGGTGATAAATCTCGGTGAACCATCAGCCTTGCTTTCTACAAGACATGGTGAACTCCACGGACTGGAGCTAGGCTTGGTGAGGTCATGCTGAAGGAGGTACTCTACTTCTCCTTTCATTACATCACGCTTCATTACATTTGCGCGGTACGGGTGCTGCTTAATGGGTCGCGGGTTGGTAAGTTCGACATCATGCTTTAACACTTTGGTTCTACCTGGAACATCACTGAATAAACTCGGAAACTGGGTAACTAAACCTATCACATCCTGCCTTTGAGCGGGGGATAGATGTGGTAAGCAGGTAGGCAACTCCTCAATCGCCTCTGAATTGGGGAGACGAGAACCTGGGTAGACGGGACAACACGGCTGCAAATCGTCGAGGTCTTGTACAGGCGTAGGGTCAGTCGCAACTACAGCTACCACTCCAGACCGAGGTTTTGCACCAGTTGTGTCTTGTTTGAACCCCACAGCAGTACCCTGAGAGTCTGAGTCCTTTTCCCTAACATGGTAGAGTTTTAGCGTATTAATGTGACAAACACGGGTTTTTCCTACGCCGATCAGGAGTGCTTATCACATAATCTGTGTCACTGAGTCTTTTGTGAACCTCATAGGGCCCTGAAAATTTGGCAGACAACGCGGTACCTGGTACCAGAAGTAATGCCAAGACTTTGTCTCTTAGACTAAAGTCACGTTCTGCAGTGGAACGATCGTAGTTTCGTTTCATCACGATTTGTGCGGTAGTCAACATGTGCTTAGCGAGTGCATTAGCTCTGTGCAGTCGCTCGCGGAACTGACTTACATAATCGAGCACATTGTGTGCAGGAACGGACTGCAACGACAGAATCTGGTCATGCAATGTTTGCAGAGGACCACGGAGAGTGTGTCCAAACACAAGCTGGGCAGGGCTGAATCCTAATGATTCCTGTACAGCGTCGCGTGCAGCGAACAAAACGAAGAGGATGCTCTCATGGCAATGTTTCTTAAGCATAGACTTTAACAGTAAGATTGTTATTCACGTCGGCGGTAATGACTCCCGGTTACGCCAATCGGAGGTCACTAAGATTAATGTTGAGTCGGTGTGTACATATGCAAAAACAATGTCGGACACCGTAGTTTTCTCTGGACCCCTGCCAAATCTGACCAGTGATGACATGTATAGCCGCATGTCGTCATTCCGCCGCTGGTTGTCGAGGTGGTGTCCAGCAAATGATGTGGGCTTTGTTGATCATTGGCAGACTTTCTGGGGAAGACCTGGTCTGATCCGGAGAGACGGCATCCATCCCACTTGGGAAGGAGCAGCTCTCATTTCTAGAAATCTGGCCAAGTTTATTAGTGGACCAAATCCATGACAACCCAGAGTTGAGACCAGGAGGCAGAGTCGCAGTTTAACACACTTCTCTGCCCTTCTTTTTCAGCAGTTACCCACCCAAAACCCTACGCAGAGTCGCAGTCTAACACACTTCTCTGCTCCTCCATTTCAGGAGTTACTTAGGGAAAATCCTATAGTGACGGTGTCTGTCCCCCGACCATTGAAATTATTTAAAAAGGTAAACAGAAGAGGAGCTGTGCATAAAAACCTCATAAAAATTAAAACCACAAGAACAATAGTGCAAACGAATAGGAGAGTTAAATGTGGACTCTTAAACATCAGATCTCTCTCTTCTAAAGGTGTACTAGTAAATGAACTAATATCAGATTATGATATTGATTTATTTTGTCTTACTGAAACCTGGCTGGGTGATGGAGAATATGTTAGCCTAAATGAATCCACCCCTCCCAGTCATATTAATACTCACATTCCTCGAGGCACAGGCCGAGGAGGTGGAGTTGCAGCTATCTTCGACTCTAGCCTATTAATCAGCTCTAAACCTAAACCAAATTATAACTCATTTGAAAGTCTTGTTCTTAGTCTTTCGCACCCAAGTTGGAAATCACTGCAACCAATTCTCTTTGTTATAGTGTACCGAGCACCTGGCCCGTATTGTGAATTCTTATCTGAATTTGGAGAGTTTTTGTCAACTTTAGTCCTTAAAACAGACAAAGTTATTATTGTAGGGGATTTTAATATTCATGTGGACGTTGAGAATGACAGCTTTAATACTGCGTTTATCTCTCTGTTAGATTCCATTGGCTTCTCTCAGAGTGTGCTGATAGTGCTGTAGCTAAATTTAAGGATGCGATTCCATCAGCTCTAAATACATTATCTAGTCACAAAGTAACGGAGGACTCCTATGCTAATTTCAGTCCCTCCCAAATCGATCATCTTGTTGATAGTGCTGCAGGCTCGCTGCGAATGACACTGGACTGTGTAGCCCCTCTAAAACTTCATGAGCTTCTTTAATGATAAAATTCTATCTATTAGAAACAAAATTCACCAAGACCTGCCCTCAACTGGCACCGACTTATCTCTTAACTCAGGAACCTTAGAAACAGCTGTAGAACCAGATTCATGTTTAGACTGTTTTGCTTCCCTCAATCTTTACCAACTAACTTCAATAATTTCTTCATCTAAACCATCAACCTGCCTCTTAGACCCCATCCCGACTAGGTTGCTTAAACATGTTTTACCCTTAGTCAGCACCTCTATACTAGATATGATCAATCTATCTCTATCAACAGGCTATGTACCACAGTACTTTAAAGTAGCTGTAATTAAACCTCTTCTGAAAAAGCTCAAACTTGATCCAGATGTTTTAGCCAACTATAGACCGATATCTAACCTTCCATTTCTCTCTAAGGTTCTGGAGAAAGCAGTTGCTAAACAGCTGTGTGACTTTCTACAGAGCAATAGTTTATTTGAGGATTTTCAGTCAGGATTTAGAGCTCATCATAGCACAGAGACAGCACTGGTGAAAATTACTAACGACCTCCTTATTGCATCAGACAAAGGACTTGTCTCTGTACTGGTTTTATTAGATCTTAGTGCTGCATTTGATACCATTGACCATCAGATCCTATTGCAGAGACTGGAATATTTCATTGGCATTAAAGGAACCGCTCTAACCTGGTTTAAGTCCTATTTATCAGATCGATTTCAGTTTGTACATGTTAACGATGAGTCCTCCATCCATGCCAAAGTTAGTCATGGAGTTCCTCAAGGATCTGTCCTCGGACCAATCCTCTTCACTTTATATATGCTTCCCTTAGGCAATATTATCAGGAAACATTCCATAAGCTTTCATTGTTATGCAGATGATACTCAGTTATATCTATCGATCAAGCCAGATGAAACTCATCAGTTAGCTAAATTTCAAATGTGCCTTCAGGATGTTAAAACCTGGATGACCTGTAATTTTCTAATGTTAAACTCAGATAAAACTGAAGTTATTGCTCTGGGGCCTAAGCACCTCCGTGACGCATTATCTAAAGATATAGTTTCGCCCTGGCCTCCAGCACCACTGTGAGGAATCTTGGAGTTATCTTTGATCAGGACATGTCGTTTAAGTCTCACATTAAGCAAATTTCAAGGACCGCCTTTTTCCACCTATAATATTGCGAAAATCAGGAACATCCTGTCTAAAAATGATGCAGAAAAACTAGTCCATGCATTTGTTACTTCTAGGCTGGATTACTGCAATTCCTTATTATCAGGCTGCTCGAAAAAGTCCATTAAGACTCTTCAGCTGATCCAGAATGCTGCAGCACGTGTTCTGACAGGAACCAGGAAAAGAGATCACATTTCTCCTGTTTTAGCTTCTTTGCATTGGCTTCCAGTAAAATCCAGAATAGAATTTAAAATCATTCTTCTTACCTACAAAGCTCTTAATGGTCAGGCACCATCTTATCTTAAAGAGCTCATAGTACCTTACTACCCCACCAGAGTACTGCGCTCCCAGAATGCAGGGTTACTTGTGGTTCCTAGAGTCTCCAAAAGTAGAATGGGAGCCAGAGCGTTCAGCTATCAAGCTCCTCTCCTGTGGAACCAGGTTCCAGTTTGGGTTCAGGAGGCAGACACCATCTCCACATTTAAGAGTAGGCTTAAGACTTTCCTCTTTGATAAAGCTTATAGTTAGGGCTGGCTCAGGTGAGTTCCTATGATGCACTGAGCTCCTTTCTCTTCTACTTTCTCTCCCTCTGTATGCAACCTCATCCCATTATTGCATGTTACTAACACAACTTCTCCCCTTTCTGGTAGTCTTGTGCTTTCTCGTCCCTCTCCTCTCTCCTCCTATCACTTCCTGGAGCTCTAGAGCTGTGGAGTCTGGATCTGTGGCTGCGGGTCACCTGCTGCCCCCATGTTCCTGCTCGACACCCTCTGCTGCAACGACTATTGCTACTAGTGCTATTGTTATTATAATCATTAACATTACGACTGTTACCATTAACACTACTATAAATATCTGTACCATTTTTCATTTAGTCTATAGCAACATCACCTTTACTGTCTGTACCTCTGTGTGTATATTGTGTAGGCTGCCTTCTCCAGCAGGCCTGTAAGGTTGGATCCTCTCTCTGAGCCACAGCCAAGCGTTCTCTTGTAGCTGGCAGTGGTGGGGAGGAAGAGGACAGTTCCACCGCGCTCTCCATTGACGCTGGCTCCTTCACGGGAGTTGAATCAGCTATCTGCAAAGGCTTACAAAACACTGTATCAGCTAATGAAATATCTGACCCATCATCACATGTCATCTGGCGTGCCCGCGCACGAGTGACGACGCAGGCTGGGAATACCTACTACTCTGCGCTGCAGGCAGGGTCACTTGGTACATCCAAGACTTCCAACGTTGGAGTAACTTTACCCCGGCTATGTCATTTCCCATGAGCAACACAACACCCTGTATGGGAAGCTCATCACACACTGCTACAGGGAAAAAAACACTGACTAGATCGGACTGAATGTGCACCTTATGCACAGGGCGAGGCGCAAATCCCATTGTGTCATACCTGACAGGGTATATGTTACGACCCCCTGTTGGTCTAGGGGAGTGGGGGCCATAAACATATAGGCACAACTGGTATAGATATAGGCACAACTGGTATAGATCTTAACAAGGTAACTTTTATTGGTAACAGAGAGATGTAGACAGTTAACAATAAACAAAAGGAGGGTGGACGAGGGTGCTGCGAAAATAACAAACCAAGTTAAAATAAAAAGGTCCTCAAAAGGAGGCCTTTACCTATCTATCTAAGCAGAGTTGATCCTTGCTACAAAAGAACACAAAGAGCACAGCACCCACTCCACCTGGTGAAAACTAACACAATAGTAAACAAAACACTAAGGGAATCCCTCCACTGCACCCAATGTGGAGCTAACAAACAAAGGTATGCAAATGGTTTCCCTAAACACAATGTACAGCTAATAAGCAAGGAAAGTGGATAGTTCCACTAAACACAAAGTACAACTAACAGGCAGGGTATGCAGTCAATACCAGCGGCACACAAGTCAATACGCGGTGACAAGCTGCCTAGAGCAACAGGTGGACTGTCCTTATGAGGTAATTAATGTGGTGACGAGCCATTGGTTGAGTGGAAACAGAGGGAACCAATGGGCAGGGACACAGCCTACTTGGTAGAGGCGAGACAGGGAAAAGGGGAAACACAAAGGTGACAGCGACAGCCGTGACAGTATATATTGTCCTCAGTTGTGTTCAGTGTTTGTGACGTCCTCGTCTGTGTGGAGTGTTTCGTCCTGTGCCTACACTTGTAGATTTATCCATGGTTTGTACCTTGTTCTTTTGTTTTGGATTTTTCCCTGTGAATTATTATATTATTGTTAGGACAGTTGCAACTGAGCTCCCAGTGAAGCATACTTTATTTGTTCAAAAAATCTTTGTTGGACTGCAATTCCCTCGCCTCTGTCTGCATTTGGGTCCATTCCTCTGTTTCCTGCCGCTGCACGCTGCACTGACAATTTAGCCACCAAACGAAAAATCCACCCGCATTTGGTAGGTGGCGGGTGTTAATTTCCATCCCTGATATAGCCCCTTTAATGGACGATCATTTGGGGCTCTGCTTAGACGCCTCACCTAACCAATATCACTGATGCTCAGGAGATGGGTACCAATCTTCTGAGTAGTTTTAATCACCCACTGCAGAGCCCTCCACTTTTAATAAAAATGCCAGTTAGTGATGTTTCCATGCTTTCTATTGCTGTTCTGTAAAAGCTGACAAGAACTTGGCATGGGAATTTGGCCTTCTTAAGCTTCTTCAAGAAACACAGTTGATTTTGAGCTTCCTTCACCAGCGTGGAGATGTGAGATGACCATGCCAGGTTCTCTGTGATGCTGAATCCCAGGAGTCTGAAACTGTTCACCTGCTCCACTGATGTAGACAGGATTGTCTTTATCTCCTTTTTCCTGAAATCAACAATAAGCTCCTTGGTTTTGCAGACACTGAGCAGTAAGTTGTTCTCTGTACACCACTCTGCAAGATTATCAGTGTGATGTCTACCAACATTCAGGTCTCGCGTTGTCTCCGTAAGCTACAGTTGCCTCCTAGCGGTTGAGAATCATAATTGCATTTTGTTTTAAATTAAAATGATGATGTCAAGTAATATCATAGAATGTGTATGTTATGTGTGACTGTGAAAATAAGGATAAATGTTTCTACCTGCATTGATGTCACACTGCCTATGTGAAAACCACATGTAACCAATTTTAACACTATTTTGGCTGTACTGCTCACTGGTCTGAAACAGGGCTATAGCCAAACCGTTAAAATTAGACCACTGATTGCCTTGATTTCGCCGGGTGGGCTAAAAGCAGACTACACGTGGCCCATCCAATTAAGAGCTAGATTTTACAATTAAATGACACTTAATATCTTGTAGATATTATTGACATAGTGGAAATAACAGGATATCAACCATCACACGCACTGCCTGGGCGAAACTACAGTAATCAGTTTTGACCATTTTTATTAAAAGTGGGCTACAAATAGCCTGTCTGACTATTTAGAACACGATTTAGACATAGATGTCACAGAAATAAAACCAACCACCATGTAATCACTGTTGTCTCTGCTTACACGTTGGAATATCACAGCCTACACCTTGCACGATATTGTGGCAAAATATACATGTAACCAAAGGTTATTTTGGCTAGAAGTGGGTTACTCATAGCCGGACTAAATTGGGCCTATAGTTAACCGAGATGGTGAAATGACGGCTAATTGCTGGGACAGTAGGGCTGTAGGTGAGAGCGGGGTGAGTTGAGCCAGTTTTTACTTGATGTGTCTTTAAAGTGAGGGCATGACAGTAATGTCTCCAAACAACAATTTTAGGATGTGGTGCATCCCTGTGAATAATCAATTTGGATCTAAATTAAACTCTTTTCAAAATATGGCTTTCCAAAAGAAAGTTGACTCTTGGCTCATCTTGCCCCATATGAGGGGTAAGTTTAGCCAAGGGAGAGGATAAGTTGAGCCACATGGGGATCGGGGACATCAGTGTCATTTCATCATGCAAACGCCAGGTCCCAACATTCAATAGCACTTAGTTTAACCTTGCTGCCATGTCTCCTGGTTGTTTCATATCAATGTATTGCTTTAAAGTTGTCCTGTTGATTGTCATGACTCCTGCCATCTGACTACCTCACTTCCCATTTTTGGGGCACTTCTCCCACTACTCTCCAAATCCACAAGAGGAATTGAAGCCTGTCAGTCTTGTATTTATAGAAGCATGACATGATGGTTTCTGGTCTAAAATGCATAATGTCACATCATTTCGGTGATGCATCAGAATGCATTGTAAAATTAGAGTCAGAAATCTGGCTGAACTTCCCCCAGGTCTTTTGGCTCAAATTACCCCATCCCTGACATTTTAACAAAATCATGTCATCCAGCAGTTTAAGTACAGTAACAGTTTAGCCTCATATTGTAACTTCGTAACAGATGCGTAAGTTTTTCTCAAACCTGTCTAATTGTTCAGACACAAGAATCAGGATCAGCAATCCTTGAACATATAAAAATCACTTTGAACAGCAAAACAGTTTTTTTTTTTAACTTAAATGTGCCTATCACTTATTCCATGGGCCTCTCTCCATCACAGTGTGAGTAAAATGGATGACTCTTCAAAAATGGACACATGATCAATTTTGTCTATGCCCATAGGAAAGCAAAATCTAAGATGAGATCTCATAGTTGTTCCCTTCTTTTCTCCTAGACACAAATGAGCTGCTTTTAATACTGTTACAACCCAGCTGTAACAGTACAATACCAAGGTGAGATCAAAAGGCCTTTTCTCCCACTTCTCAAATTCTTCTCAGGAGAAAAAAACATAACATCTCATTTATGTCTGACTCTGATCAAAACAAGAAATCTCTAACTGATCTTAAATAAGTCTAATTTAAGTCTCCTGAACATTAGACCATGAAGTCAGAGAAAGAGCTCTCAGCTATGACTCCTGGGATCTCATGATTCTTCTCAAATATGTCTCAGTTTTCTCATATTGGCCTCAGGAGCAAAAAACTCATCTCTATCTGACTCTGATCAAAACAA
This sequence comes from Micropterus salmoides, assembly GCF_014851395.1. Taxonomy (NCBI): domain Eukaryota; kingdom Metazoa; phylum Chordata; class Actinopteri; order Centrarchiformes; family Centrarchidae; genus Micropterus; species Micropterus salmoides. The sequence continues at coordinate 22,147,796 of NW_024040041.1, forward strand.
GAGATCTCTAACATACACCACAAACTAGAAACATATCTGCCCAGTACAGCACTGTAAAAGGTCATGGACTTCATCAAGAAAGCACAGCTATCTCAGCCCAACAAGAGCAAAGAAAGACATACCTGGAAATTCCAAAACCTACAGTCCAGAGCGAGCTGCACTAACAGAACAGGAGAATTGTCTTGGAGGAGAAAGCACAGCAACCCCACAACACATGAAACAGACAACAGATGGGTGAAAAACCTGTCAGACAGGGAACTCACCCAACCAGAGAAAGACGTTCTGGCCAAAGGATTAAACTTTGCCATTACACCACAGCAACTACCTATAGTGGACCTCATTACAGCCACAGAATTGGCCATTAGGAAAAACAAATTAACAGAAACAGAATCGGAACAACTCAGACTAAAGGTATCTGCATCCCTTTCTAATGCAAAGGCCCCCCCTTCCAACATCACCATCCAAGGAAGGAAGGCTGTGACATCTCTGAGAAAGGATCAAAACATCATTATCCTACCTGTTGACAAAGGAAGATGCACGGTAGTCCTTAACACAGCAGACTACCAGAAAAATATACAGGATAAGGATAAGGATACAAGAAAAAGGCCATAGAATGTCTACAACAGCTACAGAAGGACAACACCATCAACCGTAAACAATATTACCGTTTGTATCCTGGAGAAGCCATTCCATGCATTTTTGAAGATACACAAAGAAGGAGCCCCACTCAGGCCGATTATCAGCAGTATTAACTCGGTCACCTACAACATTGCCAAACACATTTCTACCATCTTAGCTCCTTTGGTGGGAAACACGCCCCACCACGTCCAAAACTCCATTGACTTTGTAAACAAAGTTCAAGGACTAAAACTGGATCCAGATGAAACCATGGTATCCTATGATGTGACTTCTTTGTTCACCTGCATCCCCACCATAAAAGCAGTAGAAACCGTAAGGAAACGGCTAACACAAGACAACACCCTGGACAACAGAACAAGCCTCAGCCCTGACCAGATCTGTAAATTACTCGACCTCTGTCTAAACACCACCTATTTCCAGTACAACAGGGGATTCTACAGACAGAAGCATGGCTGTGCCATGGGCTCACCGGTATCCCCAATTGTGGCAAACATCTACATGGAAGAAGTGGAGAACAAAGCCCTCAACTCCTTCAGAGGAATAGCACCGAGCCACTGGTACAGATATGTGGACAACACCTGGGTCAAAATTGAAAGCCAGGAAGTGCAAGCTTTCACAGAACACATCAACTCTGTGGACAGTAAGATGTTCACAACAACAGTTTGGCCTTCCTGGACTGCACTGTACACATTGAAGAGGACAGGAGCCTGCAGATTGGGGTTTACAGAAAACCCACACCCACAGACCAATACCTACTGTTCGATTCACACCACCCACTGGAGAACAAGCTAGGGGTCATGAGAACACTACACCACAGAGCGGAAAACATACAAACAAGCGTCCGAGCCAGAGAGAGGGAACAGAGAGAAGGAACAGAACCACCTGAAGGGGGCACTTACAGCCTGTGGATACCCTAAATGGACCTTTGTGAAAACAGCCACAAGATCCAAGATGAAAAAAACTACAGGAGAGGCAGAAAAGAAGGTCAAACGCAACAACATTGTGATTCCATACGTGTCTGGAGTCTCAGAGAAACTCAGGAGGATTTTCAACAAACACAACATCCCTGTGTTTTTTAAACCCAAGAAAACACTAAGACAGATACTGGTACACCCCAAAGACCGCACACCCAAACACAAGAAAAGCAATCTAGTATATGCTGTCCAATGCAGTGAGGAATGCACAGACCTGTATATTGGGGAGACTAAACAACCACTACACAAACGCATGGCTCAACACAGAAGGGCCAACTCCTCAGGTCAAGACTCTGCTGTCTACTTACATCTGAAGGACAGAGGACACTCGTTTGAGGACCACCAGGTGCACATTTTAGACAGAGAAGATGGACGGTTTGAAAGAGGTGTCAAGGAAACCATCTACACACGGGTCGAGAAGCCGTCATTGAACAGAGGGGTCTACGCCACCACTTATCCCCCACTTACAATGCTGTCCTTTCATCACTTCCCAGGAAACTCAACAAACGTAAGCTATTGGCCTCAGGTGAAGATACCAACAATGGTCGTTCAGTCTTGGCCTCGGGTAGTCCTAATGACTGTAACGACAGCAACCAGGAACACTAAGGAACCAGCAGTATCGACGATCCTGGCAAACGACCCCACTGAGGTTAAATAGCGTTTAAATAGAGTTTCCCTGCCAGTAGAACTGACATCCTTTGGATGAGGGACGAAACGTCTTCCAGTATCTTCAACCAAGTCCAGTTGCCCTTGACTTTAACCTTCGTTGGATCTCTAATTGATCTTAAATAAGTCTAATTTAAGTCTCCTGAACATTGGACCATGAGATCAGTGAAAGAGCTTAATGAAAATTCAGCTATGACTCCTAGGATCTCATGATTCTTCTCAAATATCTCAGTTTTCTCATATTGGCCTCAGGAGCAAAAAAAATCATCTGTCTTACTCAAAAGATGAGATCTCTACAGTATCTTAAATAAGTGTGATTTCAGTCCAGAATGTGGATCAGAAAAAAAGCTTCTAGATATTTCTCAGTGTTGTCTTAGTGACCCCACTTAGGCGTTATTTTATTTACTTTACTTACATTAAATATTGAGGTTGAGTATTTTCTTTTTATGGGGGTTTGTACTTTTACTCCCATTAATTTCAAATCCTTATTGTATTTATTGTTAATTATATGTTACAAGTTAGTGAGAAAAATAAAATAAATTCTGACATTGAAAATAATGCACTTCCAAATGTCATGTTTTCCTATTTGTAGTCACAGCCAGCATAACTGGAGAACACAATACTTTGAAATGATGTTTAGAGATTACTTCATAAGGACCGAATGCACGCAAGAACTGATACAACATGTATCTGTCATACAGAATAAGCACTTTTACTTTTGATACTAAAGTACATTCACTGTGGAATACTTTTATACCTTTTACTTGAGTAGAATTTTGAGGACTTTAATTGTGGATATGGTATTTTGATTGTACTCTATTTAAATACAATCAGTCCTCCAGTATTTATTTTAGCTGGATGGCACAGCAACAAATTTAAACACACACACACACACACACACACACACACACACACAAAATAGCAGTCTGGTGCCATTTGTAGTAAACAAATGTGGGTACTTTGTATAAAAGTTTGAGAACTCAAGCAAAAATTCAAAATCATTTTAGGGTTGTAACAGTTTTTAGTCAGGGCTTCGCTTGGACTATCAATATCAACTTTCAAATAGTTGTGGATTTTTAGTGGAGTTTTAATATTTTAGAACTATAGATAGTAGCTCCAAGTGAGAATTTTGGGAAGACTGTTCAGCGTGTCCAAATTTTGCATTAAACACGCACTGCTTTTTCTGAACTGTTGATGCTACATCGATGTGGAGTAAGTGGTCAAAGTCAGTCAATTGGGCCATTTAGCTTAAGCTGCAGTATCTAGAATAATATATTGAGTTTTGATTTTTTGCTTACATACAAGGTGCACAGTGTCGTTTATTGATGTCAATGATACATTGTGAATTTATGACATCATTGAGAACAGATTTTCATAATCCATCCAGAAATAGACATCCTATATGGTGTTCCATCTAGACTACTGACTAACTTAAATATATTCTTCAGATGTAAAGGTAAATGCTCTATATAGCGCCTTTCTAGTCTTTGCAACCACTCAAAGCGGTTTTATAGCTACCAGGGGTAACTTGGGGTTCAGAATCTTGCCCAAGTACAGTTAAAGATGTAGCCTGGAGGAGCCAGGGATTGAACCGCCAGTTTCCCGATTAACAGTTAACCCGCTCTACCACTTGAGCCATGGACACCTGGTCTGTTATATAATGCGGGGTGGTGGTGTCGCAATAGATAAGCCTATGCCTTTGGTTTGAGAAAACCGGGTCCAACTGTGACCCATCCAACAATGTGTCCCTGAGAACGGCACTTAACCCCTCATTGCTCCAGAGGGGTGCGACCTCTGACATCTATAGCAATTGTAAGTCACTTTGGATAAAAGCGTCAGCTAAATGAATAAATGTAAATAATGTTGATATCCCAGGTCAGAGATTTATTAAAGGCTATACATATTTTTGTTAATACATCTGTTTGAATGTATAACTAACATGGGAATGAGAATTAATTATTGTTGAAATGACCATGCTCATTCCAGCCAAGTTAACAGATGCAGCCTCACCTAACTACTGTGATGAACACTGCACGACTTTTATTGATACCAGTAAAATAGACAGTAAATAAAAAAAGAGTTGTATTATGAGGACACAGTTTATTGACATTATAAGAATACAAAACAGCTAATTCATATTTTATGAACTCTGTAAAAAGGCCGTGTCACCAGGTTGTTGTCTCTTACTCAGCAGTGTCAGACTGGGAAAAAAAATACAAATTCATCATAAACTTCCAGAATAACATCAAGTTACCTAACTCAAGTTTCATTATCTATGCAAAGTAAATAAACAATCGTATAAAGAGTACATTTAGGTTATGAATTACTTTAAACAACCCAGTTAAACTAAAGTGCAATGTTTTCATAAAATACGATCATATGAATGGTTACCTTTCCAGCATCACGGCTCTTGACTCTCAGCTTGTTGACCTGGGACTCAGCGATGTCAGCACGCTCCTGAGCTTCCTCCATCTCATGCTGAACCTTCCTGAGCCTAGACATGTGAGTGTTGGCCTGCTCCTCCTGTGAAGGGTTTACAGCATACAGTTACAGTATATTTTTTTAAGTATTGCATCATATTAGTATGGTTTATTTATGTCACTACTGATTCCCTTATGAAAGATCACAAAACATTTGACTCACGGCTTCCTCAGCCTGTCTCTTGTAAGTCTTCACTTTGAGCTGCAGCTTGTCCACCAGATCCTGAAGTCTGGTCACATTCTTCTTGTCCTCCTCAGTCTACAAAGATAAAGGATTTTAACAAATGATGTAAAGAGATAAAATCAAGACATTAACAACTCATTGTAGTTTTTAATTAAATAATAAATTACCTGGTAGGTCAGCTCCTTCACTCTTCTCTCATATTTGCGGACTCCTTTAACAGCATCAGCTCCGCGTCTCTGTTCAGCCTCAACTTCAGCTTCCAGCTCATGGACCTGTAACATGATGATCAATAATTCAACAAAAACTTTAGTACTGAGAAAGGATGAATTTATTCTACTCATTAAAAGTGCAATTTACATCCTAAAACTCATACAGTATATACAGGTCATACCCTGGACTCCAGTTTCTGGAGCTGCTTCTTGCCACCCTTCATGGCGAGGTTCTCAGCCTCATCCAGGCGATGCTGCAGGTCCTTGACTGTGACCTCCAGGTTCTTCTTCATCCTCTCCAGGTGAGAGCTGGTGTCCTGCTCCTTCTTCAGCTCTTCAGCCATCATGGCAGCCTGAAATGATGGACAGTTTGGAAAAAAGTTGGCATTAATGGTAAAACGTGAACAAGTATTTGGCGATGTAGCATTTTATATTTAAAAGAAGACTCATTAACATAAACTCACATCAGTGATAGCCTTTTTGGCTTTCTCCTCAGCATTTCTTGCTTCCTGAACAGAATCATCCACTTCACCCTGAACCTGGACAAGGTCAGCCTCCAGTTTCTTCTTGGTGTTCAGAAGACTGGTGTTCTAAATATCAAGCAAGATAAGAGAAAGTTTTATGGGTATGTGCCTCATGTCTTTGATGGGATACAATTTTTTGTGAATTAATAAAAACACACCTGAGAGTGAAGCAGTCCAACACGCTCACTAGCATCAACCAGCTCCTGCTCAGCCACTTTGCGTCCTCTCTCTGTCTGCTCCAGAGCGGCTCTCAGCTCCTCAATCTCAGCCACCATCAGGCCATTTCTGCGCTCCACCATGGCAACCTGCTCCTTCATGTCTTCCTGTCCTCTGACAGCATCATCAAGGTGCAGTTGGGCATCCTGGCAACAAAAAACAAAACAGAAAATACAATTAACCTTCTGTACAATTTACTTGTTTTTAATACGTAATTGATCATATAAACCTCACCTTCAGCGTTCCCTGGACATTCCTCAGTTGTTTCTGGGCCTCAGCAGCCTGCCTGTTGGCATGGCTCAGCTGAATCTCCATCTCATTCAGGTCTCCTTCCATCTTCTTCTTGACTCTCAGGGCATCATTCCTGCTCCTGACCTCACTGTCGAGATTGCTCTGCATAGAGTCAATCACCCTCTGGCTGTTCCTCTTGATTTGCTCCATCTCCTCATCCTTCTCTGCCAGCTTCCTGTCAACCTCACCTTTGATCTGGTTGAGCTCAAGCTGAACACGGAGAATCTTGGCCTCCTCATGCTCCAGTGTACCCTTTAAAAAATTTAAGAAAAGTCACTTAAATAAGAATTACAATGGCATGGACTTTTTCAAACATTTCTATAATTTGAAAATGTATTACTTCAGCTTCCTCCAGTGCTGACTGAATTTCCGTCTTTTCAGTCTCCACAGTTTTCTTGGATTTCTCCAGCTCGTGGATACTCTTTCCAGTCTCACCAATCTGTTCAGTCAGGTCTGAGATCTCCTCTAAAAGGCAATCAAAACCAAAGAATACTTTTATAGTGACCTACACAAACTGTCCTGCAAGATAGTTAGTACTGCATAGTACACAGTACAACTTATTTTGAAAGGAATAATTCTCCTTCAAGTTCAGAGTAGGTGAAGTCATATCAAAGGGTGAAGTCATATTCAAAAGGTAAGAGTGTCTCCATACAGGTTCACAAACTACACTTGTGAAGGTCAGAACAGAACCCACACAAGTTAAATTTGTATTTTAATGAGAATGACATACGTTGCAGGTTCTTGTTCTCTCTCTTCATGGTCTCCAGCTGATCCAGAGCCTCCTCATAAGAGTTCTTCATCTTGAACAATTCAGTGCTGAGAGAACGAGCCTCCTTCTGGGCTCCTTCCAGCTCTGCCTGGCCCTCCTCATACTTTTGTTTCCAATCTGCCAGGACCTAGAATTATATAGATGAACATCAGTGATTACTTTCTAAGATTGATTTTAGTTTTACTCGAATTAATGTGCCCTTGATTTCCATATACCTTATCAAAGTTCCTCTGCTTCTTATCAAGGTTGGCAGCCAGACCATTCGCTCTCTCCACATCAATCATGAGGTCCTCCACCTCACCCTGCAGTCTCTGCTTGGTCTTCTCCAAAGAGGCACACTTTGAGTTCACAGCCTCAATGGATTCCTCAGCATCCTGCAGGCGCTGGGCAAGCTTTTTCCTGTAGTGAGCAAGCAAGAATTTACTTTTGCTTGCACATGCGTACAAATAAAATTACCAACACTACAATGTTGTTGAAGAAGAATGTTCTAATTGGTAAAACAAACTATTGAAATGAAAACTAATAAAAATACTGAAAGGTTAGTGACTTACTTGGACTCCTCCAGCTCCTCAGTGCGCTGGATAGCATCAGTTTCATATTTGGATCTCCACTGAGCCACCTCACTGTTGGCCTTGGACATTCCTCGCTGCAGCTCAGCCTTGGCTTCCTGCTCCTCCTCAAACTGCTCTCTGAGCAGATCACAGTCATGGCGGGCTGACTGAACAGCATGGGCCAGGGCATTCTTGGCCTGTTGAACATGAAATAACATTTATAACTTACCTATGAAGCAGACAAAGTATGAAAAAGTACTCAATCAAGTTGAAACATTAAGTCATATAAAGTCTTATTAGAATATACTGTATCATTTAAAAAGAATGACTAAGTTCTGTTAAAACCTAATAAGAGGACATGTAAACTTGTTATACCTTCACTTCCTCCTCAACGTGCCTCTTAAACTCCTCAATCTGCTGAGTGAAGGCCTGCTTGCCCCTGGTCAGCTGGGAAACAAGAGCTTCCTTCTCTTCAAGCTGGCGGGAATACTCACCTGAATGTCAATATGTAAATGTGTCATTTATCAAAATGATCATTACTGGTTTATACTACCAGTTTTTCTTTACTGATGACTCACCATTCTCTGTCTGCAGTCTGGCCTTCTGTCCATTAACGTCATTCAGCTGGCGAACGTTCTCATCATTTTTGGCTTTGAGCTCACTAAACTGGTCCTCAAGAGTTCTGCACATTTTCTCCAAGTTTCCCTTTAAACAACAAAACATGATGATGTAGAATTAAGTTTAAGTCTATTGTCATATTTACAAGTTACAGTTCATATTTCTTAGCATAATGAAAATCCCTTACTTAAAATAAACCACACACCTTAGCTTTAGCAACAGCCTCCATGTTACTGGAGAGGTCATCAATCTCCATCTTGTACTCGCTCTTCTCCTTCTCCAGCTTCTGCTTGACACGCTGGAGGTTGTCAATCTGCTCACCCAGCTCTGCAACACTGTCTGCCTGCTTCTTGCGGAGAGCTGATGCGGTAGCTTCATGCTGCAGGGTTGACTCTTCAAGGTCACGACGCAGCTTCTGAAACTCAGCTTCACGCTTCTTGTTCATCTCAATCTGAGCAGCTGTTGCTCCACCAGCTTCCTCAAGCCTCTCACTGATCTCCTCAAGCTCCCTGGAGAGGTCAGCCCTCTGCTTCTCCACCTTTGCCCGAGCAGCCCTCTCAGCCTCAATCTCTTCCTCCAGCTCCTCAATACGAGCCTAGATTTTATGATTGAAGGTTTATTAACTGTAATTTACTGAGTATGACTGTATGCGTCTAATACTGTATATAAGTTGGATAAGTCACCTGGAGTTCCTTGATCTTCTTCTGAAGCTGAGCACAAGAGACTGTTCATCCTCAATCTTGCTGAGGAGCTGGCTGGTCTCAAATTCCTTCCTTGATGAGGATACCAAAAAGCTTTTACTTTAATAGTTTGTACTGTTGTCAGAGTTTAATGTGTGAGATACTAAAAATAGCCCGAAACCAACAAAAAACTTACTTTTTGATTTTCTCATCAGATTGCTGCTTGTCATTCTCCAGATCCATTATGGATTCCTGGGCCAGTTTCAGATCTCCCTCAAGCTTTCTCTTGGCTCGCTCAAGGTCCATGCGGAGCTTCTTCTCTTGCTCCAGTGATCCCTCAAGCTATCAGATGACAGTTCATGATGGTTGATTTGTGGCATTTCAGAGAGCATCAATACCAAGAATACCAATTAATTACAGGGCAAAACCCCGCAGAAAAAAAACAACAGTTTTCTTACATCGTCCACTTGCTGTTCCAGTTTTGTCTTGGCCTTGGTCAGAGTGTTGACTTTGTCTTCCTCTGCCTGGAGATCATCAAGTGTTTGCTGGTGGGCCTCTTGGAGGGCTTTCTTCTCCTTTGTTAACTTGGCAATAGACTCATCTTGAGATGCCATCTCCTCTGTCAGGTTTTTCACCTGAAATGATGTGAAAGGTGCATTATTTCCATCACTTTATATCTATATAGTCTACGTTTAAAAGATGTTAGGTTTAAAATAATTGGAACCTTGTTTTCTGTGGCATGTTTCTCCTTCTCCACTTTAGCCAAGGTGAGCTCCAAGTCATCAATGTCTTTCTTCAGCTCAGAGCATTCATCCTCCAGCTTCCTCTTCTTACCAGTCAGCTCAGCATTGATTTCCTCTTCATCCTCCAGTCTCTCAGTTGTCTCTTTGAGTTTAGCTTCAAGCTGGATCTTGCTCTTAATGAGCCCCTCACACCTTTCCTCAGCATCAGAGAGGTTCTCTCCTTCCTATGGTACATTTTGAAACCACAATACGTTAGTTAGTTTGGTATTTGGTAAAGCTACACATAAATATAAATCAATGTTGATAGCATTCAAACCATTCCCAAACGAGTTCATACTATGCTGGTTAAGCATAACCCTGTCATGGAAATTTCTCTGTATTTGCAGTACACCAGAGTTTTTAAATCTGGGGTCTTTGGCAACGTTCCCACACTGGAAAACCGGTAGTGAAGTGCTTTATGCCAACCAGCAATGATTGGTTTGCCAGAGCTTAAGGAGGAGCGACCTACTGTCAGGATCAACTAAGTATGAGCAGATCCCGTCATAAGCATGTGTTGTCAGTGTTGTGTAATTACTATCACTGTCGGAAGGGGGAGACACTACAGTTTTAAATATTTAAATATTCTTAGGTTTAGGTAATTATTTATTTAATTCATCTACAACATTAACAACGCAATCAGAAGACAAAGAAAATATGTGGTCTATTTGTATCTCACCTAGATATCTGAATGTGAGTAACAGTGATTAATTTGTAAAGTCAGTGAATCACACCTGCTTTGTTTCCTACTTACTGAAGCTACTTGGAGTTGCAGGTCATTCTTTTCCTGCACTAGGGAAACCATCTTCTCCTCCAGCTCCTTCTTCTTGGCCAGGGCAGCAGCCAGGTCGGATTTCATCTTATCATAGTTCTCCTTCATCTGTTGCAGCTCCTTCTCAGTCTCAGCACTCTTCAGAAGAGGCTTGATCTTAAAGTACACTTTCAGCCATGGCCAGTTTTTCACATTCATGAATGAACGGATATTGTACTGGATGGTTAAGATTGATTCCCTGAAAAATGAATACAGATACAGTGTCATTTCTACTGAAATATGATTTTGTAGAACTGCTGAGGATAATACTTTCACAATAAATATATGTAACCTATATAATTGGACAGTAAAGTTTAGAGTACTAAGTGACAATCATACCTCCTCTCCATCATCTTAACAAACTCCCTCCTCATGAGATATCCTCTACAGAGAGCCTGGGTCATGGTCACCAGTGTAAACAGTTTCTCGTCTCTCATCTCCTCCAGCTGACCCAGCAGACCAGCTTTGAAGAACACCTGTGTTGTCAAGTGAAGGAAATCAGTCCTCAGTACACATGGCTGTAACAGGACAACTTAATCTGTTAATATTGTTTATAAGGATGAACCTTTGTGTGTCCAAACATGTACTGAGTGTGGTCCACATCAATGGAGCCCAGCAGCTTCTCTGAAGCTTTCTTGTTGTCAATGAACTGTCCCTCTGGGATGACACTGGCATTCAATACTTTGTATCTGGAAGAGAAAATTATGTTGTTACTCATATTTATCTTACTTCTCAGCCTGGTGTTTCACATCATAATAACTTGAAGTACTTCTACTGAAAAATCACCTCTGCTTGAAGTCACCGTAGATGATTCTGCTGGGGAAGCCCTTTCTGCAGATTCTGATGCCTTCCAGCACACCGTTACATCTCAGCTGGTGGATGACCAAGAAGTTCTCCATAAGACCTGCACATTGCAAAGGTATTATTTGAATTACTTTAGATTACCGTGTCACACATAGTGCACAAAACTGTGTTGCGTGCTTCTTACCAGGTGTCTTTGATTCATTAGGAATCAGGCAACGGACAAAATGAGGGTGAGTGCTCCTCAAGTTGCTCATCAGTTTGCCCAAGTTCTCCTGTGGATCAGCAGGATAATTGGTCAGTATTTCAAGATGAGGTTCGTAATTGCTTTCCAAAAATTTGAAACAATACATACTCTGAAAACAGCAGACACAGTCTGGAAGGCACCACCCTTCTTCTTGCCACCCTTCTTGCCCCCAGCAGCGGCCTCTGTATTACAAAACATTAAATTTCATTAATGTCACTGTAGAACCGTTTTAAGCTTTCTTCTCTGTGGAATGTGGATTTGATTTTTGTAACACACATGAATGGGTATGTCACCGCAGTACCTCTTCAGTTTCTTAGAAAGCCTGACCCAAGTGAAACAGACAGTTTCTTACCCGTCACAACAAACTTACTGTACCTCGGGTAACATTCTAAATGTAAGCTGCACTTTCTTATTAGTTGCTTAGAGCTAATGAAGAGAGGGAACCATTGTCATCAATGTTACTCTATCTTTAAAGTAGAAAACAGTTAAGCAGGTAAAACATTTGTGCTCTATACACAACGATTCTGAATTCTCTGCTCACTCTTGTCTTACCATCGGCTGCTCCATGGGATGCATACAGGAAGGCCAGCAGTTTGTTTGAAGCTTTCTGGTAGAGCTGAATAACTGAGTCATTCAGGGGGTCCTTGTTCTTGTCCAGCCAGCCAGTGATATTGTAGTCCACTGTACCAGCATAGTGAACCAGGGAGAAGAAGTGAGCCTCAGCTTTGCCCTTTCCAGGTTTTGGCTTCTCAAAGGCCTTGGTCTTGCCCAGATGCTGATCATGCAGCTTGTTCTTGAAAGTTGTGTCAGAGGCCTTGGGGAACATGCACTCCTCTTCAAGGATGGAGAAGATTCCCAGTGGCTAAGAGAAATTTACATTAGATTAACTGTGGAAGTAAACATTTGCACATGAACAAACAAATCATGTCTTCTGTAGTCATTACTTACCTTCTCGATAAGCTCGATGCAGGAAGCCAAGTCCATACCGAAGTCAATGAACTCCCACTCAATGCCTTCTTTCTTGTACTCCTCTTGCTCCAGAACAAACATGGTGTGATTGAAAAACTGTTGCAGTTTCTCATTGGTGAAGTTGATGCAGAGTTGCTCCAAGCTGTTGTACTGTAATTATAGATACATACAGAATTTCATGCCAAAATAAGTGTGAACTTTACAACTGCTCAGATATTTTCAACTACTCACATCAAAGATCTCAAATCCAGCGATATCCAACACTCCAATGTAGTACTGTCTTGCCTGCTTTGTGTCCAGCATCTCATTGATACGGATGACCATCCACAAGAACATTTTCTCATAGATAGACTTACACAGAGCACCGACAGAATTGTTGACCTAGAACCAATGATATTATTATGGTCATTTCTTTAAATAACTTTTTCATATCCAACTGCAAATATTTCCATATTTCTTTCAAACATCAAAATTTTGTTACCTGTGGCACAGTTTGACCTTTGGTCACCATCTCGTTTCCGACCTTGACTCTTGGGTAGCACAGAGCCTTCAGCATGTCAGCTGAGTTCAGGCCCAAGAGGTAAGCGATTTTATCGGCAACTGAAAGACAATGGGTATTAAGTACACATTGACTTGAGTAATATTTTACACACTAGAATATTTTTATGATAAAAAATTATTAATTTAGCCCATTACCCTCATTGCCATCAGGTTCAGCCTGCTCCTCACGTTGCTTCTGCTTGAATTTAATGTTGCCATGATGCATCACAGCTCCTGTCAGCTTGAAGATGCCCAATTTCTCCTCAGCGGTGAAGCCCAAGATGTCAATTGCTGCCTGCATTGTAAATGAAGCAAAGTTATGCAAAACATTTTCCCAGTATACGGTCTATTTAACTACATTGTCATCTTACATCTGTTGCAATAAACTCCTCCGTATCATCAATGCTTTTGACAGTGATTTGACCCATACTGATCATTGGGTAGTCATAGGGGTTGGTGGTGATCAGAAGAGCCTCTAGAGGAGCACAACAGAAATACATAGTGTTATTTGGTGTTATTTGTTGTATCGTTTACATTTACATTTCAGTTTCATGTAGTACATACCCACGATCTCAGGACTGTGGCCAGTCATCAGCTGATAGAAGATATGGTAACTCCTCTCAGCAGACAACTGGTAGGTGACACGGGACTTCTCCAGCAGATCTAAGATGAATAAATTTAACTACAAACTTTAAGATTACTGTATTACATTATAATGTATAACACTATCAGAGATGAGTCATTGACTTGGTTAAAACTTACATGTTTCAATATCAGCTGATGCCAGCTTGCCAGTCGTGCCAAAGTGGATCCTGATGAATTTACCCTAAAATGCAAGATCATTAATACAATCAGTTTTTGTATTTTAGCAGTAACAAAAGTTTTAAGATATTTCCTGAACTACTTACAAAACGAGAGGAGTTGTCATTCCTCACAGTCTTGGCATTACCATAGGACTCTAGTAGAGGGTTGGCCGCAACAATTTGGTCCTCAAGGGAGCCCTGCATGAGAAGATTTGACTTGATGAGTATGAGTGATGCTTTCAAATTAATTGTCCTCTAACAAACAGTTTATCTTAAACAACCAATTTTACCTGCATTTTGCCAGCTACTGGCTCAGCCTTCTTAGCTCCAATAGCTGCAATTGTTGCAAAATACTGGATGACACGCTTGGTGTTGACAGTCTTTCCTGCACCAGATTCTCCACTGGGAATAAAAACACAATGTCAAGATTCTGCTCCATATAATAAAGTTTATAAAGATTTAACATGATCGTTAGTTTAATACTCACGTAATCAGGACAGACTGATTCTCACGATCTGAAATACAAACATACATGCTTTACATGAATTCCATTTTAATAATACATTTTTGTTTAAGATCAGTGTATTTATATGTGAACAATAGAAACATTCATCTTACCAATTTGCATGAACTGATAGGCATTGTCCGAGATGGAGAAGATGTGGGGTGGTGCCTCAATCCTCTTCTTTCCTCTGTATGCTCCCACAACTACAGCATCATATACAGGAAGCCACTTGTAGGGATTCACGACAACGCAGAACAACCCAGAGTAGGTCTGTAATAGGAGAGATCATTGAGGGGGGATGTCATCTCCCTTGTTAAGAAAATGACCACAAAAATCCCCATTGTGCTCTGTTTATTGATAAATCCATGGCTCTGTCCATGGTGCTGAAGGATAGCAAACAGATTATTAATTTCAGTTGTCTTGGCTCTATTATATTCTCTAAAGTAAATTATATACTCTAAATACACAACTCTATACTACACTGATTAAAGCACCAAGTAGCAACGTGTGCTCATAAACTTTTTTTTATTGCTGTACTCACTTCTATTTTTCAAGTTAAACAAATCTTTGTGCCATAAATTGAGTGTTTATTTGACAGTATAATGTATTAATTATACATGATTCTAAACGTCTGCGCCCCCATTACCCTGTTCAGAATGAAAAAATTACCAAGCCATATGTACATACACATTGAATTTGTATAGTAGTGGTGGAAACTCACGTAGATCATCCATGATGCATAACGCTCTTTGAGGTTATACAACACACAAGGCTCATTGAGATGGGTCATCATGACCATGTCCTCAATTTTGTCATACTTTGGGGGATTCCTCGGATGGACGTCTTCTTCTTTTACAGTGACTGTCTGAATCGGAAATAAAGTGAATTATTTTTACTTAAAAACCATTTCAAATAAAAACCTGCAGATGGATGCCATTGTTGTTCACCGTGTCACTAAATTTAAAATACAATGATAAACATATATTTCACTAAATACTAAAATGTTGTTGTTGTTGTTAAATAAACTGTCATGGACAGAATGGCATCCTCCTACAGAACGAGGGGAGAAATAATGAATCACCTACCTTTCCAGTGTCTGTCTCAACCGTGGCTTTGCCACCTTCTTTCTTCACAAGTTTACCCTTGAGGTACATCTCGTCCGCATCAGCCACAAAGTAGGCAGTTTTAGCATCAAAAGGAGTGGCTTGTGCTTCAATCCTCTCCCTCTCTGGTTTTCGGAGGTATATGGCCGCTGGGCCATACTGCTCCATCTCCGCGTCTGTGCTCATGGTGGCACTTCAGTGGAGCCTGAACAGATGAAGCGTCCAGAATAATTTTAACATATCAACATGATATATATGGTCTTGTATCCAGGTGGTGGTAATTTCACATTTTTTCATGATGACATTTTTTACCTCAGCTTTTTCCAGAAAAGAATGAGTGGGCAGTCTGGTGGTGGAGTCCCAAGATGCTATAAAAATATTATTAAATATGATTACAATAACTTGTTTCAATTAAAAAAAAATGTGTTCAGTCAATTTGAAAACAGCAGAGGGTAACGATGGGAATATGTATTTAGATGTAATAATATACTGTATGCTAATTGTATTCAGTTGAAAAGTTCAATATCCTCCATTTCCATCACTTACAATATTTATATGAAAAGAGACGTGTGTGTTAGAATCTACACAAACTAATTAATTGTATGTTTTTTTGAAAGAAGCCACATCTCAATGTATTAAGAGTATTTTAAGAAATTTGTTTTGGAATTATGTTGTCTAAGCAAGACTACCACTAAGGTATCTTAATAAGCATAAGTAATTAGCAACATATTAACTTGAGTAACTATTGCATAAAGAGTACAAACTGATGTCTGAGTGAATACACTCACCTGTGTTGGGAGGCTATCAGTTCATACAAAAGTCCAGAGCTGCCTCTTTTATAGAGGGTGGGAGTGACTGGTCAGCACATAGTCGCTCACTCGGTATGGCCATGGCCTCTTTTCTCTCTGTTGCTTATTTGTGTCAGTGGTGTTTAAGGAGGTTTCACATCTCTTAATTTTAACTATAATTAAAAATAAAACAGCATACATTATGATGTTATACCTGTTTATTTGATTTCATTTGATTGCAACTTTGGATGTGACCAACCCAATGTAAAACAAAGAATTGCTGAAATGTACTCACACACACAAGTTGATTTGTTCAAACATAAAGACATTCCAGTAAACAAAAAAAAAAGTTTTAAGGGACTTCTGAAGCACCCATAAATGTCAGATTATTCTGCCCTAGTTTTGTTTAGTTACAAACTTGCTGCTCTAAATGTTGCTCCACTTCTGCCTCCAAATGCAGGCAAGAAAGTGATGGCAGCAAAATTGTATCCTTAATTTAATAGTGCAGAATATGGTTTGTTTATGATTCCAGTAATTATAGTTCTTGATTTAAAAGACATCAAAGTTTAAACATGTTGTGAACAAGGACCATCTTTTTTTTAATTCATTGGCAGCTTTGGGGGTTGTTCTGGAAAGTCTTCCAAAGTCCATTCGTATTAAATTGCAGGACACTTGCACATTTGAGATCCCTCACTAATATAAGACAGTTGTCAACACATGTTAATTAAACAATAATATTCATCTTCAATAAACATTTAAAGGTTAAACTCAGTCTGGGGAAGAATAATTCATAAATGGTTAATAATACTTTTTAATAATAATTTAACAAAACTTTCATTGTGCTCACAAAAACCTCATGAAACGTGTCAATAATACCTTAAAATCTATACCATAGTTGTCCAGTTGTGTTTGTGCAAAATCAAAGCACTTTATTAATTAAGCTTATATTGCATTAATGTTTTTATGCCATGTCAGATACATACATAGAGCTTGGTTTTAAGAAATGACCCAATGTTTGTGGTCTAGAGTTACAGGACTCTGGCACATCTCATATTTCTGTAATAAAATTAATGACGAGGTATTATCCATATATGTTCAATCACCTGTTGTATAACTCCATAAATGGATATGAAAACATTTGGCAAGTGGTTTGAGATCAGGCCCAAAATAAGTACCACACAAGGCAAAATAACTTCACCCAGTTGCTACATTTGATACTAAGGAGGTGACATCTGTTAAAGACTCATGATAAGTGTCCTGACAGAGGCCTAATGTTTATTAGGGCATTTTTGAGTAAAATTCTTGTTCTTTCTTTTCTAAGCTGGCTCTAGGACACATACTGATTTAAGCAGATGGTGTGAGGACATGGTGTCCAAGTGACAACACAAGTATAGTATTTTCCATTACCCTTTATAGCTTATTTGCTCATGATACTGATTACATCATGTCTTTGCTTCAAACTGAATATTTTGATTTGTTTGTGTGTTTGTGCGTGTGTGAGCGTGTGTGTGTGAGAGAGAGAGAGACAGAGAGAGAGAGAGAGAGAGAGAGAGAGAGAGAGAGAGTTCCCTCAGCCAGCCAGTAAATGTTAACTGGCCCTAAAAAGTGAATTCACACTGGCAAATTATCTGAGCACAATAAATATCCTAAACTAAGAAAAGTGTTGACAACATACAGACTGAGTGAACACAGCCTGGCCATAGAAAAGGGTCGGCACAGACTACCATAGGAGGAGAGACTCTGCTCCCAGTGCGACAGAGGAGAGGTAGACAGAGCTGCGTTTTCTAACCTCATGCCCTAAATATAAAACCTTAAGAGAAAAACACTTCACAAACATTTCCCAAATATACCCCAAATTCAAATTTAAATCAGACAGAAACTCCTGTAATTACTGGGAGAAATGCCAGAATGCCAACTCATTGCAGCAAGATATATCTCCTCATGCCATGAACTGAGGACAACCGGTGAAAACTCAGACTAGACTAAAATAAATAAAGTATTTTTTTTTAATATTATTATTTTCATTGTTTGTTATTTAATAATTGTTCCTTGGAAAAGAAACCCATTAGCCATAAATACTTAATTAGTTTTATTTTATTTTTTTTACATTTCACATTTGATACCTGATATTTTTTTCTTTTCTTCTTTGATACAAATTTTTCTTATTAATACATTGTTCTTTCTTTATTGATTCTAAACATAAAATTACTTATACATACTGACCTATGGCACACATACACACACGTTTACTATTTTTTACTAGTTTTTGTTTTTTTAAGCCTAGCATGGTGCATCAGTGCAGGATTGATTTAAGGTTGCTGACGTACTGCAGTAAGCGTGTCGACTCATTTACGTTTCTGGTGCTTGTGTGTTGGTACCGTGTTGTGCTGCTCTCGCTAAATACCAGTTGCATTTGTTAGATTACAGCAGCCAACTGTCCGCTAAACACTCATTCTTACAGTAATTTTGCCTAAGCACTCACAGTTCTTTCCATCTTTTAGTGACTGCTGTTCAATCTCATAGTTGTTCAAAAGTTTTGGTAGCTAATGCAACAGTACTTTAGCTTAGCCATTAGCGACTTTAGCTTAGCAGCTAGCGATGGCTTCTCCTTCTCCATCTCTCTCTCCTACTTTCTCCTGCTCGGTGTGCCAGATGTTCTGTTACTCCTCTGCCTCCTTTAACGGTAATGGTACGTTTAAGAAGTGTAGTTTACTTTTAGATATGGAGGGGAGGCTCAGTGATTTAGAAGTCCGGCTCCGCACCTTGGTAGATCAGTCTTTAGCTACTGTAGCTAGCCAGTCCCCGGCATCTCCTGTGCAGCCAGGAAGGGGTGACTGTCCGAAGGAGGAATAGTCGTAAGCATTAAAAGCCCACGGGTCATCACCAACCTGTTCACGTTTCTAACAGATTTTCCCCACTCAGTGACACACCCGCTGAGAAACCAACTCTGATCATTGGCAGCTCCATTTTGAGAAACGTGAAGTTAGCGAAGCCAGCGGCCATAGTTCAGTGCATTGAGTCTCTTTGAAACTGCTGGCTAAGGATAAACGTAAACACAGTAAGATTGTTATTCACGTCGGCGGTAATGACTCCCGGTTACGCCAATCGGAGGCCACTAAGATTAATTTTGAGTCAGTGTGTACATATGCAAAAACAATGTCGGACACCGTAGTTTTCTCTGGACCCCTGCCAAATCTGACCAGTGATGACATGTATAGCCGCATGTCGTCATTCCACCACTGGTTGTCGAGGTGGTGTCCAGCAAACAATGTGGGCTTTGTTGATCATTGGCAGACTTTCTGGGGAAGACCTTGTCTGATTCGGAGAGACGGCATCCATCCCACTTGGGAAGGAGCAGCTCTCATTTCTAGAAATCTGGCCAAGTTTATTAGTGGACCAAATCCATGCAACCCAGAGTTGAGACCAGGAGGCAGAGTCACAGTCTAACACACTTCTCTGCCCTTCTAATTCAGCAGTTACCCACCCAAAACCCTACGCAGAGTCGCAGTCTAACACACTTCTCTGCTCCTCCATTTCAGGAGTTACTTAGGGAAAATCCTACAGTGACGGTGTCTGCCCCCCGACCATCGAAATTATTTAAATCAAAGGTAAACAGAAGAGGAGCTGTGCATAAAAACCTCATAAAAATTAAAACCACAAGAGCAATAGTGCAAACTAATAGGAAAATTAAATGTGGACTCTTAAACATCAGATCTCTCTCTTCTAAAGGTGTACTAGTAAATGAACTAATATCAGATTATGATATTGATTTATTTTGTCTTACTGAAACCTGGCTGGGTGATGGAGAATATGTTAGCCTAAATGAATCCACCCCTCCCAGTCATATTAATACTCACATTCCTCGAGGCACAGGCCGAGGAGGTGGAGTTACAGCTATCTTCGACTCTAGCCTACTAATCAGCTTTAAACCTAAACTAAACTATAACACATTTGAAAGCCTTGTTCTTAGTCTTTCGCACCCAAGTTGGAAATAACTGCAACCAATTCTTTTTGTTATAGTGTACCGAGCACCTGGTCCGTACTCTGAATTTGCTGAGTTTTTGTCAACTTTAGTCCTTAAAAACGGACAAAGTTATTATTGTAGGGGATTTTAATATTCATGTGGACTTGAGAATGACAGCTTTAGTATTGCGTTTATCTCTCTGTTAGATTCTATTGGCTTCTCTCAGAGTGTTCATGAATCATGAGCTTCTTTAATGATAAAATTCTAACTATTAGAAACAAAATTCACCAAGACCTGCACTTAACTGGCACCGACTTATCTCTAAACTCAGGAACCTTAGAAACAGCTGTAGAACCATATGTTTAGCCTGCTTTGCTTCCCTCAACCTTTACCAACTAACTTCTATAATTTCTTCATCTAAACCATCAACCTGCCTCCCGACTAGGTTGCTTAAAGATGTTTTACCCTTAGTCAGCACTTCTATACTAGATATGATCAATCTATCTCTGTCAACAGGCTATGTACCACAGTACTTTAAATTAGCTGTAATTAAACCTCTTCTGAAAAAGCCCAAACTTGATCCGGATGTTTTAGCTAACGTGGCTCTCAACGGCATGTACTGTCCATTCAGTGCATTTCATCGAAAACTTTTACTTTCTGTGGGACCGCAGACATCTTTTTAAGGCAGATGGACTTCGCCTTAACAAGTCGGGAGTAAAATTGTTCAGCTCCAACCTGTTTTACTTTCTGCGTCACTCATCTGTTCCCTCTGCCAAGGACAAGAGACAAGAAGAATCTAAACAAGAAGTAGACATAACACAACACACCAGAAACCTTGAAGGAGAGCCACCCCAACCCCCACTGGAAGAGAGCTCTGATCACGGGAGACATCTGAGCCAAGAGGAAGAGTCTCCACCTCTCTCACTGAAAACCAACAGTGAGGATTCAACATCTCTACCCCCCCAATCCCCACCTTCAGACACACTTTCTCCCCTCTCCCCCCTGTTGGACTTCACTGATCACATGGTTAGAGCTGGGACCAAATTTACTCCCCGCACCTTCCCTCGCTCCACTCCCATTTTCTCTACCCTAAACCCCCCTCAACTTCCCCCTACACCACTGGTTCTTAGTCCTCCAGGTTTGACACGTGTCACAAATACAGCGCACAACCCGCCTCCCTGCTCCGCAATGGCGAAAAAGCCCAGTAAGCTCTGTCTGATATGTGCTGGGCCCAGGCTACAAGGAAAATAGCAATCATGACTCTTCCCAGGACAAGCCGGGGCCCGGTGGGCTGGTAGTCTTCTCCATCCCTGTCTTGATTGGTAACAGAAAAAGCATGATGAATGTGTTAAGAAAAAGGAAGCACTCAACATATCCTGCAAATTTAGTATTAATTCCTCGTCAGCCACAGCCTGTCGAAAAAATTGGGCAAGATAATGTTTTTAACACACTAAAATTAGCTTTGTTAAACGTTAGGTCTTTGGCAGGAAAAACATTTTTAATCAATGGTTTTATAATAACTCACAATCTTAATTTCATGTTTTTAACTGAAACTTGGTTGGACCAAGATAACAGTGCCGCTGTCCTTATCGAGTCTACCCCTCCCAGCTTCAGTTTTATGAGTGAAGCTAGAGTGCATAAGAAAGGAGGTGGAGTTGCCATTTTGTTTAATGACTCCCTCCAATGCAAAAAGAGGTCTTATGGGAATTTTGCTTCTTTTGAATATGTCGCTCTTCAGCTGAATTCCTCTTCTCAAGCTATTTTTCTAAATATCTACAGGCCCCCTAAATACAGAGCAAACTTTTTTGATGACTTTGGTGAACTGCTGTCTATAATCTGTATTGACTTTGACTGTGTGATTATTGTTGGCGATTTTAACATCCATGTTGACAACCCCCAGGAAAGACGGACTAAAGAACTGTTTTGTGTTCTTGATAATTATGGACTGACCCAACATGTGATGAAGCCCACGCACAATAAGGGGCACACTTTGGACTTGGTCATCTCCAAGGGTCGGGACATTTCCAAGGTTGTGGTGACTGACGTTGCTCTCTCTGATCATTCCTGTGTTTTCTTTGAGAGTGCTGTCTGCGTGCACACAAATGTTAAAACAGAGGTGATCACAAAACGGCATATCACTGAAAACACTAGTGAAAAATTTATTGAGGCTTTCACCTCAAAACCCGCCCTCTCATGGGTCTCAGTCAATGAGCTTGTAGATAATTTCAGTTCTAAAATTACAAATGTTATTGATGCCATTGCACCAGCCAAGGTGAAGGTGGTCTCTGGTAAGAGAAGATCTCCATGGAGAAATGCCACGCTGGTTAGAACTCAAAAAACAGAGTGTCGAAAAGCTGAACGCAGGTGGCGGAAAACAAATCTCCAGGTTCATTATGATATCTATAAAGAGAGACTTCGCATTTATAATTTAGAGATGAGAAATGCAAGGCGGTCCTTCTTCTGGCATCATTACCAAAAACACTAATAATGCACGTGCCCTGTTTGCTACTGTCGACAGGCTAACCAACCCTCCTGTGTCTGTAGCCTCTAAACTTCTATCCACCAGGGCCTGCAATGAATTTGCCTCCTTCTTTACAGACAAAATTCAAACAATTAGACAAGCAATCAGTGCCTCCATGTCAGTAACAGGATATGTTTTGTCCGTGTCCACTTAAAAACAATTCATATAGCATGAGACAATTTGATTCTATTAACCATAAAAACCTGGAGGACATAATACAACATCTGAAATCCTCCTCATGCTGCCTTGATATTCTTGATAAAAGGTTTTTTCAAAAATGTGTCTAAATGCATGGTCTCAGATTTACTACAAATTGTCAACGTGTCTCTCCTCTCAGGTTTTTTCCCCACAGGCCCTGAAAACTGCAGTCATTAAGCCACTCTTAAAAAAGAGCAATCTAGACAGTTCACTAATGAGCAATTATAGGCCCATATCAAATCTCCCATTTTTAAGTAAAATCATTGGAAAGGCTGTTTTTCAACAGCTTAATGCTTTCTTGGCACTAAATATTTTTTTATTTTTATTTTTATTTATTTATTTATTTAAACAGGAAAAGATTAAGAGCAATCGGGCCTGACTCAGTATAGAACTGATTTTCAGCAGGTTCCTGTTCTGCAGAACATGAATACCTCAAACACAACAAAACTCCAAGACCATACAACAACAAACACACAGCAACAAGCACACAAACTACGATGTGGAGGTCATAAAGCTATCTCCGTGTTCACAGATATACCTGTCCATCAGATGGCGAGCAAAAGTTTGTTTAAATAGTCTTATTGATGTTATAGATCTGATGTGCTGTGGAGTATCATTCCAGACTCTAGTGAGCAAATTAAAGAAAGATTTCTGTCCATAGCAATTTCTAAAAGCTGGTATAGGGAGAAGTCCATTTGCAACAGATCTCGTAGTGCGTTCGGGCCTTGAGCTGAGTTTTGGAGCTAGCGCAGACAATCCTGCAGTAGTGTGTCCATTTAAGATCTGATAAAAAAGGTTCAAACCATGGCTTATTCTATAGTTCTGAAATGTCAAGGCATTACTCGAGGATAGTGCAACACAGTGGTGAGTCCAGCCTGGAAGCCTGTTGTGAATCTTATAGGCTCTATTGTAGAGTCTCGCTACCGGTTCAAGGATCTCATTTGTTGTGAGTGACCAAACAGGTAAACAATATGAGTGGACAATATAATGGCATGAAGATATGTTTTAGAAACAGAATGCAGTAAATATGGTCTAATTTTACTATAAACAAATAACTTTTGGTTTAACTTTCTGGTTAAAATTTGGACATGGTCACGATAAGTAAGATGTGAGTCAAGAGAGACTCCCAGATACTTATAAGTGGATACAATTGAAAGTTTTTGATTAGAAAAGGTGATGAAATTTGATATAGACAGTTGTTTCCTAGATGAATAAAAATACATACATTCTGTTTTCTTAGTATTAAGTGTTAAATGGTTATCCTGGAGCCAATCATGTAAATGCTGTAGGTCTGAGTTAAGTTTGTAATTAATTGTATCAATATCTGAGCCAGACAAAAAAATGACAGTGTCATCAGCATATAGCAAAGTACTAGAAACATCAAACACATTGGGAAGATCATTAATGTACATAAGGAAAAGTAAAGGACCTAAGATGCTGCCCTGTGGAACTCCCATAGAACACACTCGTGACTGTGATGTTACCGAGCCGATTCTTACAGTCTGAGATCGGTCACTTAAATATGATTTAAACATATCTATTGCAGAGAAGGACAAATGAAAAGAAAGAAGTTTATTTAACAAAATTTGATGGTTAACTGTATCGAAAGCTTTTCGAAAGTCTATGTATATGACTCCAGTAACCTGACCTTTATTTAAAGACGCCCGTATCTGCTCAGTAAAAAGCAGCAAAGCCGACATAGTTGACCGTAATGGTCGAAAGCCATGCTGACAATCACTGAGCAGGTTATTGTATTCAAGGTGATTAATTAATTGATTATATAATGTTTTTTCAAGTAACTTAGAAACAGTTGGGAGAATTGCAATTGGGCGGTAATTGGAGATATTAGTTGGATCATCAGACTTAAGAATCAGGGTGATCTGGGCTGTTTTCCACATGGTAGGAAATACTTATTGCCTAATACACAGATTAACTAAATGATGGAAAAGCGGAATAAGTGTACTAGCGTGAGTTTTAAGAAAAGTCATATTTAAATTATTTGTATCACAAGCCTGAGAAACATTCAAAGAACCCAAAATGTTAGTTATATCGCAATTTCAGAAAAGGAGAATTGCTGAGATGCCGATGGTACTGATGGGAGAAACTGAGGAACAATAAATCCAAAAGATAACTCCTGAACAGATGCAACAAAATACTCGTTGAAAGAATTAGCAATTTTATCATGATCGGTGAGAAGAGTACCATTTATGGATAGTTGTAAACTGTTATTATTTTTTAATTTATTTTCACCAGTTATAGATTTAAGTGTTTTCCATAATGTTCTTGGATTGGAAACCGTTCGGTTTATTTGATTTTCAAAATATAGCTGTTTTGCTTTGAATAATTCAAAATTGCACTTATTTCTAAACTGTGTGAAAATAAGCTTAGCCTCAGGTATTTTTAATGATCTGTATGCTTTCAAATAGGTGGCCTTCTTTTTTAAAAGCTGCATAATGTCAGGAGTTACCCAAGGTATTGTATTTTGCCTGATATATATTTTACAAGTAGTAGTAAATTTTTGACGTATTGTCTCCACTCTTTTATGGAAATTTAACAAAACATGATCAGGATCTTGCAAAGACATCTCATTACTCCAATCAGCATCAGCAAATTCAGCATTAAACTGGGACAATTTTGAATTTGGTACTTTTTTAATGTAACTATTTTTATGAGATTTTGGCTGTTTAAGACATTTTCTAATGGCATATATTAGTGAATGATCTGAAACTGCTGTATTTATCACTCCAGATATACTATACTTAGAAGGTTGATTAGTGAAGATGAGGTCCAAAATAGAATTTCGTGTTTTGCTAAATCTGGTGGGATCTTTGATTAATTGATGAAGACCATGTTTTATGGCAGTTGCTTTCAAAAGTTTAGATGAATTATCAATCCAATTCAAATTAATGTCACCTAGAATAACAAGCTCCTTAGTTTTTACAGATTTTATTAAGTCAGAAAGCTGCATTAAATATGCAGTTGGACAGACATTTGGAGGCTTTCATGTGACAATAATAGTAACTGAGAGTTGATTTGTAAAGTGAACAACTAATTGTAGTGACTCAGAAATTGTTGAAAGTTTTACTACAGAATGTGCATATTTATTATTTACATAAAGAGCCACACCGCCACCAATTCTATCAGTCCTGTCTCTGTGATACAATGAATAATCTTCAATCAAGAGAAAGGAATCAGATATAGTAGGGGACAGCCATGATTCAGATATTGCCATAACATGAGCCTTAGTTTGAGCAAGCATGATTTTAAATTCATCCAATTTTGGAACGAGGCTTCTCATGTTTAAATGACAGATTTTAAAACCTCTGATTCTACCAAGCTGGCATAAAGTAACTGGACTTTTCCTTAGACACGAGGGTCTTTTTTGTGCTTTAACAGGTTTAGAATTAGAGACTGGGATAACAGGAGGAGATTTAAATAGCAACTGAGGTATTGTTGTTGTGTCAATAGGTTGTTGTCGAATACACAGCAATTGAGATAGGTCCATGTGAGGGACACCTGCATGTAAACCCAGGCCCAGAGTGTTATTTAAAACATGAGTATAAAATCCCAGGAAATATAGAAAAGTGGACATAAAGGTAATTTTTTCAGGACCAGGGTTAAGTTCAATATTTCCAATCATTAAAAGAGCAGAGAGCAAGAGTCTTGATAAAGATTGTCGTCGCTTATTTACCGTAGCGTCTCTTGTGCCTATAGGTTTAAAATTAAAGTCATTTACCCACCGGTGGAAGATGATAACGCGGGTAGAGATAATTGTCCGTTCAAACTGAGAAATTATGTTAACACGAGGGGGAAAACTTGTATGATCCTCCGATCCAATATACATGGAAGGGTTCCGCAGAGCTGGAGCAATGCAAGGCTGGCCAAACGGCTCTCCAGACACGACTCCTAGGTGTTGACAACTGGGCATACACCCAAACCCGTCTGGACCCCGCTTTGATGTCTTCCAGTCAGGTTTTCGACCACACCACAGCACTGAGACAGCTCTTGTTAAGGTCTTCAATGACATCCATTTAAACACTGACAGTGGCAGAATTTCAGTCTTAGTATTATTGGATCTCAGTGCTGCATTCGACACGGCCGACCACAACATATTACTAGACCGACATGAAAACTGGGTTGTACTTTCTGGCACAGTACTAAACTGGTTTGAATCCTACTTAAAGGACAGGGACTACTTTGTGTCTATAGGTAATCGCACATCTGAGCTGACAAAAATGACATGTGGAGTTCCCCAAGGCTCCATTCTGGGACCTCTCTTGTTTAACATTTACATGCTTCCACTGGCTCAGATTATGAAAAACAACAAAATATGTTACCATAATTATGCAGATGACACACAGATTTACATAACCATTTCACCAGGGGACTATGATCCCATACAGGCACTGAGTAACTGTATTGAGCAGGTCAACGATTGGATGTGCCAGAATTTTCTTCAATTAAACAAGGATAAAACTGAAGTTATTGTTTTTGGAGCCAGGGAGGAACGATTGAAAGTCAGTGCTCGACTTCAATCTGTAATGTTAAGAAGCACAAATCAAGCCAGAAATCTTGGTGTAGTCGTGGACTCAGACCTGAATTTGAGGAGCCATATTAACACAATTACAAAGTCAGCCTACTACCACCTGAAGAATATATCAAGGATTAAAGGACTTATGTCTCAGCAGGACCTGGAAAAGCTTATCCATGCATTTGTCTTCAGTCGACTTGACTACTGTAACAGTGTCCTTACAGGGCTCCCTAAGAAATCCATCAGACAGCTGCAGCTGATTCAGAACGCTGCTGCTCGAGTCCTCACTAAGACCAAAAAGTTGGATCACATCACTCCAGTTCTGAGGTCTTTACATTGGCTTCCTGTATGTCAAAGAATTGATTTCAAAATCCTGCTGTTAGTTTATAAAGCACTAAATGGTTTAGGGCCAAAATACATTTCTGATCTTCTGTTTCATTACGAACCATCCAGACCTCTCGGGTTGTCTGGGACAGGTCTGCTTTCTGTCCCCAGAGTCAAAACAAAACAAGGAGAAGCAGCGTTCAGTTATTATGCTCCGTATATTTGGAACAAACTCCCAGATAACTGCAGGTCTGCTGAAACAGTCAGTTCTTTTAAATTAAGACTGAAGACTTTTCTTTTTACCATTGCTTTTAATTAAATATTTAAGATTTTTCTTTTTACTGATAACTTACACTGCACTGTAACTTTTACTGTCCTGTTTTCTTTTTCTTTGTTTTTAGCTTTTTATTATTTTCCATTTAACTCTTTTAACCCTGATTGTAACACTGTAACTTTTATTATATTTTATGTTGCTTTTAAACGTTTACATATTTCCCTGTTGCTTTTATGTTTTATGTAAAGCACTTTGAATTACCTTGTTGTTAAATTGTGCTATACAAATAAACTTGCCTTGACTTGCCTAACTATAGACCTATATCTAACCTTCCATTTCTCTCCAAGATCCCGGAGAAAGCAGTTGCTAAACAGCTGTGTGACTTTCTACAGAGCAATAGTTTATTTGAGGATTTTCAGTCAGGATTTAGAGCTCATCATAGCACAGAGACAGCACTGGTAAACATTACTAACAACCTCCTTATTGCATCAGACAAAGGACTTGTCTCTGTACTGGTTTTATTAGATCTTAGTGCTGCATTTGATACCATTGACCATCAGATCCTATTGCAGAGACAGGAACATTTCATTGGCATTAAAGGAACCGCTCTAAGCTGTTTTTTGCTCTCTCTCTCTCTCCCTCTCTCTCTCTCTCTCTCTCTCTCTCCCCTTCACCCCCAACCGGTCGAGGCAGATGGCCGCCCACCCTGAGCCATGGTTCTGCTCGAGGTTTCTGCCTCTTAAAAGGAAGTTTTTCCTTGCCTCTGTCACCTAGTGCTTGCTCTTGGTGGGAATTGTTGGGCTTCTGTAAATAACATCATAGAATATGGTCTAGACCTGCTCTTTTATGAAAAGCGCTGTGAGATAACTGTTGTTGTGATTTGGCGCTATATAAATAAAATTTAACTTGAACTACCCCACAGTCTTTGGCCACCCACTGGTGCCTGCAGAGTTGTTATGTTTCTAATTGGACTCTACATCGATTCCAATCTGGATGCTCATCAAATCTAAATATTATTTATTATATATTAATATTAAAAAGGTGAATGTTACTGTTCACTTGGTATAAAGACAATGGCCCTCATTTATCATTCTTGCGTAGAAATGGGCTTATATGTTGGCTTAAGATTATGCTTACACTCCTCTTACCGCGTGATTTATGAAGCTGTCCGGACCTTTCAAAATCTAGGTGTACACAATACGTGCCCTTGATAAAGGCCGCGGCTGAAAACGATCGTCATTACAATAACACACCCCTATATATTCAAGTTTCCACTTCCCCCACGCCCTCATTTTACGCCATGGACACACAGAAGATGGCAAATAAGTGGAACTTCTCCGACGTGGAGATCGAGACCATCACCAGGAAAGTGGAAAGAAATAAAATTGTTTTATTTGGGAGTTTAAAGAGTGGGATTAAAGGCGCCCACAAAAACAAAATATGGACCCAAATTACGACTTCTGTTCACGTCACATGTATTGGGGTGTACAATAGTGATGATGATGTGATGTGGAGTACCATTCATTCACATTAATAATTGCATGACAATTTGTAATATTATTAATGAAGCTTATTGTTATTTAGAAGAAGAATGTCGTTATTATTATTTTGTCAGTCTGAATAATTTTTTTCATTGAAAGCATTACTTAACCCAGTCCGTGCGCACCTGCCGGGCCTAACCCTGAAACGTCAGGTAAAGCGCACAGGCTCCACTGGGTATAGCTGAGGCAGCTGAGGTTTTTACAGCGTGTCATAATATATCATATCTTTTAGTTTGTCAGTGCGTTTTGTGGTGTTAGGAATTGTTTTATTGCGCATTTCCGCACTAACTCAAAGCTTGCGTAGATGTACACCACCTCCTGAGCTGACGTAGGATTTCGGCGTGACATACGCCAACGTCCATATTGATAAATCTCAAAGTCACCGTGGTTTTGGGTGTACGCCAGGTGTACGCTGGAAAATTGGTGTACGCACTTTTCATAAATGAGGGCCATTCTGTGTACGCAGAACCTCTGCATTTTAAGCAGAGTATTATTTATTTCAACAATTCCAGCACAAAATGAAGTATTCATGTTAACATTCGCTTTCATGAATGTCTTGGCTGAAGTTACATGCTAATGCATGGAATGGATATTTTTAGGGGGCTTAATTGGTGTAATAGAGAAAGGTAAGACAGGTCTAGCTTGGAGTCATTAACTGACCCTACAAGAGTTCACTGACCTTTCAGCTCTAGTTATTTCTCTCATGTAACTGTTCTTGTTAGGGAGGCAACAGTTAGACTGATCATGTAGAGACAGTAGCTCAGACGTCAGGTTAGCAGATATCGGTGTTCTCTGGGAATCTGGCAAGGTTCAATCTTACGAGAATGTTTACAAGAACTTACTGGCTCCAAAGATTAGAGTACAACTCAGGCATGGTAAAATATTTTTAGCATTGGAGTCTAAAAGATGTTATTCTTCAGATTTGGTGTGAGCATTGCATGTGTTTACACGTTGGATGCTGACACCGTATCAGGGCCGAATTATGAAGTCAAAGGGCACTGGGCACAATGTCTTATAGGGCCCCCACCTGCCGAACTACACACACACATTTGACAATCAAGATTTTGAATTATAGGGTATTATTGTTGGAAACACCTGAAGTTTATACAGGACCGTTTTTATATGATATGCTTTGCACTATATCATCCCTATGGCAGTATCTGGCCCATCAATGACAAAAAATATGTTTTGTAGGTATTCTTGATGACAGGGTGGGGGCGTAACGTTAACACACCCTCAGCGGTACTGGCGAATGTAAACACCAATCAATATCTGCGACAAGTCCCTCCCTAGCTTTGGGTTTTTACAGAAACACGTACATATGCCATAGACTGTATGTAAAAAAAAACATATATGGAGGCAAATAGCACTTCCTTTTTCTGTTTCATGGAAACTTTCTGCTTAAAGTAATCCCTATGAGTTATTCCCGAATTTGATTATGTCTTTATTTGTTGTACTGTAACAGAATACAGTTACTTTAATTTTGTATCTTAATTATGAAACACTGTCACATGTAATGCATTACAAATATATTACTTGAATAATAAAAATAACCCACTTCGCTTCTAGTCTTAGTCCAAATAAGCCTGACAACATTCAAGACTATACCAAATCACCTGATTTTCTTGGGACACTCCCATTCACTGCCCTCTCCCCGTTTCCTCCTGGGACACAGCAATATGTTTAATGTTACAGTAAGTGAGTGGTGGAGGCTATGCTGTTGACAAATGTGATTGTAGATTTTTTTCTGAAACAGAGTGGCAGTTCTAGCGAAGGGTCCGATCATTTCCTAGTTTGTCACTTACTTACTGACTTACTTAAATATTATCTAGCATCACTTACAGCAGCTAAGTCTGCCCATTGCTAACTATGATTAGTCACAAAGCTAGCTAATGCCATGTTTATCAATGGAAGAGTGCTAACATCAATGAGCGGTTAAATTATAGTGTTTAACTTATTCTAAATATATCTGTGAACCGCCTGTCAGTAGTTACAGTCGGAGTATCAGAAATGATTAAACCAGAGGGTACATATATATAAACGTGAGCTGAACAAGTATCTAAGTATCACAGCTTCAAGCCAAACAAAGTTGTCTAGCTCCTCTTTAAAATGTGCAACGGTGTGAAATTTCAAGGTTGTAGCCTAGACCGTGATGTTGTGGTTGAAAAATGGTTTCCCGTAGCTTGGAGCGCTGGTATAGGGATAAATTAGATGTAAATATAGTCTAAGTAGTTATTATGGCAGATTATGTGTAAGGTCATGTAGTGAACAACAGTGTGGATTTGTGCATTTTACATGGAATAAATGTGGAGCTACCCTAAATTCCTTTCTCCTCCCCAGAGAAGATGGGGAGGGGTCAAAGTTGCTTTCTCTAAGTGCTAGCCCGACCATAAAACT
This sequence comes from Micropterus salmoides, assembly GCF_014851395.1. Lineage (NCBI taxonomy): Eukaryota > Metazoa > Chordata > Actinopteri > Centrarchiformes > Centrarchidae > Micropterus > Micropterus salmoides. Next base: position 22,179,693 of record NW_024040041.1, read on the forward strand.
GGCACCCTTTTGATTCCGAAGCTGATAACGCGGGGCCTGACTGTTAAACTGACAAAGGGACACAAGCCAGCCATTGGCATCTCCCTGAACAGCCTATCAAAACTGGCCCCCCCACACACGTTTCCGTGGCAACTGACCTTATTCTTTGTTTTATTAACACATCAAAAGGATACTCCTTGTCTCACCTAAGTGTGACATGTTCCAGACACTGAACTTTGGATGACAAAGGACTGCAGTCTCCAAATACTCAAAGCATTTAATTAAGTTAATTAAATCTTTAGTTGCCTGAATACGTTTGCCTCTATTTGAGCAGTTATGTTAACTGTTGTTGCTATCTGTTGTTGATATTAGTGCTGAAAGAAGTTACTTGTGCAATGTTTTTATTTTCAGCAAGACACTCCTTCATCTAATGTAATCAATGCTTGTTCATAATACTTTCTTACAAAATCCCTTTAGAAATGATGACAAAGATGTTTTACTATACTCTTAATCGCCAGCTTGAATTTAAGGATGAATCAACAATATTCCCCGGTTCCTAAGGAGAGACGATCTTTGATTTAATCCAAGCTTTCCTCATGTAACCTGAGCTCCCCCAAGTGGGCGAAATAAGTATTACATGCCCTCGTCGGAAATGCGGTTAAATGTATAAAAATCCTGACCAATAATGTGACAATTGTTTCCTGTTACCAAATGCCTAGAACAGTACAACCGTTCAACCATTGAGGTTCGATTGTGGAAAATATTTGATTATAATACGTGCAAATAGATTTCTTTTCTTTAGACATTAAGTTTAGAAAGGGAGTCCCTTGGGAAACCTGAGACGCCCCCTGGGGAACCACGCCCCAGACAACAAAAGAGCGACACGCGACCTGCTCTCTCGCTTCCCTCTCTTCCCTCTTCCCCTCTCTCTTCGCTTCGCTGTTGGCTCTTCCACTCTGCCCTCTGGATGCTTCGGCACGCGCATGGCGTGCCTCGCCAGGCAACACGCCCAGACTCGGCCAGCGAAACAAACAGGCCTTTGTTCGCCTGAAGCTACACACCTGAAGTGCCGAGACATCGATCTGCCTTCAGTTTGTTTTATTTTCTTTATTTCTTTTGTTTGTTAAGTTATCAGTCCGTTAAGTTACACTGGACTAATTCAGGAACGACCAAGTTCCATTTTAAGCCTTTTCGTCGAAGCCAACTTCACCGAGGTCAGACCAAGCCACGTGGTCTCGCCAGCTACAGCGAAGGAAACTTGAAAACAGCCGAACTGCCAGACGGAGGAGGCGTTTTCAATCAGACACGGAGAACCCCGAAGAATCCCTAGCAAAAAGCCAGGATCGGCAGCTAGCGTGGGACCCGTGCAACAGGCCAAAAGCAGGCTGTCGACAAGCAGTAAGACTTAACACACGTCCTGTGATCAGATGTCCATTTTAACTCCTAAATTATAGCATTAGTTTACTTTCAGTAGCTCTTCTATGCCGTATTAGTCAAATGCTTCCCACAGTCGAACCTCCAGGCTCATTGTTCAGCAAATGTTTATGTTCCCTGTATCCAACCGTCTTTTTATCACCTTAGTTAGAGAATAAATTCACTGTAATATAATCAAGAGCTGTGTGTGTTGAATATTTATAGTTCCTGCCAAGAGAATTGACCCTTTAGATATGAGACTGACTGACTGATTTAAGATAATTGAGCGATTATTAACTAACTGATCACTAGTAATAATTGTATAATTATTCAAAACTACCTAGAGGTCCGGAGACTCTAGGATTATAACAACTCCGGTGGTGCCCTTAATGAGGAAAAATGATTTTCTGAATAATAATTCATAATTGGGTATCAATTCTCATAAATTTATTAAAATGCATAACTAATAAATTTAGGTCTACTACAATCAATATTCTGTCCTCTGCTTGTGTGGCTCTACACAAGGTGACAGATAGCTAAACAGATGTCTTAGACACTAAAAGGCTTAAATGATGAGGAGATGTGGAAGTAAAGTTGAGGGCTGTTTACTTGTTTGTCTTCATCAACTTGCTTTCTGTGTTTCTGTGTCAGTGTTTTTCAACAACTCTGTGAAACTAAGAGCAAACACACAAAAAAGCTATTAAAGTAACTAAAAACAGTGTAGCATGTACATGCTGGAATTTAACAGATGGCTGCACTACACATGGCAAAAAGGTAATGTAATGATCTATAAATCTCAACAAATATGAATTTATACAACAACATATGCATCGATACTCATCTATAAAGTCAAAACACGTAATATAACTCACAATCAAAGCTTCACAGTTCCCCCTTTGATGACCTTTAGCTCAAGCTTCCTCATCTTCCCATCGCTGTCAGTGTAAGCTTTGGTGACGAGAGCCATGGGTCACGGGTTTCTTTTTACCTGAGTGTCTCTGAGCAGCACCACATCTCCTTCCTTGACATTTGGCTGACTATCTTGCCACTTGCTTCGGTTTGGAGAGTACAGAGATATTCTCGCCTCCATCTCTCCCAAAAGGCATTTGCCAAGTGCTGGACTCGTTTCCATTGTTGATGTTAGTGATTCTCAAAGGATCTTGGAGGAGAACAAGGGGTGCAGACCTTCTGTGTCAGGATCATTGCTGGAGTCAGAAGACAAGGTGAGTCTGGATCCATAGTCTGATGTGGTACCAGCATTCTTCTCCATCATGTAGTGTTGGGGCCATTTCAGCATGGTCAAAGATTTTCTGCATGAAAGTCAGAAAATGACTCTTCATTTCAGGCTTTCTTTCGAGACTACGAAAGAGACTGGTGAAGCGTGTCAGAGCTTGTTCTCTGTTGTTGGGAAGACGTGGCCTTGGTGTAAATGTAAATGCTCTGTATTTGTATAGCACCTTTCTAGTCTTTTCGACCACTCAAAGCGCTTTTACACTACCTTTGCATTCACCAGTCATACACATTCATACACTGAGCCTAAGTGCTCAAACAGAAACTAACATTCACACTCACAAGGACACTTAGACACGCAACCAGGTGGTGCTACCCCTAGTGGCTGTGGCTCAGGAGGTAGAGCAGGTTGGCCGTTAATCAGAAGGTTGGCGGTTCAATCCCTGTGGTGTGCAAAAAGGAAGGGGAGCTACCCAACCATTGTCTATGAACATCTCTTTGTCCAACTGAATGAATTGTCTGTCCTCAAAGGATGGGGCAACCTTGTTATCATCTGGTGTTCTTTCAAAGATGTTACTTCCTAGTGAATGCTCTCTAGCATTCTGAACTAGGTTGTCACAAAAATGAGAGCACCGTACATTTTGAGAGCTGAGAGGCTTTGTACCTCTCCCTACTGTGATCTTCTCTTTCAAGACGAGGTGTTCTCCAAAATTCTCCAAAACATTAGTTCGGTATACACTGACTCCCTTAGGCCTGTGAGCTGCAACCAAACACACATCTCCAACTACAACCCAGCCAAGGTCGTCTTTGGGCATAAGGTGCATTGTTTGGCCCATTACGCTGGTCCCTTACCTTGTGGACTTGTAAGACATTCCGGCCAAGAAGAAGAAGAATCTGTGCATTGGGGTCAAGTTCAGGGATGAAGTGAGCAATAGACTTCAGGTGAAAGTGTTGTTTGGCAGCATCAGGAGTAGGTATTTCTGACCTATCGTCCGGAATATAGTTGCACTCAATGAGCGTGGGAAGAAGAACGCTGAGACTTCCATCTAAGGGCTGAGCGATAAAGCTGGTTCCTCTTCTCCCAGACATCTCTGTGATTCCAGCACATGTGCGCAGATTGAACGGAGAATCTGTGCCCTTGAGGTTGAATAAGTTGAAGAACTCAGGCCTAGCAAGAGACCTATTACTCTGGTCATCTAGTACAGCATATACTTTAATTGACCTATCTGGTTGTTCTTTTGGATGCACATTTTATTAGGCAGATTTTAGAGCAGTAGCGGGATGTGTTGGCTTCACCACACACTTCAGTACATTTGGAGATTATGTTAGGAGAAACCTCTTCCTTTTCCTCCCCGCCATGCTCAGAATCAGGGTTTTTTACTGTCCATGTAGGTGGTCCTGGATGAAGGGCTGTGACATGTCTATTGCTGTCACACAGAAATGCTTTGCGTTCTTCCAATGTCTTAGCTCAGAAGCCTCTGCATCGATTGAGGGGATGGGGCTTTTTGTGAATCGGGCATTGCCTGTCGACATCCAATTTATTGCTGGCGGTATCTATAGACTTGGTGGCAGGTGTTGGTGTGATCTCCGTCTTGTGGGATGAGATTTGACCTCTAGAGTGTGTGCATCTTTTTTCTGGGTTGTCTGGCTTAGCTGCCGTCATACCAGATGAGCTGAGCATGAAGCTTGGATCATTACGGATACTGGCTTCTCTGTAGACAGAATCAGTGAAGAACGAGAACGGTGGAAACTGGACTTTGTATTGCAGCTTATACAAACTGCCTTCCTGTCATCCATTTCTCCTGAAGCCCGTATGGCAGTTTCTCCACTATTGGGTTAACACCCCGAGATGTATCCATCTAGTTTTCCCGATTCCAGCTCCCTTAACAGATCGCCAAGGTCTCTCAATTTGAGGGGATCTTTGCTGCCAATTTTGGGAAACTTCTCGTTTGTCTAAAAGAACCTTCTAAATTTTTTCAGGCGACCCGTAGCAATCCTCAAGACGCATCCATGCCATCCTGAGCCCAGCTGCAGGGTCACTGACATCAACAGCTCTGAGTCTCCTAACATGCTCTGAGGACTGAGGGTCTATCCACCTAGTTAGAAGGTCAAGCTCTTCATTGCAAGTGAGTTTCAGTCCTTGTAAATAGCAACGTCATTTATGCCTGTATGATCAAGAGCAGATGACTGGGGTGCTTGCATCCTAAGAGGGAGTGTGAAGCTGAGGTCCCTTAATGGATGAGAAACTACATGGATGGGTTGCAGGGTAATATTGGGTGACTGGCTGATTCATACTCTGCACTCTGGAGCTGCTAACGTGCTGCATGACATTAGCTGGAGTCATACTCTCCTAATCCTCAGCTGTGTGAATCGGATTTTCCTCGCTCTCTATGTCTAGTGGCATGTGAGGAACGTTGTGTGACAGATGTAAGACTCAAGATGGGGCAAAGTATTCAATAGTTAAATATATACACTTGTACAGAAAAATTTAGACTGAGTAGAGTCCAGTGGTCCAGCAGAAGCAGAAGTTGTTGTCTCCTACAGATGACCCTGGCCACTGCAATTGATATCCTGCTGGTGTAGCTAATAAACTGCTCTCACATTTACAGATCTCTGTTTACAGATTTCTGTGGTACAGAGTGGACAAAATTCCACAAATGTGTTAAAAGGAAGTCACAAATGTATGTAAATGGTCTCTTTGACCCGAGAGCTAAAACAAGGTCTGCTGATTTACTAGTCCCAGTACTAGTGAGCAGAGACATAGTGCAGAGACCGATAATAGGTTATAATGTCATTGAGGAGCTAATGAGAGAGAGAGAGGACCAAGTTCAGTCAAGTGAAAGAGTAGTTTTGCTCAAAAATTCACTCAGGGAAGGGGATCAGGGAAGGCAGATGCACTGCTAAACCTCAAAACAGGTAGCACATCCATTGTAGTTCCAGGGGGACAAATTAAGTGCATTACCTGCTCTGTCCAAACAGGTCTCAAAGTGAACACTGAAATGCTCTTTGAGCCAGAATAGAACCTTTCATTGCTGTACACGTGAACACCAGGTTAACGTGGCAGTCGTTGAAAACTCTCAGACTGCGCTCTGCCCCACCACAGAACCCTCTCAATGTGATCCATGCGACAAACTGTGGGATCCACCGGTCAGTATGGACCATTTGACCAGTGAGCAACAAGTGCTTATTAAACAAATGCTCACGGAGGAATCAAGTGCATTTGCCAGGCACAAAGACGAAGTTTGATACATCAAAAACTTGAAAATGGACATTAAGCTAACTGATGAGGTCCCAGTAGCCAAAAGATATAATGCTATACCTCGACCATTGTATGAGGAGGTAAAGAATCACATTCAGGACTTGTTAAATAAAGGATTCATCTGCAAATCCACCTCCCCATATGCATCTGCAGTGGTCTGCATGAGGAAAAAGGACAGAACCCTAAGACTTTGTATCAACTACAGGGGGCTTAATAAAAAGATGATCCCAGATAGGCACCCCATACCACGCATTCAGGAGATACTTGATGGGCTTGGTAGGAACGCGTGGTTCAGCGTGCTGGACCAAGGAAAGGCATACCATCAAGGTAGCATCAGTGAGGATGCAAAGAAATTCACAGCTTTCACAACCCCATGGGGGCTGTACGAATGGAACAGAATTCCATTTGGCCTCACAAACGCACCCTCAGCTTTTCAGCGGAGTATGAAAGAGAGTCTAGAGGGTCTCAGAGACAAGATATACATTCTATATTTAGATGATGTTTTGATCTACAGTAAAACATTCACGCAGCATGTTGAGGATGTGAGATCAGTTCTCAAACAACAACAAATGTGGGGAATTAAGCTGAGGCCAGACAAATGTGAGTGTTCAAAAATGAGGTACGCTATGTGGGAATAGTAATCTCAGCTGAAGGCTACAGCATGTACAATAAGGAAATAGTGGCAGTGCAAGCTCTAAAAGCAAACCCCCCTAAAAACATTAAAGAACTGCGCAAACTTCTGGGTTTCCTGGGGTACTATAGAAGTTATGTACATGTCATGCAAAATGCCTTTATGACTTGCTCTCAACAGATGTAACTTCAAGTCCTGAGTCGAAATCTAAATGTCAGTTAGCGAGGGCAGGACAGCCCCCTCCACATCACAAAATAGTGTGGACTGACACTCATCAGAAAGCTTTGAACTATCTAGTTGACATTCTGACTAACCCACCTGTAATGGCTTATCCAAGGTTTGAGGATCCATTTATTCTGCATATTGACGCTTCTGAACAAGGACTGGGGGCAGTCCTGTACCAGAGGCAGGAAAGCAAAATCAGAGTTATCGGGTACCGCTCACGAACTTTGACACCAGCAGAAAAAAACTATCGATTACATTCAGGGAAGCTGGAGTTTTAGGCACTTAAGTGGGCTCTGACAGACAGGTTTAGAGACTATATGTTTTACTCTCTGTAACTCTGTAACAGTATACGGTGATAACAATCCTGTCACTTACAATAATAATAATAATAATAATAATAATCCTTATTTGTAGAGCAATTTTCAAAAACAAGTTACAAAGTGCTTTAACAAGTGTAAAGAATAATACAAAAAAACAAGATAAGAGCATGAAAACATTGAAAAGACTAAAATACAGATTAATATAAAATTAGTAAAATACAATAAAAGAAAAGGGATAAAATAAAGTCAAATAAGATCGGGAAAGGCTCTCCTATAAAAGTATGTTTTAAGAAGGGACTTAAAAGAGTTCACTGACTCAGCCTACCTGATTTCCTCGGGCAGGCTGTTCCAGAGCCTCGGGGCCCTGACAGCAAACGCTCTGTCCTTTAGCTTTCAGTCGAGACTCTGGAACAGACCTCTGCCCGAGGATCTCAAGGTACGTGCTGGTGCGTATGGGACTAAAAGGTCAGAAATATAACAAGGCGAAAGGCCATGAAGAGCTTTAAAAGTGATGAATAGAATTTTAAAGTCAATTCTAAAACATTCTGGGAGCCAGTGTAATGAAGCTAAAATAGGAGTAATGTGGTAATATTTCTTTGTTCTGGTTAAAAGCCTGGCAGCTGAGTTCTGGACAGTCTGGAGTCGATCAATAGATTTTTGGGTTAAACAGGTGAAAAGGCTGTTGCAATAATCGTGTGATGAGACTAAGGCGTGTAAAATGGTCTCGGTGTCCTTAAAAGTTAACATAGATCGAATTTTAGCTATATTTCTAAGTTGATAAAAACATGATTGAACAAGCTTTGTGGTGTGCTGCTCGAAATTTAAATTACTATCAAACCAAACACCAAGGTTCTTTGCCACAGGCTTAATGTGATTTACTAGGGAACCAGCAGATGGCAGTGTTTGATTTGCCATCTGCTGAGACCCGATCACCAGGATTTCTGTTTTGTCTGGGTTCAGCTGGAGGAAATTATTTGACTTCCATTTTTTAACTTCACAAAGGCAGTTGTTAAGTGAACTCAGCATTCCAGGGTCTGTGGATCTGTTTATAAGTATATTTGTGTGTCATCAGCATAAATATGAAAAGAAATGCCATGTTTATGGATAATATGTCCAAGGGGAAGCAGATACAAGGAAAACAAAATGGGTCCTAAGACCGACCCCTGAGGCACACCATATTTAACTGGACAGAATGAGGAGACATAGTTGTTTACAGACACACAAAACTTCCTATTTGACAGGTAGGATGAAAATCATTCTAGGGCAGTACCAGAGATCCCCACCCAGTGCCTCAGTCTGTCTAACATGATGTTGTGATCAATGGTGTCAAAAGCAGCGCTAAGGTCCAGGAGTACAAGGACTGAGCACATGCCTTCATCAGCAGACATTAAAAGGTCATTGGTGACTTTAAGCAGGGCAGTCTCAGTGCTGTGGTACTTCCTAAAACCAGACTGAAACTTTTCAAATAATTTGTTATTTTCCAGTACAGTGAGCAGCTGTTTGGAAACAATTCTTTCTAGAATCTTTGCAATAAAAGGCAGTTTTGAAATTGGTCTAAAATTATGTGGGAGGGAGGGATCTAAACCAGGTTTCTTTAAAAGTGGGTTCACGCAAGCCGTTTTAAAATAATCAGGGACACAACCAGTAGATAGGGAGCTCAAATGGGGCCCAACAGAATCTATTACTTTCAGTAAAAATTTTGTAGGTATTACATCAAGTGGGCTGGAGGACCCTCTCATTTGTGATACTGTTTTTAAAAGCTCAGACAAGTCGATGGGATAAAACTGGTTAAAACTCTCTTGTTGCTGGTGAGGAACCTCTGAGTAAGAGGCCACGGGGGTAATAGAGGCTCTGATTGACACCACCTTATTGGTAAAATAAGATAAAAACAATTCACAGTCATCATTACTTCTAGCTGAGGCACAAGGAGGGGTTGGGTTTACCAGCTGATCCACAGTCTTAAACAGAAACCTGGGATTGTGTTTATGTGTAGTAATGAGTTCAGAAAAATAGTGTGTTCTCGCATCCTTAACCATGTTATTGTAGTTAATTAATAAATCCTTCAGACTGAGGTAATGGACTTGGAGACTGGATTTTTTCCATCTGCGCTCTGCTTTCCTGCATTCCCTTTTTAGGCTGCAAATGTCATTCATCCAGGTTTGCTTACTAGCTTTAGACGTAGGCCTAACCTTTAGAGGAACAGTAATATTTAGTGACGACAAGCAGATATGATTGAAGTGATCGACCAGATTGTTGGTGTTGGAATCAGACAGGTGTTGGCTTTGGCTCTGAAAGAATGCGCAAAACTTTGAAACACTTTGTTCATTAAAGATGCGAGAACACACAGAGCTTGGTGAGGCGGCATGAGTAACAGGCGAATCGCAGCTAAAAACAATACATCTGTGGTCAGATATGGTCATGTCCACCAATTCCACAGAGGAAATGCTGACACCCAGGGTAAAAACCAAGTCCAGTGTATGACCACGGTTATGTGTTTGCCCTTTGACATGTTGTTTGAAGTTAAAAGAAGTGGCCATATTTAAAAAGTTAGTTGCATTAACATTGTTGGGGTCATCAACATGAATATTAAAATCGCCACAAAGAACAATTCTGTCATAATTTAAAACCAGAGTAGGTAAAAATTCAGGAAGTTCTGATAAAAATCCTCCAGGCGGTTTTGGGGGGCGATAAATTATAACAAATATGATAGGTTGCAGCCCTCCAACTTTAAGAGTGAGAACTTCAAAGGAGTTAAATTCATCACAGCGTACTTGATGACATTTTAAATTTTTCCTATACACGCTCACTAGCCCACCACGACGACCACTGACCCTCAGTTGACTAAAACAATCATATTGAGGCGGACACAGTTCAGCTAGCTGGCTATAGTCATTCATTTGCAACCAGGATTCAGTTAAAAACATAAAATCTAGATTTGCAGACAAGATACAATCATTTAAGATAAAAGTCTTACTTGAAAGTGATCTCACATTGAAGAGAGCCATTTTAAATTAGTTTGTTCTAGGTGCTGGAGTTGGTGCAGTTGTCCTAATCCTTAAGAGATTACTAATATTTGTGTGGGATGTGCACATTTCGGTTTACTGGTCTATGCGTGATGATGACAGGAATAGAAGTCTGTGGAACAGCGCTGGGAGCAGATGGCTTTACATGCCAGCAGGTGGAGACAGTTATTTGTGGCAGTGAGGCAGAGATCTGTTCAGCGGTGGTGTGTCCAGGTGTGCTGCATGAATGATTAGTCATTCACGTAAGTCATGTGTGGACCGCACCACATGCTGTATGTGCGCAGCTAACATTTCTGAGCCCCGTTTGTTTGGGTGAAGTCCGTCTGTCTTTAAAAGAGACATTCTTTGCCAGAAAATATTAAAATTATCCGCATAACACACACAATGAGCCCTGCAGGCGGACTGGAGCCAGTCGTGGAGGCCAAGGAGTCTACTGAAGTGGCCAGAACCGCGACCAACTGTGGGAATGGGACCAGAGATAAAAACGGACTTTCCACACTGTTTTAAAAAGTTAAAAAGACGGTTAAAATCTGATTTTGTCAGCTCAGACTGCTGAAGAGCTGTGTCATTTGTTCCGACATGGACTATCACTCTTGTGATGGAGGACGGGAGCGACGGCATCAGGTCCTGGAGTTTTTTAAAAATGTCAGCCGTGGTGGCACCGGGGAAGTAGTGAGTGGTAGCGTTAAAGAAACGGATGTTTCTGGTTATGGAGTCACCAATTATTAGTGTGGTTGGGGAGAAAAGAGGACGAGGAGATGCCGGTTGTGGGGTTCCAGAGCAGGACTGAGCAGAATCTGCTTCAACACTGCGTGCGGACTGAGGATGGAGCGTGTGAGCTACCGAGTGTTGTGTTGGAGTAGCAGTAACAGACCTGAGAGAAGGGCTACCCGACGGTGCAGGGTAGAGACGGCCTCCGGAGCGTCTGAGCACAGCCACCTTCAGGATCCTACGTCGGAAAGCGGAGCTTGTACTGAAGCCACATCCATAAAGCCAGTCAGCAGGGACTCTTTCTCTTTGAGTTCCTCTGAAAGTCGTCGGATGTCTTCCATAAGGTCAGCAATCTTCTTGTTCGCTTTCTTAAGGAGTGTGCAGTCCTCATGGGGCAGAGTTATCTCGGCTAGCATAGTCACCGGAGCTTTGTTGCGATCAGTAGCGTTGATTGCGTTTTTACGGTCATCTAGCTTAAAATCCATGTCGGAAGTTAAATAAAAAGGATATAAAAAATGTAACGAAAAAGAATGGATTAAAACTGGATAAGAGTTCGGTTTAAGACGGAGCTTCTGACAGGTGGCTACAGACGCCAACGAGTGTAGATTACGTCAGCATTCTCATGGCTGAACTATATAGGGCATATAAGGCAGCTATGCACTCCCAAACTCCATAGACTGCTATTGACTAATAATTACTTACTGTACCAAACACAGGTCATACAGTATTTGTGCTGACATTCACAAAAAGCCCACACACCTTGGGCATAGATTTGGTTTGGACTTAAGTAGGGATACAATTAAATAAGAAATTGTTTTGCATGATTTTTGGCACAAATACATTCAACCATCACAAACTCTGAACATTCTGTGGGAAACACTGCAAAATTTAATTAAATAATTATACCTACCATTTTTTGCCTTTTCATTGGTTCAGACAAATCGCAAGAGGTACCATCCGAATCTGACTCATCAGCAGGAGTAGAAGTATAGAGGTGTTTTCTCAGCTTGCAGGCTACTTCAGCATGTAGGTACCTCTTGAGCTGTTCACCCATGGCAACCGTCATCTGTGAACCAGACTGACAACATATCTTTTCTGAGAGTGTGCCTTTGAAAATTTCCACACAAACCAGTCCACCACATAAGCTTGGTGGTGGAGTTTTTGAGTGACTATAGACTATTTAATGGCTGCATTTCTTCATATTACGAATGTAAAGCTCAAACTCAAACTAACATTCACACACATTCTGGTGGAACAGCCACCAGGGGCAATTCAGGGTTCAGTATCTTGCCCAAGGACACTTCAACATGCAACCTGGAGAAGCAGCTGGAGACTGAACCGCAAACCTTCCGATTAACAGGCAACCTGCTCTATCTCCTGAGCCACAGTCGCCCCTTTGACTATGTGATGTCATACAATCACAAGCTATCAATGATCAAAAGTCATCAATAAAACTTACTGTGGTTCCTTACTTTGGTAAGGTCACTACCTCCTTCACATTGACAGTCTTTTGGTAGTTTCCTTTCTGGGAGTCAGCTACAGACCATATATCCTCCCCTCGGATAAAAGCGTCACGCTTTTGGACAACTTCCTGATAGACTTCTGTGAACAAAAACAGTTATTTGTGTTAACTAGTTCATTCTGGCATTAAAAAAATTATATTTACGGACACACATTTCACTTCAAGTTAACTTAAATAAACAATAAACATTTACATACATAATACATTCATAATCTCATTGTCATTTGAATTAAATATATATATATATATATGTATATATATATATATAAACTCTGTTATTACACTGGCGATTTGTTATGGGGACATTAACTTTACAGGATTATGTTGTAAGGGAATTTTAAAGCACTTCAGCACAAAAGGGGCCATCTTTAAGGTAAGTTATTCCAGTAACTTTACTTGCATTTTTCAGACCTAAGTTGCATTCAAAACCCAGCAAGAGACTTACCTGTAGATAATATTGTTGTCAATAAATTAACATTATATAGCATAACGTCAGCTAATTGACAACCAGTTAAATAGAACACAATTCCCTCTAATATCTATTATATATTGCTGTGAAAACATAGACAAACTGTATTAATTCAAGTTTCTCATCAAAAACGAAATTTACAAAATCACATTTGAATGCGTCATGAAGACGTTAGAGTAGAGCTTGAACACCTCATAAAGTATAACTCAATCCAACGTAATGTTAGCTAACTTAGTTAGCTACTGCTCGATAGCAAGCTAACGTTGCTAGCTAACAGCAACACTTTCTACTAGGACTAACTTAACGTTAGTTTAAGTTACACATCACAACGTTAACAGTTACATTAATAGAGACGACACCTAAAGTCCGCTACTTTTACTGAATATTTCGGCAATATTTCGGAATATTGCGTCATTTCACTGCTGCTTTGGAACTTACCTCCCACGAATAGCACTTTGGCTGCCACTGGCTTCTGCTCCTCCCGTCTCCGTTTGGCTGGCCAAACCACCTCTATCCAGCCTTGGTCAGACTCCAGGTCTTCCCTGCAGGTAACGGTAACTCTGATATTCCTGGGTACATCCCGTATGATGGAAGATGGAAGTAAGTCTGCTTTAACAGACCCGTCTTGAAAATAGAACAGTCCAAACACTGGCCTCTGAGACATAATGCTAAGGTAATCTTCCAGAGTCCTGCTGGATTTCAAATAATAACTGCAAGTGTACTTGCAACACTGCAAATGGCGCCCAAACAACTACGTAATGATTGGGCGTAGATCGGCACACAGTGATGCCGCGCACACTGATTGGACGTGGGACGTACCCATTGGCTTGCTTCATTCAAATCTCGACAATTCGATCATAAAACTTGCCGCATGCCGCAGCCAGATAATGCTTGGTGGCTGACTGTTAAAATGACAAAGAAACACTAAACAGAGATTAGCCTCTCCTGAACAGCCTATCAGAACTCTTCTTAAGAGAGGGCAGGAAACCCTAAACTGCCCCCCACACACGTAACCATGGCAACTGACCTTCCTCTTTGTTTAATTACCTCACCTCACAGGATATTCTCCTCTTCACGCCCAGGCGTGAGAAACTCCAGGACACCAGAGACACTGCCCTGAACTCCTTTGTGTAAACAACAGCATGTCTCCTCAAAACTCAAAGCATTACCTTGTTTAATTAAATAATCTTTTAGTTACTTGATTAGGTCTCTCAACTCCATTTGAGTAGTTATGTTACCATGTTGGTGTTATTTGTTGTTGAAAAGAATCTAAACAAGTTAATTTTGCACGCGCAAATAGATTTTTGATTAACTTTTAATATGTCTAAACAAAGACGGTCTCTCAGAAACCGGAAACAAGCCCTCCCTCAGGGGAACAAAGGACTGCCCTCTGGGAACCACGCCCCAACAGACAAAAGCAGCGACCCACGTTCTCTCTTGTCCTCTGTTGCCCTCGGCTTGTTCCTGGCTCTCCAACTGCGCTGCGGCAAGCGCCCAGCGTGCCCCCTCTCCCGGCAACACCCTAAGCAGTTCGACCCGGCGCAACGAACGTTCGTTTTCAAGCCACACACGCGAGGCGCCACAACATCGATTTTTCCCTCATTTCCAGCAACTTTACTTGCTTTTTATTTTTATTTTCTTTGGTTTTGTTTTGTGAAAGGTTATCAGACCGTTACACTAGTTTAATTCAATAACAACCAAGTTCTTTTTAAGCTTTATCCTTCGAGCTAAATTACCCTGCTCCCACTGAGGTCGGACCCTCCACGTGGGCCCGCCAGCAGTAACGAAGGACGACCAAACCTCTGATCCGAGCCAGGGTTGGAAAGGCCCCCACTGCAAGTTTCTTTAGTAAGCCGACAAAAGACAGACCTCCGGAGAAATTCCTTGGCAGAGAAAGCGACTGGCCGACGGCTTTAAGCTGTCCTAACCGAGAACGCACGGATCTCTGCCAGTGTGAGGCCATTTAACAGCAACCCGGCTGGGAGAAACGACATTCAGTAAGACCAAAACCCTGCATTATGTGATCAGTGATGTCCCATAGTTGTTAATAGATTATCTTTAACTATTAAAACTCATAGCTTGCCTTCATTAGCTGCCCGTATGAGTCAAATGCTCCCCACAATAGAAACCCACATTCTCATTGTTTAGCCATTGTTTATTTCTTGGATGTACACCTTAATTAGTTAATACATTTCACTGTAACCAATGGAGTTGTGTGAGCGATTGTTAACTAACTGATCACTAGTGAATAAGTGTCTAATTATTAGCCATACTCAGGGAATCCCGAGACCCCGGGGCGAACGGAATATCGGGTGGTGCTCCACGAGTGTCATGAGTTGTAGTTTTTCCCTGTGGGTTTGAGTTTTTGCCATTTGTTTCTGGTGTCCTTCTGTTTACCTGTTCTTCTCGTTTCCTTGTCCTTGGTGGTTATGTCTTGTCTGGGATTCTAGCTAATAGTCCTGCATTGATTTGATATGGCTTTGGTTTGAAGTTTGGTCGTCTAGTTGTTATATTGTTAGTCACTGCCTTAACTCTTGTTCCTGCGTTTTAGTTCTTTGTGCTTGTTCCCAGTCCTTTACCTTAGTTCATGTTCACTCTGGTCTATTTTGTGTCTGTTACCCCAGTGATCCCTCTGCATGTCTGTCTTTGTTTTCCCCTTCTCTCTCTCTGCCTGTGTGTGTGTGTGTGTGTGTCTCTCTCTCTCTGCCTGCCTGCCTGTCCCTCGTTAACCCTGATCTCTGTCACCTGTGTTGCTCCCGTCCTGCTTGTTACTTCCTGTGTGTATATATACCTGGTGTTTCTGTCTTGTCTTTGTCGGTTCATTACTTTCTATGTGTGCTGTCTTCCGGAGTTGCTGTGAGGTCACCTGTTGTCTGCCTGCTTGTTGTGTCTCCCCGTTACCCTGCTCCATTTGGACCTCTGTTTGGACTACCTTAGTTTTTGGACTCTGTATTCAGCCACTCACCTGTAAGTGTGCTCGCTTTTGGTTATATTAAAACCCTTCACTGAACTATACCTCTGCCTTTCGTCCTGCGTTTGGGTCCTCACCCACACCAAACCGTAACAACGAGAGATTTATGAATGAGATCAAAGTAGTCATGCTACAATTTTCCCTGACTGATACCAGCCACCTCATATCTCTTCCATAAATCATATGGGAAATATGGAGAGTATGAGCCCCATTTTTACTGCCATTAATGTTCTAACTATATTGGAACAAAGGAATGTGGTTTGACACAGTCTCCCTTGTGTCAATCGGAATTTGATGCGAACATTAGCTTAAAGGGTTCATATTTTTTAGTTGTCAATTTATTCTCGCAGATAAAAGAGATTCTAGAAAACACCAATATAAAAATCTCAAGACATATATCAGCTCCACGTTTCATCTGTGATATACAATGTGGAGGAGAATATAGGAAGCTCAAAAATAGTGGTGAGCTTGGTGAAAATGACATCAGTCTGCTCTGGAACTGGGATGGGATCCCTGTTTTTAAAAGCTCCAAGTGCCAAATATGGCCTATTCAGTGTCAGATCATTGAACTACAGCCTGCAGACCGGAAGAACAACATCTGTGTTCCTTGCCTTTGGTTCGAAGAGGGCAAGCCCAACATCCAGACTCTCCTTATTCCATTGGTAAAAGAACTTCAGCGACTTCAAACTCATGGCATCACCTGGGCAGATGGTTGCACTTCGAAGGTGCATGCCCTTGTATATAGTTCTAATTCAGTTGCCAGGCCACTTCTTTGAAATACAAAGCAGTTTAATGGACTTTATGGTTATGACTTGTTGTCAAAGAGGTGGGGGTCCTTATTCATATGTTAGCCCTGAGCCCTGTCTTCGTACGGAAGCTGAGCATTTCGACAATGCAATGAATGCAACACCTCAGCAGCATGTCATGGGGGTGAAAGGCCAAAGTCAACTCATGAAATTAGACAACTTTCAAATGGTCCATGGCTTTGTTCCTGAATACCAGCATAGTGTATGTCTTGGTGTTACAAGACAGCTGGCAACCCTGTGGCTGGATTCAACAAACCATGAAAAAGGGTGGTACATAGGCACTAAAACTGAGATGATCGACAAGGAACTTAAAGCAATCTTGCCACCTACAGAGTTCCACGATCTATCAAAGTAATGAAATTCTGGAAGGCGTCTGAGTGGAGGTCGTTTCTTTTATTGTATGCTTTTCCTGTTTTGAATGGGATCCTCTCCAGAAAATACTGGAACCACCTTTTCCTTTTGGTTTTTGCTGTGTATCACCTCCTGCAAGACAGGATCAGAGAGCGTGACATAGCGATAGCTGAGCAGGCATTGAAAAAATTTGTCAGAGAATTTGAGGGGTTATATGGCACAGCTAATGTTTCATTTAATGTGCATCTAATGACGCACTTGGCTGAGAGTGTGAAGAACTGAGGACCTCTTTGGGCCACATCCACATTTTCCTTTGAATCTTTTAATGGTACCATATTGAAATATTTCAATGGAACAACTCATGTCCCTTTCCAGATGATGAAGAGGTACCTTAGGGGGAGGAGTGTCACAAAGAAAGGAGACACCATAATGCGAAATGCTTATGAGAATGTTAAAGATCTTTTCTCTGAACTACAGGGCAGCAAGTGTTCAGCTGACAAATCAGTTCAAATCAGCGCAAATCAGAATTTTTGGTAAATCAGTACAGACAGATGTCTCTGTGTTACACATGCTTGCAATAGAGGAACTACTAGGTGTCAGAGTGAGACAAGCCTGCTACTACAACCGTCTTATTGTGAATGTAATACTCACTCTTACACCAGCAGCCACCTTCAGAAAAGAAACAACTCAATTTTTGAGTTGCAGAATGGAACACTAATCAAAATTCTGAGCTTGGTAGTTTCTGGTGTAATGCACTGTGTTTTGGTCAAGTAACCTTTGAAGGAAGCTGTGCAGAGACACAGTACTTAACATTGCATCAAGCTTTATGTATGAAGTGCAACAAAGTGTATGCCATACATCCAGAGTCACTGACATGCAAATGTGTCA
This sequence comes from Micropterus salmoides, assembly GCF_014851395.1. Classification (NCBI taxonomy): domain Eukaryota; kingdom Metazoa; phylum Chordata; class Actinopteri; order Centrarchiformes; family Centrarchidae; genus Micropterus; species Micropterus salmoides. The sequence continues at coordinate 22,197,491 of NW_024040041.1, forward strand.
TGATAACGTCAAGAGAGAAGGTATATGTTATTCCTCTACCAAACAACAATGAGCGAGACTGATTTGAGCATCAAGGAAGGCCTTAACTTTCCCAAAGAACTGCCAACCAGTCCTGAAATTTGTAACTAATAGGGTTGAAGTCTGATAAAATGTGGTACCAGATGATACTTTTAATGTAAAAATTCCTAGTAGATTGACTTGTATTGCACCTACACTGTAATGTTGAGTGGGATGTACCACGACTTTTAAGAACTGTTTTGAACCTGACATACATAAAATGATCTTTCTGTCAAGCAAGTCTTTGTGCATTTATATTTAACAGTCCATACGTATACACATCCCAGTGGTGGAAACAACTTTTAAAGCACTCCATGCCGATAAAGTACAGTTATTATATGTATAATAATATGAGCCTAAAAACTACAACAAGTATTTGAGATTTAGTACATTTACATTTACTCATTTGGCAGATGCTTTTATCCAAAGCGACTTATATTTGAGGAACAGTAGGGAAGGAAGTAAGAGTTAACAAAAAAGTGCAATCAAAACAAGATAATTGTAGGGGATAGAAGAAGAAGAGAGCACAGGACGTGCATGTTAGCGGTTAGGAGTTAGAGGTGTTATAAGAGGAAGTGTTCTCGGAAGAGATAAGTTTTCAAGAGCTTCTTGAAGTTAGAGAGGGACACCCCTGCTCTGATGGCGGATGGATGTGTGGTAGCTCGTTCCACCATCGTGGTGTCACAGATGAGAATAGCCGAGACTGGGACTGCTTTGTGTAAAGGGATGGCAGAGTCAGTCGGCGTTCGTTGGAGGAGCGTAGCGGCCGAAGAGGAAGGTAAGTTTGTATTATGGAGTTTAGGTAAATGGGTGCAGACCCAGTAGTCACTCTGTATGCAAGCATTAGTGACTTGAATTTGATTTTGGAGGCCACGGGGAGCCAGTGTAAACCAGACGCGCTGCTGCGTCTGGCAATGGCATCTGAACCATTTGTAAGGGTTTCACTACACAAGCTGGAAGACCTGCTAGGAGGGCATTGCAATAGTCGAGGAGAGAGATAACCATGGCCTGTACCAGAAACTGGGTGGTGTACTGAGTGAGGTAGGGCCTGATTTTCCTTATGTTGTATAGAGCAAAGCGGCATGACCGAGAGACAGCAGCAACATGGTCTGAAAAGGACAGCTGGTCATCAATCATGACACCCAAGTTTCTCACCACCTTGGTTGGAGTGATGGTTGAGGAGTCAATTTGTAGTGGGATGTTATGGTGGGTAGATTGCTTGGCTGGAATGACCAAGAGTTCAGTCTTAGAGAGGTTTAGTTGAAGGTGGCAAGCCTTCATCCATGCAGATATGTCCGAGAGATAGTCCGTGATCCACGCCGATACGGTGGAATCGCCTGGAGGGAAGGATAGGTAGAGTTGCGTATTGTATGCGTAGCAGTGGTAAGAGAAGCATACTAATAGTGTATTACACTAAGGGTATACTTTCCATAAGTACACTAAATTACCACTTAAAGTATTTGAAATTTAGTGCTCTTTTTTAATAAAACACTTATGTACAACTTAAAATACACTTACAATAAAGTACACTTTTTATAAATACATTGAAATACCACTTTAAGTATTATAAAATTAGTATATTTATTTTTAGTATATTGAAGTTGAACTTAATGACATCTATTTTGAAGTACACTTTTAAAAAGTACATGTTAAAGGTACTTTAAATTAAGCACAAAAAGTATACTTGTAATGACTTTTGTATACTTAATGCATATTTCTAAGACACTAAAGCATACTACTTTTTGACCTGGGTGCTCACTAGCATTATGTTAGCACATACTGCCTCACCTCTACCAGTCCAGTTCCATGAATCAGATTCTTCCATAATTCACACACAAACACACATACAGAATATAGGTTACTTCATCGTCGCCACATAAGGCAACCCTCTTTCACTTAAAAACAGTCACAACCCGCTTGAGCTCCTCCCGCCAGTGGTCTACCATTGCACTCTCTCCAGCTGTTACAATATTTTCTTAGTTTAATAAAGCATACAGGCAAAGCAAAAACATTACCTGTGCATGGTGAATTGGGGATCTGCTTTAAACTAAACTTTTTATCAATTTGGGAGTTGACAACACAGCAGGTCATTAACTTAGCGCACCTTAACACCAAAACCCCAATCACGGGCTGAGGCTGGATATCCTTCCGTTATGAAAGGCAGCAGGTCCACAATTGGTGCGAGCATCTTCGTTGATTGCCCTCCTCAACTACGGGTGAGACCAAAGGGTCAGACAGCTGATAAATCCATTGTGCAGCTGCTGCTCCTGCTGCTGCTACAGCTAGCCTCAGGTTATGTTGCCCCTCCTCCGGTCTCTGGTTAGCTTGCTGGTCATCTTCCACAACTTCTTCACCCTGATTCTCCACCTGGCTCCTTTTGAATATATGGCACATATAAAGGCGCCTCCCTCCACTCTTCTTCTCTGTTTCGTTTGCATTCACTACAACCACTTCTCTCACTCATTTTGAACTACGACAACTATCAAACAATTGGCTTGATTCAGCAATGGGTTATTTGATGACTAATGTTAGGGGCGGGTTGTTACGTGCTTTCACCACTTGGACTTGACCAATGATATAATTCGGGTTAAATAAAATAAAAAAATTGTGCTTTTTATTGGTTATACATGATGTCAATATCTGAAATGTAAACAATAAAAATGGGCTTGTGCCCATAATGCCCATTGGATAATCCGGCCCTATGTATCTCCTCGGCCGAATCTCATTAAACCTTGCTATGTTAAGTTTTCGTTAGTCTTCACTTCTCCATCACACCTGAACCTGGCTCAGAATCACTCTTCAACATGTACTAGCTAGCTAACATTCTGACAAGAATTTAGTATAATACTGCAAGACTATTCATAAATGTATCACTTTAATAACACTACAAAAATTACCACAATCAACAGTGATATAGCCTACATAACACTCATTACATTCTAGATTTACACTTTTTAATACATCTGAAAAGAGCAGTACAGTGTTTTTGACTTACCCACAGCAGTCGAACAACAGCTTCTGCTGGGTATGGCTACACCACTTGAAAAAAACACGTAGAACTGCAGTAGACTACACCGTTATAATAGAAATGGTTGTAATAATAATCACAATTTGTTAAGTTTAGTTATGATTATCATTACATTTGCTAATGTTTACCTGTCATAGAATAGCAACATATATATACTCTATATTGCCTATTAATATAATGCCTACCCATTTTGATTACGGCCTTGTTGGGTGAATAGTTTCAGGGCTGTGTTGCTCTGTCTAATGTTGTATGTTGTGATTTGTTGTAGTTTATTCTTGTACTGTTTATGCTCCTTGGTCCGTAGAAAACAACATTTCGTTTAGATGTACTTGTTGCCAACAACTAAATAAGATGTTGATCATACAATATCTGTGTGAGTGACTGAACTCTACCAATCTGCACACAGATATGTCCATGTTATTTTGGCCTATACTGGATGATGATTGACAAGGCTCAGGCAAGATTCATTTCTGATCTTGTATGGTTATTGTTATTGGTTATTGTGTCATGAATTGTGTGGTCTAATTCACCAGTGGAGGAGAAATTTAGCCAACAATAAATATTCAAAATCTATACAAAATTGTATTTACAAAGTATAGGCTACTGTCTGGACTGCTCTGTATGAAAAGTGCTATGAGATTATCTCTGTTGTGAATTGGCGCAATATAGATAAAATTGAATTCAAATTGTTGCATCAATAAACAAAATTAACAATTGAACTGAAGACCAGATGGCTTTTCATGGTGAAGCTCTTGCTTCCCCATCATTTTCTGAGACTTTCACAAGCTGGAACATGTTGGTCTGACAATAAAGTTTTTCTGTATACTTTTAGACTTTTAGAAGCAGTACCAATAACTATACCAATAATTATTCATTCCTCTCAAGGCACCATATTACCATCATCATATAAATTAGTCGTCAGAAAGAAAATGACAGGATTCAGGAAATCGATGACAATTCTCATCTTTATTGAAATGTAAAAGAACCCCCAACAGCTGGTTCATATTTTATGAATACTGTTGAAAGTCGTCAACTGGAGGATGACTCTTACTCAGCAGACTCAGACTAAAAAAAGAGAGGAAAATCATTTAGCATGGAAATTTAGGAATCAAGTTACCAATTAAGTTATTTTGTCATTTAATGTGGAAAGTCAAATATGAAATGTTTTGGGTATTATATCACACGTGGTATTTATTTACACTGTCAACACTGAAAGTACACAGCATCAAATAATTTCATGACTTCTATTGTCAACTCAACTGATATTGCGATCATGCAAACAACAAAGATACCTTTCCAGCATCACGGCTCTTGACTCTCAGCTTGTTGACCTGGGACTCAGCAATGTCAGCACGTTCCTGAGCTTCTTCCATCTCATGCTGAACCTTCCTGAGCCTAGACATGTGAGTGTTGGCCTGCTCCTCCTGTGAAGGGTTTATAGTATACAGTTACAGTATATTACAGTTATATTTTAAATATTGCATCATATTAGTATGGTTTATTTATCTCACTATTTATTCCTAAATGCAAGATCACAAAACATTTGACTCACGGCTTCCTCAGCCTGTCTCTTGTAAGTCTTGACTTTGAGCTGCAGCTTGTCCACCAGATCCTGAAGTCTGGTCACATTCTTCTTGTCCTCCTCAGTCTACACAGATAAAGGATTTTAACAAATGATGTAAAGAGACAAAATCAAGACATTAAGAACTCATTGTAGTTTTTAATTAAATAATAAATTACCTGGTAGGTCAGCTCCTTCACTCTCCTCTCATATTTGCGAACTCCTTTAACAGCATCAGCTCCGCGTCTCTGTTCAGCCTCAACTTCAGCTTCCAGCTCATGGACCTGTAACATGTTGATCAGTAATATAAAACTTGTAGTACTAAGGACGATTGAATTTATTCTACCCACTGAAAGTGCAGTTTACATCATAAAAATCTTGTAGTATATACAGGTCATACCCTGGACTCCAGTTTCTGGAGCTGCTTCTTGCCACCCTTCATGGCGAGGTTCTCAGCCTCATCCAGGCGATGCTGCAGGTCCTTGACTGTGACCTCCAGGTTCTTCTTCATCCTCTCCAGGTGAGAGCTGGTGTCCTGCTCCTTCTTCAGCTCCTCAGCCATCATGGCAGCCTGAAATGATGGACAGTTTGGAAAAATATTGACATTAATGGTGGACATCAAACATGAGCAAGTATTTGGCGATGTAGTATTTTATTTAAAAGAAGACTCATTAACATAAACTCACATCAGTGATAGCCTTTTTGGCTTTCTCCTCAGCATTTCTTGCTTCCTGAACAGAATCATCCACTTCACCCTGAACTTGGACAAGGTCAGCCTCCAGTTTCTTCTTGGTGTTCAGAAGACTGGTGTTCTAAATATTGAATAAAGTAATTATATTTTATAGGTATGTGGCTCATATGTTTGATGGGATTGAATTCTTGTGAATTAATAAAAACACACCTGAGAGTGAAGCAGTCCAACACGCTCACTAGCATCAACCAGCTCCTGCTCAGCCACTTTGCGTCCTCTCTCTGTCTGCTCCAGAGCGGCTCTCAGCTCCTCAATCTCAGCCACCATCAGGCCATTTCTGCGCTCCACCATGGCAACCTGCTCCTTCATGTCTTCCTGTCCTCTGACAGCATCATCAAGGTGCAGTTGGGCATCCTGGCAACAAAAAACAAAACAGAAAATACAATTAACCTTCTGTACCATTTACTTGTTTTTTTTATACGTAATTGATCATATAAACCTCACCTTCAGCTGTCCCTGGACATTCCTCAGTTGTTTCTGGGCCTCAGCAGCCTGCCTGTTGGCATGGCTCAGCTGAATCTCCATCTCATTCAGGTCTCCTTCCATCTTCTTCTTGACTCTCAGGGCATCATTCCTGCTCCTGACCTCACTGTCAAGATTGCTCTGCATAGAGTCAATCACCCTCTGGCTGTTCCTCTTGATTTGCTCCATCTCCTCATCCTTCTCTGCCAGCTTCCTGTCAACCTCACCTTTGATCTGGTTGAGCTCAAGCTGAACACGGAGAATCTTGGCCTCCTCATGCTCCAGTGTACCCTTTAAAGATTTTGAGAAAAGTCACTTCAGTGAATACTGAATTACAATGACATGAACTTATTTGATTTAAGTATAACACAACATTTCTATAATTTGAAAATGTATTACCTCAGCTTCCTCCAGTGCTGATTGAATTTCAGTCTTTTCAGTCTCCACAGTTTTCTTTGCTTTCTCCAGTTCGTGGATACTCTTTCCAGTCTCACCAAGCTGTTCAGTCAGGTCTGAGATCTCCTCTAAAGTACAATGAAAACCAAAATACAGTTAATAGTGACCTAAAGACACTGTCCTGCAAAATATATAGTACTGCATAGTGCACAGTACATACTATTTTTAAACAAATAATTCAAGTTTGGAGTAGGCAAACTAAGCATGAAGTCAATTTCAAAAAGTGTACCATAAATTGAAATGTAGTTGGGGCAATCATACCCTTTCCATGCAAACAAAGGAGATTTTAATGCGATATAGGTTCATAAACTACACTTGAGAAGAACCCACACAAGTTACATTTTTATTTTAGTGAGAATACGTGACATACGTTGCAGGTTCTTGTTCTCTCTCTTCATGGTCTCCAGCTGATCCAGAGCCTCCTCATAAGAGTTCTTCATTTTGAACAATTCAGTGCTGAGAGAACGAGCCTCCTTCTGGGCTCCTTCCAGCTCTGCCTGGCCCTCCTCATACTTTTGTTTCCAATCTGCCAGGACCTAGAATTATATAGATGAACATCAATGATTACTTTCTAAGATTGATTTTTGTTTTACTCGAATGATTGTGTCCTTGATGTCCTTATACCTTATCAAAGTTCCTCTGCTTCTTATCAAGGTTGGCAGCCAGACCATTAGCTCTCTCCACATCAATCATGAGGTCCTCCACCTCACCCTGCAGTCTCTGCTTGGTCTTCTCCAAAGAGGCACACTTTGAGTTCACAGCCTCAATGGATTCCTCAGCATCCTGCAGGCGCTGGGCAAGCTTTTTCCTGTAGTGAAGAAGAATGTTTTAATTGGTAAAAGTGAACAGTTGAAATGAAAACTAATTTAAACACTGAAAGGTTAGTGACTTACTTGGATTCTTCCAGCTCCTCAGTGCGCTGGATAGCATCAGTCTCATATTTGGATCTCCACTGAGCCACCTCACTGTTGGCCTTAGACATTCCTCGCTGCAGCTCAGCCTTGGCTTCCTGCTCCTCCTCAAACTGCTCTCTGAGCAGATCACAGTCATGGCGAGCTGACTGAACAGCATGGGCCAGGGCATTCTTGGCCTGTTGAACATGAAAAAACATTTATAACTTACCTATGAAGCAGACAAATAATAAATAAGTACTCAATCAAGTTGAAACATTAAGGCATTTAAAGTCTTATTAGAATATACTTGTTTTTTTTATTGACTACATTTTAAAAGAATAACTCAATCTGTTAAAACCTAATAAGAGGACATGTAAACTTGTTATACCTTCACTTCCTCCTCAACGTGCCTCTTAAACTCCTCAATTTGCTGAGTGAAGGCCTGCTTGCCCCTGGTCAGCTGGGAAACAAGAGCTTCCTTCTCCTCAAGCTGGCGGGAATACTCACCTGAATGTCAATATGTAAATGTGTTATTTATCAAAATGATCATTACTGGTTTCCATTACTAGTTTTTCTTTACTGATGACTCACCATTCTCTGTCTGCAGTCTGGCCTTCTGTCCATTAACGTCATTCAGCTGGCGAACGTTCTCATCATTTTTGGCTTTGAGCTCACTAAACTGGTCCTCAAGAGTTCTGCACATTTTCTCCAAGTTTCCCTTTAAACAACAAAACATGATGATGTAGAATTAAGTTTAAGTCTATTGTCATATTTACAAGTTACAGTTCATATTTCTTAGCATAATGAAAATCCCTTACTTAAAATAAACCACACACCTTAGCTTTAGCAACAGCCTCCATGTTGCTGGAGAGGTCATCAATCTCCATCTTGTACTCACTCTTCTCCTTCTCCAGCTTCTGCTTGACACGCTGGAGGTTGTCGATCTGCTCTCCCAGCTCTGCAACACTGTCTGCCTGCTTCTTGCGGAGAGCTGATGCGGTAGCTTCATGTTGCAGGGTTGACTCTTCAAGATCACGACGCAGCTTCTGGAACTCAGCTTCACGCTTCTTGTTCATCTCAATCTGGGAAGCTGTTGCTCCACCAGCTTCCTCAAGCCTCTCACTGATCTCCTCAAGCTCCCTGGAGAGGTCAGCCCTCTGCTTCTCTACCTTCGCCCGAGCAGCCCTCTCAGCCTCAATCTCTTCCTCCAGCTCCTCAATACGAGCCTAGATTTGATGATAGGTTTATTAACTGGAATTTAACATGTTGTTTTGGGTTTACTGAGCCTGATGTGTATGCATCTAATACTGTATATAAGTTGAATATGTCACCTGGAGTTCCTTGATCTTTTTCTGAAGCTGAGCACAAAGAGACTGTTCATCCTCAATCTTGCTGAGGAGCTGGCTGGTCTCAAAGTCTTTCCTTGATGAGGATACCAAGAAAGCTTTTACTTTCATAGTTTGTACTGTTATCAGAGTTTAATGTATGAGATACTAAAAATAGTATTAATAACCTTAAACCAACAAAAAACTTACTTTTTGATTTTCTCATCAGATTGCTGCTTGTCATTCTCCAGATCCATTATGGATTCTTGGGCCAGTTTCAGATCTCCCTCAAGCTTTCTCTTGGCTCGCTCAAGGTCCATGCGGAGCTTCTTCTCCTGCTCCAGTGATCCCTCAAGCTATCAGATGACAGTTCATGATGGTTGATTTGTGGCATTTCAGAGAGCATCAATACCAAGAATACCAATTAATTATAGGGCAAAACCCCGCAAAAAAAACAACAGTTTTCTTACATCGTCCACTTGCTGCTCCAGCTTTGTCTTGGCCTTGGTCAGAGTGTTGACTTTGTCTTCCTCTGCCTGGAGATCATCAAGTGTTTGCTGGTGGGCCTCTTGGAGGGCTTTCTTCTCCTTTGTTAACTTGGCAATAGACTCATCTTGAGATGCCATCTCCTCTGTCAGGTTTTTCACCTGAAATGATGTGAAAGGTGCATTATTTCCATCACTTTACATCTAAATAGTCTATGTTTAAAAGATGATAGATTTAAAATTATAGGAACCTTGTTTTCTGTGGCATGCTTCTCCTTCTCCACTTTAGCCAAGGTGAGCTCCAAGTCATCAATGTCTTTCTTCAGCTCAGAGCATTCATCCTCCAGCTTCCTCTTCTTACCAGTCAGCTCAGCATTGATTTCCTCTTCATCCTCCAGTCTCTCAGTTGTCTCTTTGAGTTTAGCTTCAAGCTGGATCTTGCTCTTAATGAGCCCTTCACACCTTTCCTCAGCATCAGAGAGGTTCTCCCCTTCCTGTAGGGGAGAGCCAGGACAAATTAAACACTTTTCAGATATACGTCATTTTAAAATATAACGTTACCAACAGAAATCATTTGTTGTTGTCATCAACAAATCAAGTGTGTGTTCTATCAATGCCAGGTGTTATCTTGTTAAAATGTGGAACGACTTCATAATTTCACCTTGAAGGAAAGGTGCGCATTGTTTCATTCGTCCCTACTGTGCGGGACAGATGAAACACAGGGGTGGGACGGAAGAAACACAATGATGAACATTTAAATAGTTTATGTTATTCTTGTTTTTATTTAGAATGCTTGACACTGCCCTTCTTAATACGTAATTGCAAACTCATTATGTCCTTTTTCTTAATAGAAAATAGTATAAATATAACTTAGCTAGCTAACTAAAAAATCCAACAGCTAATGCACATTTGGATTAGATATTGGCTGCCCTTTTTATGTAAATCTGCAGCCTGCTTTCCTGGTCTACTCTGAAGATTGGCTATGACTATCCCGGTGGTCTAGCCTGCAGCCTAGTGGACTCTGCCGCCCCTCCCGCCGTATCTAAATAAGGTAGAATGGCACTGACTCCTAACGTTTAAACTTCACTAGCTTCAAGCATTGACATTTAAAACTTCAGGATGTGTTAAAATACTAACTAATCTTTCATATTATCATGACCATGGCACATGGAACAATAAACACAACTCATCATTCAAAAAAAATGATCACTTGAGTGAATTTACTTTCCATGATTGAAAACAGCTTCTTTCGTATAACTGTGACGTGAAAAGTGTGACGTATCCACCTGATTTTTCCCGGTTCTGTTAAGTACTGTGGACTGTGTCGAAGGTAGTTTGGCATACAGTATCAGACTCGTTTAGTTTCATTTGTCTCGCGTTTCAATCGTCCTGGCTCTCCCCTACATTTTGAAAACACAATATGTTAGTTAGTTAGTTAGTTTGGTAGGGGAGACTAGGTATGGTTGTAACACTCTTTGCTTCAGTAACTATAACTCACTGAATTTCTTAGCTAGAGTTCTCAAACTTTTATACAAAGTACCCACATTTGTTCACTACAAATGGCACAATTCAATTCAATCCTCTACAAGAATATCACAGACCTCGTGAGATGATGTCAAATGCAATGTGTTCCCTTTTCACAACCTACCCCAATAGCTGGGTAGGTTGTAACACATGCTGGGGTAAGTTGTAACAATCACACAAAAAATCAAAAATAGATGCCACACTGCATGATATGCTTCCAAAACAGGTAGTTATATAAAAGAACAAATTTTCTCTCTTGCTGTAATAGACTTTGTCTGATGACTCACGGCATGGACAGTATGTGTATGTAAATGTATCTATAGAATAAACTTACTTAGAAGTATACTTAATAAATACTACTAAAATGGAGTTAATTAAAGATCTCTGTACTTCCTTAGGTCTAACCAAAAATTAATGTGTGTGTGTGTGTGTGTGTGTGTGTGTCAATGTGTGTATATTCTTATTCAGATTCACAGTCAGTGCTTGAAGTGACCAGCGGTATGTATACCAGCACTTCTAGATTTTAGTCTTTGGCGTACCGGGGCCTTTTCTTGCGCACTAGTTCTTCTGACAAGCTGCCCATACGCTTTTCTACCCTCTCCACCAGCGGAGACCGATCATGGAAAAGGTCAAGTGACGATACATACGGCAACTTGTGAACAACATGGGAATGGGGAGTACTGGTCACAGTGCTGACAAATGAATGCTGGTAACCCTGGAGTACAGGCTTGGTGGTCCCAGACTGCATAGGGCAATCTGGAAAATATTAAAATCAAGAAAGTGCCTAGTTTTATGTATCATGGATGGTTGTAACACTTTTTAAAGAAGTGTCGGTTACATTCAAGCCCTTACCAAATTAGTTCACACAATGCTGGTTAAGCCTATCCCTGTCAGGTAAATTTTAAATCCGGTGTCTATGGCAACGTCCCCACGCTGGAAAACCGGTAGTGTGTGCTTTATGCCATCCAGCAATGATTGGTTTACCAGAGCTTAAGGAGGAGCGACCTTGTGACCAATCAACTCAGTATGAGCAGATCACGTCATAAGCAAGTGTTACTATCACTGTCAGAAGTAGGAGACACTGCAGTTTTAAATATTTAAATATTCATAGGTTTTATTTAATTGTTTATTTAGTTAATCTACAACTTTGGTAAGGCATGTGAAAAGACAAGGAAAGTATGTGGCCTAGATATCTGAAAATGTGAGTAACCGTGATAAATTTGTGAAGTGTATATGTAATATAATCACATTTGCTTTGTTTCCTACTTACTGAAGCCACTTGGAGTTGCAGGTCATTCTTTTCTTGCAACAGAGAAACCATCTTCTCCTCCAGCTCCTTCTTCTTGGCCAGGGCAGCAGCCAGGTCGGATTTCATCTTATCATAGTTCTCCTTCATCTGTTGCAGCTCCTTCTCAGTCTCAGCACTCTTCAGGAGAGGCTTGATCTTAAAGTACAGTTTCAGCCATGGCCAGTTTTTCACATTCATGAATGAACGGATATTGTACTGAATGGCAAAGATAGATTCCCTGAAAAAAGAATACCGATATAGTGTCATTGCTCCTGAAATGTGATTTTGTAGAACTGCTGAGGATAATAATTTAACAAAAAATATCTGTAACCTATATAATTGGACAGTAAAGTTTAGTGCACTAAGTGAGAATCATACCTCCTCTCCATCATCTTAACAAACTCCCTCCTCATGAGATATCCTCTGCAGAGAGCCTGAGTCATGGTCACCAGCGTAAACAGTTTCTCATCTCTCATCTCCTCCAGCTGACCCAGCAGACCAGCTTTGAAGAACACCTGTTTTGTCAAGTGAAGGAAATCAGTCCTTCGTACACATTGCTGTAACAGGACAACTTAATCTGTTAATATTGTCTATGAACCTTTGTGTGTCCAAACATGTACTGAGTGTGGTCCACATCAATGGAGCCCAGCAGCTTCTCTGAAGCTTTCTTGTTGTCAATGAACTGTCCCTCAGGGATGACACTGGCATTCAATACTTTGTATCTGGAAGAGAAAATGATGTTGTTACTCATATTTATCTTACTTCTCAGCCTGGTGTTTTACATCATAATAACTTGAAGTATTTCTACTGAAAAATCACCTCTGCTTGAAGTCACCGTAGAGGATTCTGCTGGGGAAGCCCTTTCTGCAGATTCTGATGCCTTCCAGCACACCGTTACACCTCAGCTGGTGGATGACCAAGAAGTTCTCCATAAGACCTGCACATTGCAAAGGTATTATTTAAATTACTTTAGATTACCGTGTCACACATAGTGCACAATACTCGGTTATGAGCATCTTACCAGGTGTCTTTGATTCATTAGGAATCAGGCAACGGACAAAATGAGGGTGAGTGCTCCTCAAGTTGCTCATCAGCTTGCCCAAGTTCTCCTGTGGATCAGCAGGATAATTGGTCAGTATTTCAATATCAGGTTCGTAATAGCTTTCCAAAAATTTTAAACCATACATACTCTGAAAACAGCAGACACAGTCTGGAAGGCACCACCCTTCTTCTTGCCACCCTTCTTGCCCCCAGCAGCGGCCTCTGTTTTGCAAAAGAAAAGAAATTACACTGTAGAACCTGTTTTAAGCTTTCTTCTCTGTGGAATATGGATTAGATGTTTTAATATGCATTAATTAGTACTGTATATAACCACAGAGTTTCTTACTAAGCCTGACCCAAGTGAAACAGGCACAGTTTCTTACCCGTCATAACAAACTTACTGTACCCCGGGTAACATTATAAATGTAAACTGCACTTTCTGATTAGTTGCCAATAGCTAATGAACTGGAGGGAAATGTTTCTCTATAGTTAAAGTAGAAAACATTTCAGCAGGTTAAAATATTTGTACCAGATACACAAAGTTTCTGAATGCTCTGTTCACTCTTATTTCTTACCATCGGCTGCACCATGGGATGCATACAGGAAGGCCAGTAGTTTGTTTGAAGCTTTCTGGTAGAGCTGAATAACTGAGTCATTCAGGGGGTCCTTGTTCTTGTCCAGCCAGCCAGTGATATTGTAGTCCACTGTACCAGCATAGTGAACCAGGGAGAAGTGAGCCTCAGCTTTGCCCTTTCCAGGCTTTGGCTTCTCAAAGGCCTTGGTCTTGCCAAGATGCTGATCATGCAGCTTGTTCTTGAAAGTTGTGTCAGAGGCCTTGGGGAACATGCACTCCTCTTCAAGGATGGAGAAGATTCCCAGTGGCTAAGAGAAATTTACATTAGATTAACTGTGGAAGTAAACATTTGCACATGAACAAACAAATCATGTCTTCTGTAGTCATTACTTACCTTCTCGATAAGCTCGATGCAGGAAGCCAAGTCCATACCAAAGTCAATGAACTCCCACTCAATGCCTTCTTTCTTGTACTCCTCTTGCTCCAGAACAAACATGGTGTGATTGAAAAACTGTTGCAGTTTCTCATTGGTGAAGTTGATGCAGAGTTGCTCCAAGCTGTTGTACTGTAATTACAGAAAAAAAAAAATGTTGAATTTCATGCCAAAATAAGTGTGAACTTTACAACTGCTCAGATATTTTCAACTACTCACATCAAAGATCTCAAATCCAGCGATATCCAACACTCCAATGTAGTACTGTCTTGCCTGCTTTGTGTCCAGCATCTCATTGATACGGATGACCATCCACAAGAACATTTTCTCATAGACAGACTTACACAGAGCACCAACAGAATTGTTGACCTAGAACCAATGATATTATTATGGTCATTTCTTTGAATAACTTTTTCATATCCAAATGCAAGTATTTCCATATTTCTTTCAAACATCAAATTTTCTTTTCATCACCTGTGGCACAGTTTGACCTTTGGTCACCATCTCGTTTCCGACCTTGACTCTTGGGTAGCACAGAGCTTTCAGCATATCGGCAGAGTTCAGGCCCAGGAGGTAAGCGATTTTATCAGCCACTGTAGGAAAGAAAGACAATGAGTATTAAGGACACATTGACTAAGGAATATTTTTCACACTAAAATATTTGTATGAAGAAGATGTATTATTTTAACAGTTACCCTCATTGCCATCAGGTTCAGCCTGCTCCTCACGCTGCTTTTGTTTGAATTTCATGTTGCCATGATGCATCACAGCTCCTGTCAGCTTGTAGATGCCCAATTTCTCCTCAGCGGTGAAGCCCAAGATATCAATTGCCATCTGCATTGTAAATGAAGCAAAGCTATTGGTATGTAAAACATTTTCCCAGTACACTGACTATTTAACTACATTGTCATCTTACATCTGTTGCAATAAACTCCTCCACATCATCAATGCTTTTGACAGTGATTTGACCCATACTGATCATTGGGTAGTCATAGGGGTTGGTGGTGATCAGAAGAGCCTCTAGAGGAGCACAACAGAAATACATAGTGTTATTTGGTGTTATTTGTTGTATCGTTTACATTTACATTTCAGTTTCATGTAGTACATACCCACGATCTCAGGCTTGTGGCCAGTCATCAGCTGATAGAAGATATGGTAACTCCTCTCAGCAGACAACTGGTAGGTGACACGGGACTTCTCCAGCAGATCTAAGATGAATAAATTTAACTACAAACTTTAAGATTACTGTATTACATTATAATGTATAACTTTGTCAGAGATGAGTCATTGACTTGGTTAAAACTTACATGTTTCAATATCAGCTGATGCCAGCTTGCCAGTCGTGCCAAAGTGGATTCTGATGAATTTACCCTAAAATGCAAGATCATTAATAAAAATCAGTTTTTGTATTTTAGCAGTAACAAAAGTTTTAAGATATTTCCTGAACTACTTACAAAGCGAGAGGAGTTGTCGTTCCTCACAGTCTTGGCATTACCATAGGACTCTAGTAGAGGGTTGGCCGCAACGATTTGGTCCTCAAGGGAGCCCTGCATGAGAAGATTTGACTTACATGAGTGATGCTTTCAAATTAATTTTCCTCTAACAAACAGTTTATCTTAAACAACCAATTTTACCTGCATTTTGCCAGGTACTGGCTCAGCCTTCTTAGCTCCAATAGCTGCAATTGTTGCAAAGTACTGGATGACACGCTTGGTGTTGACAGTCTTTCCTGCACCGGATTCTCCACTTGGGAACAAAAACACAATGTCAAGATTCTGCTTCAAATTATAAAGTTTATAAAGATTTAACATGATCGTTAGTTTAATACTCACGTAATCAGGACAGACTGATTCTCACGATCTGAAATACAAACATACATGCTTCATCTGAATTCCATTTTTATCATTCTTTCGATAAGTTTTTGTTTAACATACATTTAACCTCTGTGTATTCATATTTGAACACTAGAAAGATTCATCTTACCAATTTGCATGAACTGATAGGCATTGTCTGAGATGGAGAAGATGTGGGGTGGTGCCTCAATCCTCTTCTTTCCTCTGTATGCTCCCACAACTACAGCATCATATACAGGAAGCCACTTGTAGGGATTCACAACAACGCAGAACAACCCAGAGTAGGTCTGTAATAGGAGAGAGCATTGAGAGGGGATCAGGGGAGATGCCATACTCGTTGTTAACAAATGACCAAAATCCCTTGTGTGTTGATAAATTTTTGGCTCTGTACATGGTGCTGAAGTATAGCAGACAGATTTTTAATTTTTATACTTTTGGTTTTATTATATTCTCCAAATTATATACTCTAAATACTCAAGTCTATACTACGTTGTACTTCATATACACTAAAGATTAGTGTCAAACTAATCAAAGTGACAAGTAACAGCTCAACTTTTTAATGCTGTTCCCTCTCAAGTTATACAAATCTTTGTGGGGAAATTTTAGTGTTTATTTGACCAATATAATGTAATAATTATACATAATTTCAGTGTTTAGTAAATGTTCTGTATCTGCAGAGGATGTTCTACTTGTTCCATCTATTCCTGTTAAGAATGAACAAATTACGGACAAATATACATATCTACATACACATTGAATTTGTATAGTATGGTGGAAACTCACGTAGATCATCCATGATGCATAACGCTCTTTGAGGTTATACAACACACAAGGCTCATTGAGGTGGGTCATCATGACCATGTCCTCAATTTTGTCATACTTTGGGGGATTCCTCGGATGGATGTCGTCCTCTTTTACAGTGACCGTCTGAATCGGGAAATAAAGTGATTGTTTTTACTAAGAAATCATTTCGAATAAAAACATTCAGATGGATACCATTGTTGTTCACAGTGTTATTGAATTTTGAATACAATGATAAATGTATAGGTCACTAGTTTTTTTACTAAAATGTTGTTTTAAATACACACTCATGGATAAAATTGCATCCTCCTACAAAAAGAGGGAAGTTACGTTTCAAAAAGTAAAATAATGAATCACCTACCTTTCCACTGTCTGTGTCAACCGTGGCTTTGCCACCTTCTTTCTTCACAAGTTTACCCTTGAGGTACATCTCATCCGCATCAGCCACAAAGACGGCAGTTTTGGCATCAAAAGGACTGGCTTGTGCCTCAATCCTCTCCCTCTCTGATTTTCGGAGGTATATGGCCGCTGGGCCATACTGCTCCATCTCCGCGTCCGTGCTCATGGTGGCACTTCAGTGGAGTCTGAAAAGGTGAAGAGTCCACAATAATTTTAACATATCAACATGATATAGATATATATATGGTCTTGTCTCCAGGTGGTGGCAATTTCATATTTTTTAGGATGATATCTTTTACCTCTGCTTGTTCCAGAAAAGAATGAGTGGGCAGTTTCTGGTGGAGTCCCAAGATGCTATAAAAACATTATTAAACATGATAAAATAACTTGTTTCAATTTTTTTTTTTATTGTTCAGTCAATTTGAAAACAGTAGAGGGCAAAGACAGGAACATGTATTTAGACTTAATAATATATTGTATGCTAACTGTATTCAGTTAAATCATTAAAGTTAAAAATTTCTCCATCCCCAACATTTGCAATGTATATGATAAGACAGGGTGTGTATTAGATATCAACACAAAGTAGTTAATTGTGTGTTTTTTAAATGAAGCCACATCTTCAATGTATTAAGAATATTTCAAGAAACTCAAGACTACCACTAAGGTATTTTAATATGCAAAAATAATTAGCAACACAACAATGTGTAAGAGTACAAACTGATGTCTGTGTGAATACACTCACCTGTGTTGGGAGGCTATCAGTTCATGCAAAAGTCTAGAGCTGCCCCTTTTATAGAGGGTGGGAGTGACTGGTCAGCACATAGCCGCTCACTCGGTATGGTCATGGCCTCTTTTCCCTCTGTTGCTTATTTTGTGTCAGTGGTGGTTAAGGAGTTGGCATGCATAATTCACATCTCCAAATTGTAACTATATTTTAATAAAAATGTAATGCTTTGTTCAAACATAAAGACATTCCTTTAAACCTAATAAGGCTTAAGGGACAACTTAAGGACCCATAAATGTCAGATTATTTGGAGAGAAAGAAGTAGGTGCTTATGCATTTCTGCCCTCGATTATCTTAGTTAGTTACAAGCTTGCTGCTGTAAATGTTGCTCCACTACTGCCTCCAAATGCAGGCAAGAAAGTGAAATTGTATCATTCATTTAATAGTGCAGAATAAGGTTTGTGTACAATTACAGTAAATATAGTTCTTGAATTAAAGGACATTAAAGTTGAAACATGTTGTGAACATCGACCATCTTTTTTTAAAATTCAGTGGCAGTGTGGGAGTGTTTTGGAAAGTCTTCCAAAGTCCATTCGTATTCAATTGCAGGACGCAAAAATAAAGTTCACCTCTAAATGACATTATTATAAGACAGTTGTCAACACATTTTAATTAAATAATAATATTCATCTTTATATATACATACATTTATGGGTTAACCTAAGTCTGGCGGAGAGTGATTCATAATGCTTATTAATGTTTTGCAATAATAATTTAACAAAACCCTGTGACATCATGAAACTTACGTTTGTCAACAATGCCTAAAGAACACCTCAAAATCTATGCCATAAAGTATATACTTGTGTTTGTGCACTATATAATCTTATAAATAAAAATAAAAGCACCATCTTAATTGTTCACATAAATTAATGTTTTTATCATATGTCAGATACATACATAGAGCTTGGTTTAAGAATGACCCAATGTTTGTGGTCTAGAGTTACAGGACTCTGCCACATCTCATATTCCTGTAATAAAATTAATGATGAGGTATTAGCCATATAAGCTCAATCGCCTCTTGTATAACTCCTTAAATGGATATGAAAACAGTTGGCAACTCGTTTGACATCAGGCCCAAAATAAGTTCCACACAAGGCAAAATGACTTCACCCAGTTGCTACATTTGATACTAAGGAGGTGACATCTGTTAAAGACTCATGATAAGTGTCCTGGAAGAGGGATAATGTTCATTAAGACATTTTTGAGTCCAATAGTTAACTAATGTTGACCTCTTTGGAGCTGGATCTATGACACATACTGAGCAGATGGTGTGAGGACTTAGTGTCCAAGTGACCAACACACAAGTAGTTTCCATCACTCTATTTGCTTCTGATACTGATTACATTAGGTCTTTGCTTTAAAATTGATATTTTGATACAGTGTGTGTGTGTGTGTGTGTGTGTGTGTGTAGGTGTAGGTGTGTTTGTGTGTAAGAGAGAGAGAGACAAAGTGCTTAAGGGTCCAGGCTCCAGTAGGCCCGATTCTCTTGTGTGTAGCCTATACAATTGTCCCCCTCCCTACTTTCTTGCTGGCCTATGTGTAATGTCATCAAGATAAGACAAGTTGTGTTGAAGAAAAGTGCTCTCTCTCGCACAACACAATGGAGTTCATGTCAGAGTTCTGTGCTCAGGCATGGTAAGCAATCACACTAGATGGGTACCGTGCCCAAGCCCAGCGTAACCATGCCTTAGCCCACCTCTTTAAGCAGGCCTGGACACAGTTCAGCGTACCGTGCCCGGGCATGATACGGCGCGATCACACAAGTCAAATGAACTGGATTTTGGGGGTTTACAAATCTCCTAGTGTCAGTACGCCATGCCCTAAGTGCTGCTCTTGGTTTAGACAGTAGATTTTATAGAGATTTTAGCTAAAGCATAACTGTTATACTCCTCCTTCTACCAAACAGACTGTAACTCTCATTGCCAAAGTAAATGTTAAATGTGCATTGCAAGCATTGGATGCGATGCGATTACATACAAGGTCAATGCAAAGATGCATAGGGACACAATTTCCAGCTGGACAGCACGCTTGATGCACATGTAGCCTATTAGCATTCAGACTGATTACTTATGTTTTGGATTAAAACGTTGATTTATCATCACTCATGCGTCTATACAGTGAGCTAATGTGTTTCCAGACCCACTGTTTTTATTGTACCTGCCAGAGCTCTGAGGGAATATTTTTGAAAAGGTTGAATGGGATGAAAATTGAACCATACCAAGAAAGTAGGAAAGATGTGGAACATTTTAATATTTGAATGGAGTTTCTAGCTGAAAGTATGAATGTCTACATAACAGTTAAAAAGCTTGAATAAGTCTGAAAAAGGGGACATTTTGAACTTTCTGTCCATTCACTTACATGCAAACAAAATGTCTTGGAAAACCTTTTATATTTTGAAAAGTTATAATTAAAAGTATGAGTTACTATAACCAATAATAATCAATTACTCAGTCAATTAAAGAACCATTTTGCAAATCTAAAGTTTTCACTTTCTTGCTTTCTTTCTTTCTGCAAAGTAACCTCAATTTTGGAGGCCTAAACATACTCGAAAACTCACCAAACTTTTCACATAATTCAGGCGGGGGCGAAAAATTTCGTATGTTATGGGTTTCGATCATCGGTGTGGTAAAATGGTTTGCTAGCCCCCCCTTCAGAGCAGCCCCCGGGCAAAGTTTCACCTACATGTACAAAATTTCTGTGGTACGTGTATCATGTCCAGCCTCTTGGAGCCATTGCCTAATCCCAACAAGTCAGGTTTTGGATTTAATGGTCAATTTTTCCCTCCTAGGGAATTAGTCCGATCGACTTCAAATTTTGTCTGAGAAGTCTGTGTAGTCTAAACCCATTGACGATTAAAAGTTTTACAATTACCAGTCGACCAATTTGCCCATGGCAAATCGACGCTTCAGGAAGTTGTTTTAACTTGACTGTACATGCTCTGATCTGTATGAATTTTTACACGTTTAATAAGAGTCCCACCCTGCACAAATGTACATGCCAATATTCACCAATAGTTATAGTGCCACCTGCTGGCAACAGGAAATTACCTTTAACGAAACAGCTCCTGCGGCACATTTCACCTAAATGTATGAAATTTCTGTTGCTGTATCATGTCCATGCGTACCAAGGAGCCTCTTGGAACGATACCCTAAACCCAACAGGAAGTCAGACATTTTGAATTTTATGGTCATTTTTGAATGATTTACACACTCCGTACTTTAACGAACTCCTCCTTGGGATTAAGTCCAACCGACTTCAGATTTTTGCTGTGCAGTCGATGATTAAAGGCTGTACAAATGGTGAGTTTTCGTTGAACGGTGTGCCCGTGGCGTGGCATCCAAAATCAATAATTCGCCATAAAACAGGAAGCTGTTGTAACTTCAGTGTTCATGCTCATTTCTGCACCAAACTTTAAGTGCTTGATAACAGTCACTTCTCAAACACATCTACATGCCAATATTTGGTTATAGTAATAGCACCGACTGCTATGTAGGGGACATAAAGGGGACACAGTAAGTTATGATTAACACCTTTGTGCAGAATCCGAAGCATGTGGTAAATTCACAGCTGCACCGGCAGAGCTCCAGAATCTGCAATGCGGCCACCTCATACCTCGAAGCGCTACACGTCCGAGGGCCCGCCTAACACTGCTTGCAGTTTTAATTTTACTTTACATTGCATGGCTACTTGCCCTATTTTGTTTTGGACTAAATATTTCTCTGGGCAACCAAAGAAATTAGTCATCATAGAGGAAATGACAGGATTCAGA
This sequence comes from Micropterus salmoides, assembly GCF_014851395.1. Lineage (NCBI taxonomy): Eukaryota > Metazoa > Chordata > Actinopteri > Centrarchiformes > Centrarchidae > Micropterus > Micropterus salmoides. Next base: position 22,218,975 of record NW_024040041.1, read on the forward strand.
ATAGTCATGACAATTTTCATCTTTATTAAAATGTTAAAGAGCATCCAACAGCTGGTTCATATTTTATTAACTCTGTTGAAAGGCCTCAACTGGATCGTGAATCTTACTCAGCAGATTCAGACTGAAAAGAGAGGGGGAAATCAATTAGCGTAGAAAAATTTCTAATTTAGGAATAAAGTTTTCAGTATGTACTAGGTACGATACAACATAATATTTATTTAAACTGTCAACTGTCTAATGTCGATACAATCAATACAGCAATCATGCAAACAACAAAGATACCTTTCCGGCATCACGGCTCTTGGCTCTCAGCTTGTTGACCTGGGACTCAGCGATGTCAGCACGCTCCTGAGCTTCCTCCATCTCATGCTGAATCTTCCTGAGCCTGGACATGTGAGTGTTGGCCTGCTCCTCCTGTGAAGGGATTGGGATTGTGTTGAGTTAGGAATAAAACAATTAAGAGTGATGTTATTACTGAATGAACTGTAAATGATGTGCCAAATTAGGTGTTTGACTCACAGCCTCCTCAGCCTGTCTCTTGTAAGCTTTGACTTTGAGCTGCAGCTTGTCCACCAGATCCTGAAGTCTGTTCACATTCTTCTTGTCCTCCTCAGTCTACACAGATAAAATGATTGTAAGTAAAAGGCAAGATACTTCAAAGTACTGTGTTATTTTAATGAAAGGAATTACCTGGTAGGTCAGCTCCTTCACTCTCCTCTCATATTTGCGGACTCCTTTAACAGCATCAGCTCCGCGTCTCTGTTCAGCCTCAACTTCAGCTTCCAGCTCACGCACCTGAAATGTGATGGTCAATAATTCATCAAAATCTTTTAAAATAATTTCAGTACAACAATATGAAGCAGAGAAATACAGTTGAATTTATTCGATAAATTGAAAGTTTAATGTACATTCTGAAACAGGCATTTTTACTACATGCAGCTCATACCCTGGACTCCAGTTTCTGGAGCTGCTTCTTGCCACCCTTCATGGCGAGGTTCTCAGCCTCATCCAGGCGATGCTGCAGGTCCTTGACTGTGACCTCCAGGTTCTTCTTCATCCTCTCCAGGTGTGCGCTGGTGTCCTGCTCCTTCTTCAGCTCCTCAGCCATCATGGCAGCCTGAAATGATAAATGCTCTCTAATTCCAGTACAATCTGAAAGAAAATCAACAGTTATTGAACACACATACAAAACATAAATTAGGCAGTTCTTGAGATATAAACTCACATCAGTGATAGCCTTTTTGGCTTTCTCCTCAGCATTTCTTGCTTCCTGAACAGCATCATCCACTTCACCCTGAACCTGGACAAGGTCAGCCTCCAGTTTCTTCTTGGTGTTCAGAAGACTGGTGTTCTAAAAATTGGTAATTTTAAGAATGATATTTTATACACCATTTCCATGATCATCTTATTAGGAAGACATATTCTCGTGTATATAACAGACAACACACCTGAGAGTGAAGCAGTCCAACACGCTCACTAGCATCAACCAGCTCCTGCTCAGCCACTTTGCGTCCTCTCTCTGTCTGCTCCAGAGCGACTCTCAGCTCCTCAATCTCAGCCAGCATCAGGCCATTTCTGCGCTCCACCATGGCAACCTGCTCCTTCATGTCTTCCTGTCCTCTGAGAGCATCATCAAGGTGCAGTTGGGCATCCTGGCAAAAAAAGACAAAAATTAATTAAATGAACCTTCTGTACCATTTACTTGTTTGTTTATACATAATTGATCATATAAACCTCACCTTCAGCTGTCCCTGGACATTCCTCAGTTGTTTCTGGGCCTCAGCAGCCTGCCTGTTGGCATGGCTCAGCTGAATCTCCATCTCATTCAGGTCTCCTTCCATTTTCTTCTTGACTCTCAGGGCATCGTTCCTGCTCCTGACCTCAGCGTCGAGAGTGCTCTGCATAGAGTCAATCACCCTCTGGCTGTTCCTCTTGATTTGCTCCATCTCCTCATCCTTCTCTGCCAGCTTCCTGTCAACCTCACCTTTGATCTGGTTGAGCTCAAGCTGAACACGGAGAATCTTGGCCTCCTCATGCTCCAGTGTACCCTGTAAAAAATTTACGAAAAGTCACTTAAATAAGAATTACAATGGCATGGACTTTTTCAAACATTTCTATAATTTAAAAATATATTACCTCAGCTTCCTCTAGTGCTGACTGAATTTCAGTCTTTTCAGTCTCCACAGTTTTCTTTGCTTTCTCCAGTTCGTGGATACTCTTTCCAGTCTCTCCAAGCTGTTCAGTCAGGTCTGAGATTTCCTCTACATGAAAAACAATACAAAACTTTCACTTTTCACTTTTAAGAACTGATATATAATCAATATCGTTTTGTCTCAAGAATAAAAGTTCACATACGTTGCAGATTCTTGTTCTCTCTCTTCATGGTCTCCAGGTGATCCAGAGCCTCCTCATAAGAGTTCTTCATCTTGAACAGTTCAGTGCTGAGAGAACGAGCCTCCTTCTGTGCTCCTTCCAGCTCTGCCTGGCTCTCCTCATACTTCTGTTTCCATTCTGCCAGGACCTAGAATTGAACAGATGAGTAAACATTATTAGTTGTATTTGAATAAAATGGTTTTGTTTTCTTTGTAATATTTATGTACCTTATCAAAGTTCCTCTGCTTCTTGTCAAGGTTGGCAGCCAGACCATTAGCTCTCTCCACATCAATCATGAGGTCCTCCACCTCACCCTGCAGTCTCTGCTTGGTCTTCTCCAAAGAGGCACACTTTGAGTTCACAGCCTCAATGGATTCCTCAGCATCCTGCAGGCGCTGGGCAAGCTTTTTCCTGTAGTGAGCAAGCAAGAATTTACTTTTGCTTGCACATGCGTACAAATAAAATTACCTACACTACAATGTTTTCAAATGTGTTTAATTTATAGAAAGAGTAGAAAGGTTTATGTACTTTGCCTCCTCCAGCTCCTCAGTACGCTGGATAGCATCAGTCTCATATTTGGATCTCCACTGAGCCACCTCACTGTTGGCCTTAGACATTCCTCGCTGCAGCTCAGCCTTGGCCTCCTGCTCCTCCTCAAACTGCTCTCTGAGCAGATCACAGTCATGGCGAGCTGACTGAACAGCATGGGCCAGGGCATTCTTGGCCTGTTGAACATGACAAAACATTTATAACTTACCTTATTTTTTGACCTACATATAATACTATAATAGGTACATGAGGTGGCATTAAACTTTCTCAATAACTTCTACAAGTTGTCTGTATTATTATTTTTTTATTGATGTTATGATGTATTTTGTAGAGCATATGGTTATTGTTATACCTTCACTTCCTCCTCAACGTGCCTCTTTAACTCCTCAATCTGCTGAGTGAAGGCCTGCTTGCCCCTGGTCAGCTGGGAAACAAGAGCTTCCTTCTCCTCAAGCTGGCGGGAATACTCACCTGAATGTCAATATGTAAATGTGTTATTTATCAAAATGATCATTACTGGTTTCCATTGCCAGTTTTTCTTACAGACGACTCACCATTCTCTGTCTGCAGTCTGGCCTTCTGTCCATTAATGTCATTCAGCTGGCGAACGTTCTCATCATTTTTGGCTTTGAGCTCACTAAACTGGTCCTCAAGAGTTCTGCACATTTTCTCCAAGTTTCCCTTTAAACAACAAAACATGATGATGTAGAATTAAGTTTAAATCGACTGTCATATTTATTAGTTACACTTTATGTTTCTAAGCATAATTAAAGTTAATCCCTTACTTAAAACAAACCACACACCTTAGCTTTAGCAACAGCCTCCATGTTACTGGAGAGGTCATCAATCTCCATCTTGTACTCGCTCTTCTCCTTCTCCAGCTTCTGCTTGACACGCTGGAGGTTGTCGATCTGTTCTCCCAGCTCTGCAACACTGTCTGCCTGCTTCTTGCGGAGAGCTGATGCGGTAGCTTCATGTTGCAGGGTTGACTCTTCAAGATCACGACGCAGCTTCTGGAACTCAGCTTCACGCTTCTTGTTCATCTCAATCTGAGCAGCTGTTGCTCCACCAGCTTCCTCAAGCCTCTCACTGATCTCCTCAAGCTCCCTGGAGAGGTCAGCCCTCTGCTTCTCTACCTTCGCCCGAGCAGCCCTCTCAGCCTCAATCTCTTCCTCAAGCTCCTCAATACGAGCCTAGATTTTTTGATAGCAGGTTTATTAACTGGAATTTAACGTGTTGTTTTGGATTTACTGAGTCTGATGTGCATGTGTCAAATATTGTATGTTGAATATGTCACCTGGAGTTCCTTGATCTTCTTCTGAAGCTGAGCACCAAGAGACTGTTCATCCTCAATCTTGCTGAGGAGCTGGCTGATCTCAAAGTCCTTCCTTGATGAGGATACCAAAAAAGCTTTTACTTTCATAGTTTGTACTGTAATCTGAGTTTAATGTGTGAGATACCAAAAATAGTATTAATAGCCTGAAACAAACAAAAAACTTACTTTTTGATTTTCTCGTCAGATTGCTGCTTGTCGTTCTCCAGATCCATTATGGATTCCTGGGCGAGTTTCAGATCTCCCTCAAGCTTTCTCTTGGCTCGCTCAAGGTCCATGCGGAGCTTCTTCTCTTGCTCTAGTGATCCCTCAAGCTATTAGATGACAGTTCATGATAGTTGAGGCATTGAAAAGACAGAGCACCAATACCAAGAATACCAAGCAAAACCGCAAAGTAAAAACAACAGTTTTCTTACATCGTCCACTTGCTGTTCCAGCTTTGTCTTGGCCTTGGTCAGAGTGTTGACTTTGTCTTCCTCTGCCTGGAGATCATCAAGTGTTTGCTGGTGGGCCTCTTGGAGGGCCTTCTTCTCCTTTGTTAACTTGGCAATGGCCTCATCTTGAGATGCCATCTCCTCTGTCAGGTTTTTCACCTAACAGTAGCATAAAATGCACATTTAAATGTAATTTAGAAACTATATAGCTGAAAAAGGAATGGACATATTTTACTCTTCTTTGTGTAAGTTAAGATTAAAAGGACTTGAACCTTGTTTTCTGTGGCATGTTTCTCCTTCTCCACTTTAGCCAAGGTGAGCTCCAAGTCATCAATGTCTTTCTTCAGCTCAGAGCATTCATCCTCCAGCTTCCTCTTCTTAGCAGTTAGCTCAGCATTGACTTCCTCTTCATCCTCCAGTCTCTCACTTGTCTCTTTGAGTTTAGCCTCAAGCTGGATCTTGCTCTTAATGAGCCCCTCACACCTTTCCTCAGCATCAGAGAGGTTCTCAACTTCCTATAATACATTTTGAACACACAATAAGTTAGTCTGCTATTTGTTAAATATTTTAATTTCATTGGTTTTAGTAAATTATTCATTTAGTTAATCTACAACTTTGGTAAGGCACATACACAATCAGAAGACAAGGAAAGCATATGGCCTCTTTGTATCTCACCTAGATATCTGAAAATGTGAGCATTTCCTACTTACTGAAGCCACTTGGAGTTGCAGGTCATTCTTTTCCTGCAGCAGAGAAACCATCTTCTCCTCCAGTTCCTTCTTCTTTGCCAGGGCAGCAGCCAGGTCTGATTTCATCTTATCATAGTTCTCCTTCATCTGTTGCAGCTCCTTCTCAGTCTCAGCACTCTTCAGAAGAGGCTTGATCTTGAAGTACAGTTTCAGCCATGGCCAGTTTTTCACATTCATGAATGAACGGATATTGTACTGGATGGCATAGATAGATTCCCTGAAAAATTGAGTGTCATTAAATGTCATTTCTACTGAATGTGATGTTGTAGAACTGTTGAGTATAACAATCCAAACAAAAATATCTGTAAACCATATATTCTAATTGGACAATTTATTGTGTCTACTGTTTGAGGATAATAATTTAATAAAAAATATCTGTAAACTATATAATTGGACAGTAAAGTTTAGTGTACTAAATGAGAATCATACCTCCTCTCCATCATCTTAACAAACTCCCTCCTCATGAGATATCCTCTGCAGAGAGCCTGAGTCATGGTCACCAGCGTAGCCAGTTTATCATCTCTCATCTCCTCCAGGGTACCCAGCAGACCAGCTTTGAAGAACACCTGTGTTGTCAAGTGAAAGAAATTAGTCATCAGCACATATGAGTACAACAGGGTAAACAAATCTTTTAATATTGTCTATAAGGATGAACCTTTGTGTGTCCAAACTTGTACTGGGAGTGGTCCACATCAATGGAGCCCAGCAGCTTCTCTGAAGCTTTCTTGTTGTCAATGAACTGTCCCTCAGGGATGACACTGGCATTCAATACTTTGTATCTGAAAGAAAACTTGTGCTTTTACTAAGATAAATTTCCCCTCTTGGTCTGGCATGCTCTATCTCATTCTCAACTTTCACAATGCTTCAAGTAAAATCAGTTAAATTTTTTATTCATAAACTGAAAATTACTGTCACCTCTGTTTGAAGTCACCGTAGAGGATTCTACTGGGAAAGCCCTTTCTGCAGATTCTGATGCCTTCCAGCACACCGTTACACCTCAGCTGGTGGATGACCAAGAAGTTCTCCATAAGACCTGAAAGTTGAGAATTCGTTAAAAGTAGTTTATAGTAAAAAATAATTCAAAATATTGCTTCTTTTTTTTTTTTTTACGTGTATTACAAAAAGCAGGACTGTGCGCTTCTTACCAGGTGTCTTTGTTTCATTAGGAATCAGGCAACGGACAAAATGAGGGTGAGTGCTCCTTAAGTTGGTCATCAGCTTGCCCAAGTTCTCCTGTCATCATTTCAAACAAACCTCATCATCAAAACATAAACCGATCAAGTTAAATTGGAGCTTGGATATTTTGTGGATGTTAAACATACCCTGAAAAGAGCAGATACAGTCTGGAATGAACCACCCTTCTTCTTTCCACCACCCTTCTTGCCGCCACCACCAGCAGCGTCTGTTTTGCAAAATAATTTAATTTCATTAATGGGACTGTAGAAGTGTTTAAGCTTTCTTCCCTGTGGAAAGATATGTTACTATTTAGAAATGGTCTATAAGGAGCCACTCTTCTTCTTTCCACCACCAACAGTAGCCTCTTTTTTTCCGAATGAGGTTGCACCAAGGCCAGTGAATCATTCCTTTTGTTTCTGCACAGGTTTATTGCCACATGGAAAGTGCTTGTCTTAGCATAGGAACACAAATTAGCAGATTACCAATTTATTCTGATTAGCTTCTTACCCTCAGTTCCAGCATGGGCTGCATACAGTAATGCCAGCAGTTTGTTAGAAGACTTCTGGTAGAGCTGAACAACTGAGTCATTCAGGGGGTCCTTGTTCTTGTCCAGCCAGCCAGTGATGTTGTAGTCCACTGTACCAGCATAGTGAACCAGGGCAAAGTGAGCCTCAGCTTTGCCCTTTCCAGGCTTTGGCTTCTCAAAGCCTTTGGTCTTGCCAAGATGCTGATCATGCAGCTTGTTCTTGAAAGTTGTGTCAGAGGCCTTGGGGAACATGCACTCCTCTTCAAGGATGGAGAAGATTCCCATTGGCTGAAAGGAAATTGTCATATTTAGAATCAATAATTTAACAGATAGTCAGAAAACAGGAATTCTGTTCTACCTGACAGATTTGTCTTACCTTCTCAATAAGCTCAATGCAGGCAGCCAAGTCCATACCAAAGTCAATGAACTCCCAATCAATGCCTTCTTTCTTGTACTCCTCTTGCTCCAGAACAAACATGTGATGGTTGAAGAACTGTTGCAGTTTCTCATTGGTGAAGTTGATACAGAGTTGCTCCAAGCTGTTGTACTGTAATTTGGAAATCAGTCCCACTGTCATCATTGACAAGATGTGATGCAAGTGATTCTGATATTTTTCAACTACTCACATCAAAGATCTCAAATCCAGCGATATCTAACACCCCAATGAAGAACTGTCTTGGCTGCTTTGTGTCCAGCATCTCATTGATACGGATGACCATCCACAAGAACATTTTCTCATAGATAGACTTACACAGAGCCATGACAGAATTGTTGACCTAAAAACCAAAATATTTTTATGGTTCTCAGAACAACCTTTTCATATTAAAATGCAAATATGTCCACATTTGAAATTTTACCAAACTTTCCATTTTCTTTTTATCACCTGTGGCACAGTTTGACCTTTGGTCACCATCTCATTTCCAACCTTGACTCTTGGGTAGCACAGAGCTTTCAGCATGTCAGCAGAGTTCAGGCCCAGGAGGTAAGCAATTTTATCAGCCACTGAAAGAGAAGACGTATTAAGTACACGGAGACTTTGGTATTGTTTTACACACGAAATAAAGGCATATTTACTTTAGCAATTACCCTCAGTGCCATCAGGTTCAGCCTGCTCCTCACGCTGCTTCTGCTTGAATTTCATGTTGCCATGATGCATCACAGCTCCTGTCAGCTTGTAGATGCCCAATTTCTCCTCAGCAGTGAAGCCCAAGATGTCAATTGCAGTCTACAATGTAAGTTAAGCAAAGCTATTGGTATGTGAACATATTTCCCAGTATACCATCTATTTTACATTAATTTCTTACATCTGTTGCAATGAACTCCTCCACATCATTAATGCTTTTGACAGTGATTTCACCCTGACTGATCATTGGGTAGTCATAGGGGTTGGTGGTGATCAGAAGAGCCTCTAGAGGAGCATCACATAAATAAATAGTGTTATTTGGCATTATTTCTGGTATTGTGAACATTTATTTTTTTTAATTAATTGAGTACACACCCAGGAGCTCAGGCTTGTGGCCAGTCATCAGCTGATAGAAGATATGGTAACTCCTCTCAGCAGACAACTGGAAGGTGACACGGGACTTCTCCAGCAGATCTAAGATGAACAAATCAAGGTCACATTACAGTATGTTCCATGTTTGAAGCATACAATGGCAAAAAATGTCTCTTACAATTACAAACACTAGCATAATACCCAAGTGTAGATTCAAACAACAGTACAATGTAGAAAATGACTTACAAGTTTCAATATCAGCTGATGCCAGCTTGCCAGTGGTTCCAAAGTGAATTCTAATGAATTTACCCTAAACATATTAGATTTAAGTTAGAATAATTCCTTAGATGCATCTCAATAAGCGTACATTTATTTTTGTGCGATTCTAAGACTTACAAAACGAGAGGAGTTGTCATTCCTCACTGTCTTGGCATTACCATAAGCCTCCAGCAGAGGGTTGGCTGCAATGATTTGATCTTCCAGCGAACCCTACAAAAAGGCACATAGATTGTAAAGAATCCATAAACAGGCATTGTTGTTTCATTAAAGGAAACCATTTTACCTGCATTTTGCCAGGTGTTGGCTCAGCCTTCTTAGCTCCAGCCACTGCAATTGTTGCAAAGTACTGGATGACACGCTTGGTGTTGACAGTCTTTCCTGCACCAGATTCTCCACTGGGGGAAGAGAGACTTGAGTCATATGTCAGTGTCTGAATAACTGAATATGTTATTCAGTTATCTGTCTACTACTCACGTAATAAGGATAGACTGGTTCTCACGATCTGAAATGAAATGAATGTCTCATAAAATGGTTGAAATACAGGCACATTTCATGTCATATGCGCTGTGTTATGTAAAGATAAATTCACATGGCTTCTTTTCAAATAAAATATCTTACCAGTGAGCATGAACTGATAAGCATTATCAGAGATGGAGAAAATATGGGGTGGAGCTTCAACTCTCTTCTTGCCTCTATATGCCACAACAACAACAGCATCATACACAGGAAGCCACTTGTAGGGGTTCACGACGACACAGAATAGGCCAGAGTAAGTCTGGAAAGAGAACAGAATTCGCTCTAAACTTAATTGCTTCTACATTTGACACACATATACACATGTACAGATATACATAATATATATATATATTAATGCTGATCTAAGTTGAACACTCACATAGATCATCCATGATGCATAACGCTCTTTGAGGTTATACAGCACACAAGGCTCATTCAGGTGGGTCATCATGGCCATGTCCTCAATCTTGTCATATTTTGGAGGATTCATGGGATGGATGTCATCCTCTTTCACAGTGACACTCTGAACAGTAAAAACATGTTCATTATAATAGGACAAATTTAATCTTATAATATAAATGAATCTTTTATGGGATGGATGTCATCCTACTTTACTATTTACCAGAATTTCAAATAAAGCATTCATCCACCTACCTTTCCCGTAAGTGTCTCAACCGTGGCTTTGCCACCCTCTTTTTTGACAAGTTTACCCTTGAGATACATTTCATCGGGATCAACAACAAAGTAGGCTGTTTTGGCATCAAATGGAGCAGTCTGAGCCTCAATCCTCTCCTTCTCGGGCTTGCGAAGGTATATGGCCGCAGGCCCATACTGCTGCATCTCTGCATCTGTGCTCATGGTGGCACTTTATTGGGAACTGAAAAGAGTTTGAATTTCTATTACTATACTAATACTGTATTTCATTATAATATAGTTTAAGTAATGATTTTGGTATTTTGTATCTCAATATTATATAATAAGTAGTATTATTGCAGACATGTCGTACCTCAGTTTATCCCAGCTGAGTAGCACAGATCTGTTGTTGTCTAAGGGTGCTGTTTAAGAAAGATTGAGATGATCATAGAAGAGAACATAACATTTAAATATTTTCCACTGTCCTGTGCTTGTAAAAGTAAACAGCAGTTAAACCATGTGAGTTTTATTAACTTCTTTTTAACAAACGTTCATGGCTCTCTAAGTTTTTCAATTAGTTAGTAATAACTATCTACACCACTGTGAAGACCATTTTCATAGCCTCTTCAGTGAATAAAGTATTTTGATCGTTCAGTGACTATCAAATAGCACACTCTTCAGCTTTTCTAAATTAACTATTAACAGTAGTTGCAAAATGTAATTTACTTTGTCCTTTCCAATAGAAAGTAACATCTTTGGTTAATATTATCCCTGCAAGATTACTTGAAATTAAAAACATGATTACAATGTATTTAATGTTATTCTAAGTGAAATTAAATTAGATGAGCATAAAAACACTCAAAACACTAACCTGTGCAAGATGCCTGTCAGTTCTTAGAGGAGTCTGAAGCTGCTGCTGCTTTTATAGAGGCTGAAACTGCTCGGTCAGCAGCAGTCCGCCACTCGATTTGGTCAAGCATCCCTGTCATCTTAAGACCCATCTGGTGACATCGCAGGTTTAGCAAGTGAATGTTTCTGTGTCTAAGATATAACATTTCTTAACGGACAAATTAGCAATAAAACATTAAAAACTGCCTAACTGAAAATGTTAAATGAATACACACAAATAATCTGTATGATACATAATAAGATCAAAACAAAACTAATTGAACAAATACATATTTAAATCATCTATTAAAGGGTTTTTGCCTTGACTTCCTTTTTTGGACCCTCTTTGCCCTTAAGATGCACTCAAATGTCATTGGTATTGAGTGTCAGAGCTTGTCAACATTTCAAATATTTGAAATACAGTAAAATAGAACATCGTTGCTATTTTGCTTTCTTAGTCATATATAATAAGTCACACTGATCTTAAAATCCATCACATGCCATATAATAATTTTCAAGAGTATTCCATGTAATATTAGTAATATCATGCAACATGTATCAAAGAATATTGGACTTTATTTCTGCTTATTAAATGTAAGTATGATGGTAATGTCCAAAGTATGTCCCAAAATAGATGCTGTGCAATACATACTCTCTAATTTCCTCCAATAAATAATTTACTCAAATTTAGATTCTGACTTACTCAAGAACAATTTCATCATTTTATAATGAGAGGTTGTCTCTACTTACCATTGCAATTAAACATGTTCATAGTCAGGAATGGTACTTAATTTTGGAGAAGCATCCAAGAGGCGCTGGTATACAGTTGCAGGACATTGGCACATCTCATATTCCTCAGATGAATTTTAATGTAAGGCCCTTTCCATAAAGTTCAAGGGGTATTACACCTTGCCTTAAAAGGACAAGAAGAACATTTGCCAACCAGGCTGAGATAAGACCTATAATAAGTCCCACTCAGATACTTAGATACTCAGATATCAAAGATCTTTTTCCTCGTGCTACATTTGATTTGATGTTGTTGCTGTTATGGAAACTCAGTGTCCTTGAAAGACTATGTGACTCTGGTTTGGAGAGATTGCTGGTATTGGCTCCAAAATAAAATGACCTACATAATTCTGAAAACAATGTTCAACCGTCCAAATGCCTTTCAGAAGTATTAACACACTGAATACCATAAAAATTAAATAAAACTAATTTCAAAATGTTTACAACCTTAAACCATATACCTTTAAAACACTCTTTTTAACTTTTAAGAGTGTATCTTAGTATTTATTTTACATTTATGCATTCCGTTTATTCACAAAGTTATAATTATCTGCCTCTAGATGTCCTAAGACATGTCAAGATTTGCTGCACCACACATTCACTGTTGTGAAAAATGTATAAATTGATGACTCATATGCTATTATGTGGACAAACATTTGACCAAAAACCCATAAAACATAGGGGGGTTAAAAGGTTGTGAGATGTTTTGAAAAAAACAACAGGCCAATAACAAATACCTTTTGCACTTTTTTGTACATTCGTAAGGGTTTTAAAAAAGTCATGATCGAAAGAATTGTTTTACAACTAGTAGCCTAATCCCATGTTGTATGCATCTTAGCTGTGATTTGAGCCACAATGATTTTCTATTTAGTTTTGCACTGTGCACATTTCAGCTTGACCAACATTTCTCGGTATGAGAGTGAGAAGGGTCGTTGACAGAAGAACAATACAAACTCCAGTCACTCCAACATCACCATCCAAGTCAATACACTGTATGTTATCAGGAATACCTATTACAGCATGTACCAAAATCATAGTTGTCCATTACATTGTCGGGATGTGTTTTTTTTTGCCGAGTGCGCATTTGTGTCCTCTGTGACGAAGCCGGAAGGAAGTATCGCTGAGGACTACACGCTTTGAGAGTCTGCAAGCTAGCGTTAGCTACAGTTAGCATTACTTTTTTTTTATGCCGAACGGCCATTAGTTCTTGGAAAAAATGCCTTCGCTAAACGGACAAACTGATGTTATGTTTGTAAGTTACACCACACAGTATGTTGTTATATTTGAGCATATCTTCACAACGAATGTTAGCTAGCTGGAGTGTTTAGCTTGCCTGTGTGTATTTAGCAGTGTTGAAGTTAGCTTGTTATGGTTCGTAAGGCAGGGATAAGATTTGTTTTCAGACATGATTGGCTCCTAACTTGTGGTTAAAGTACTTAAATTCGGAACTCATAATATTTAAGTTATCGTTAATGGATTCATTTTTAACTTACAATCTACGGATGATGAACTGTTAACGTTATCGCAACGTTACACTGCCGCGCTAATATTAGCTTTAGCGAACGTAACTTAACTTACGTTCTCTTTTAAAAAGTTATTGCGGTTGAAGTTTGTGTTATATGCTGTGGTTTCTGGCTCTGTTAGGAGGACGATGATCTGCCTTATGAAGAGGAGATTATCCGGAACCCGTACTCAGTCAAGTGCTGGATGCGTTACATCGAATTCAAACAGAACGGAGCAAAACCCACCCTCAACATGATATATGAGCGGGCTCTGAAAGAGTTGCCTGGCAGGTAATTAACATTACAGGGGAACGCTATAAAGAAACATCGACATTGTAACTTACTGAAAAGCAGGTTGCTAGGTATACTTGCAAATCCACAGATTAATGCAACCACATCAACGACACAGGGCTGTGTGTGTCATCAAATCTAGCACAGGTGATCTATTTTTGCCTAATCTCACTCAGCTACTGTTTGTTTAGTGTAACCCCCTTCTGTTTCTTTCTATTTCTTCCCCAGCTATAAACTGTGGTACAATTATTTGAGAGAGAGACGGAAACAAGTCAAAGGGAAATGTATCACTGAACCAGGCTATGAAGAAGTCAATAATTGCCATGAAAGGGCACTAGTGTTCATGCACAAGGTAATACTTCCTATACAACTCCATACTGAACTACTTGACAGTACAAAACAACCATCTGTGGAAGTTCTTCTACTAACTAACCATCTGTCTTTGCTTAAACCAGATGCCTAGAATATGGCTTGATTACTGCCAGTTCCTTGTGTCTCAATGCAAGATCACAAGAAGTCGGCAAACATTTGACCGTGCACTCAGAGCTCTCCCTGTTACTCAGCACCCACGCATCTGGCCTCTGTATCTCCGCTTTGTTCGTAACCTGCCTCTGCCCGAGACAGCCATCCGGGTGTACCGCAGGTACCTTAAGGTGAGAGTATAGTACAGATGTGTCTTAAAACAGTTTCTGATTACAGGGAATTTAATTTGCACACTGTCAGTGGCAACTTATGGAAATGGATATATGATTTCACAGAGTGGTATGAAAGGTTTGAATGTATGAACATTTCCTGTAAATGTCTGAAGAGCCGAGTCAAAGGCTACTGAATTTGCTTTTAGTCTTGAGGATGATTCTGCAATCATCCCAAAGTCTATATAAGCATACTGTATAGAGCTCTAATGTGAAACCTGTCTCCTAAAAATCTCATTTATACAAGAGAATAGTATTGGTATCTAAGGATGAAATTACATTAAACAAATTTAACTAATATAAAGGAAAGCTCTCAATAGATTATGCCAACAAAATGTAAGTGAATCTTTTTTTCTACATGAATGAAAATGACCTGAAAATGTGCTGTCTGCTCTTTGTCCCATGTAGCTTTCTCCAGAGAATGCAGAGGAATACATAGACTACTTACGGTCTGTTGGCCGCTTGGATGAAGCTGCTGTGCGGCTAGCAGCTGTTGTAAATGACGAAAGCTTTGTATCCAAAGAGGGCAAGTCTAACTATCAAGTAAGATTTTATTCACGTCCCAGGCACCTCCCAGTGTGGCTGTCTTTCTTTTTTTTTTTAAGCTGACCAGGAATATTGATAAATGATAATCTACATTTATTTCTTGGACAGCTGTGGCATGAGCTCTGCGACCTGATCTCCCAGAACCCTGATAAGGTGACCTCTCTGAATGTAGGAGCCATTATCCGAGGAGGCCTCACTCGCTTCACAGACCAACTTGGAAAACTCTGGTGCTCTTTAGCTGACTATTACATCAGGAGTGGTCACTTTGAGAAGGTATGTTTCCTCCGAATAGCTTCCATTTTTATAACGTATAGCATTTACCAACTTATTACATTACATTTACTCATTTAGCTGACGCCATCATCCAAAGCGACTTACAATTGGGAATCAACCCGGGTCTCTCACACCAAAGCCTTGTCTCTTATCTGCACAGTTGTTTATTCCAAATACTCCTCTGCTGTATGTTAACCTAGTTTGGCTCAATTACATTAACATTAATTTACTGTGTGCTGGTTTGACTGACTGACTGTGACTATTAATGTCTTTACTTTCTCAGGCCCGGGATGTGTATGAGGAAGCCATCCTTACAGTCGTAACAGTAAGGGATTTCACACAAGTGTTCGATAGTTATGCCCAGTTTGAAGAGAGCATGATTGCAGCAAAGATGGAGACCACTGCTGAGATGGGGCAGGATGAAGACGGTGTGTGTGGATTCATCAATATTGGCAAGTGTCTTTGCTTTTACTTTTCTTGTCACGCACGCCTGACTCTTTGTCCCTCTCCTCCCAGATGACATAGACATGGAGCTTAGACTGGCCCGCTTTGAGCAGCTGATAGCCCGGCGGCCACTCTTGTTGAACAGTGTGCTACTGCGGCAGAACCCTCATAATGTCCATGAGTGGCATAAACGGGTAAAACTGTATGAGGGTAATCCACGGCAGGTGAGCTTTAGACCATTTTCTTCATGTTTGTTTATTAATTTGTTGAAAGGGACAGTGCATGCAACAAACACCACATAGCAGGGCTCCAGACTAACTTTTCCACTGGTAGCACTGGTGCAACCAACTTTCTCAGTTGGTCGCACCAGCACATAATTTGGTTGCACCTCCTTTTTTTGGTACAGGTACCGTAAAACTTTGAATAATAGCCCGGGCTTTTATTTGCTAAAATCACTGAATTCACCCGTCCATATGGGACAGGCTTTAATTGATTTTTGCACAAAACGGAAACTACTATGAAACTGTTTATTTCAAACTGAATAATACTTGTGTAAAAATGATCAAATAGACTAAAGGAATATAAATAATCAAGGAACGGACACATTCACACTTAACGAGCGCTTCAAAGTTAACTTGAGTCAACACTTTTTTTCCCCTTTTCCTCTTTTGTAGCCATGCAGGTTACACCGGTAAATCTAGAAGAATTAGACTTTGGGTCTTGTTGTTTCTGTTAAATGAACTTAACAGTGGTATTGTGGAGAATCTAACCCAGGGATCGGCAACCTTTAACACCGAAAGAGCCATTTGAACTCGGTTTCCACGGAAAAGAAAACACTAGGAGCCGCAAATACTTCTTGACATTTAAAATGAAAAACCCCCGCATTTATTTAAAAAAAAACAACAACAACTTCCCTTTCATGCTGAATGAATTCTTGAAAAAATAATAACAATGTCTGAATGTCTCTTTCAAATAAATTAAAAAGCTGAACTTAAAATATCCATGTAGCAAACAAAAGCAAAAAATGCCGTGAGCCGTCATCCTTATAGTATCGCCTTTGGGCTTTCAGAGCATGTAGCGGAGCCTTGACCTGAATTTAAAAAATAAAGTGAGAAAAAAGCACTGTGTCACTAAACAATGAAAAATAAATATTTGCAAAATATCTGCATAAATATTTGTTTTACCTGGTTAATGGGACTTCTGCTCCTGAACCTCTGTGCACAGCGTCTGCAAATCGGGGCTGTACGAAGTCAGATGTAAGTTGTCATCTGTGAGGCGTGAGCGGTGTTTGTTTTTAATGTAGTTCATGGTAGAGAATAGCTGCTCACATACATATGTGGATCCGAAGATGGACAGGACTCCAAAGGCGTATTTCTTCATGTTCATGTAGGTGTCAGGGATGGCATTCCATGTTTCAAACACAAGTTGTTTTTTTTTTTTAGTAATTTATTTTCCCAAGCCACTTGGAGCCGCAGTATAAGGATGAAAGAGCCGCGGGTTGCCGACCCCTGATCTAACCGATCTAATGATGTTCAGCATGTCCATATTAACATATTGATCATATGTTTAAACATTAATATTTGTATTAACGATCTAAGCAGCTTAGAAGCAGCTGAAGCGGGCGACCCTGCGGGGTTTAAGAGGTTTTATAAATCCAAAGAACTTCTATAAAAATCAGACCAGGCGTTTAATTGAGGCAGGCGTTTATTTGTCAAAATGTGTTCCCACACCAGGCCAGTGAAGGAGGTAGGCGGCTATTTGGGACTTGGCTATTAATTGAAGTTTTACGGTATTAATCAATGACCACTTTTCGGATGATGCTTCGGCCCCCTTCTTACCGTTGTTGTGCAGCTTCAAAGAATAAAGCTTATAGCAATGGACGGGCTACATTAGACGTTTTGTAATGCGCATTTTGAAGTATCTCATTAGAAAAGGTTAATGGAAATGGCAAAATCTGAAGGAAAAAAAAATCCTTAATTTCGCAAAAGCTTTTATGCGCACTTGAGGTGGTTTTTGCTTTTGTCGAAAAATGGGAGATGGAAACACTTCTTCCGAATAAGTTCTGACATAGCGAACTTATAACTCACGACTGATGAGCTGTTTCTGCTGTTGCCTGGTTGTGTGGAGTTTTACATACCTGCCGAGACGTTCATCCACCTTGCAGCTGATAACACTCATTTGTGCTAACAAAAGAGGTGGATGCAAATCTCGGCAGGTAGCCTTCATCATCTGTTCTGCCGAATTATGCATTCACCTCTTAAAGGTCCTTTTTAGATACTTTGCTCTGCAGACTGAACGGGGTTATCACCGCATATTTTTGCTGAATCTCAATGAATGCTACTTCTACTGAGTATAATAAAATACTACGGAATGACCGCTGGTACTGAATGACAGCACTTGTGTGATCACTCTTTACTGTTGCTTACCTGGTCCGTGCTTGTAAAATATCCACCGTGTCCGTACTGCAAGAAAACATTTCTCTCTGTGTTTCTCTGCAAAATGCTAAAATGGGTCGCCAAATATGCTTTAGTGGCCTTTTGATATGCCTGGGTGGCCCCCCCGAGTAAAGTCTATATGTGGGAAACACTGAATATACATTATATACTAAATCCATGCTTGCAATATCTTCTGCAGATCATCAATACATACACTGAGGCAGTACAGACTGTGGATCCAATGAAGGCTACAGGGAAGCCTCATTCTCTCTGGGTTTCCTTCGCTAAATTCTATGAGGAAAATGAGCAGCTGGATGATGTAAGTCATTGGATTCTTTTCAAGGGGATTCTGAAAACCCTATGCAATTGAGATCGGATGCTTTTTCTATTCCTGATATGTCTTACATTGACTGACTGTCACTCAGGCCAGGACAATTTTTGAGAAGGCTACCAAGGTGAACTACAAGCAGGTGGATGACCTTGCTGCTGTGTGGTGTGAATATGGAGAGATGGAGCTACGCCATGAGAACTATGAACAGGCACTGCGAATACTGAGGGTGAGACCTCTGCAATCATTAGTTGAGAGTCTATTAATAAAATTGTAGCACCATTTACAATAGATGTCTAGTACCATCTAGTGGCGGGATGGAGACTACAATAATATTTGCAAATGTTATCTTCCTCCAAATGTTTTTTGAAAATGTGTTCTCTATCAAGATTTAGCTTTTGATTTTCAAACATTACACGTGGTAACTGAAACAGTAGTCCATTGATAGGTAGGCCTGTGGTAGCATGTCATAATAGTGTTCAATACACTAAAACACAGGCTTGATCAGTGACTAACAAAAACATTGCATACTGTTTATTGCTTTGTCTGAAGCGCTCTCCTCCTTTCAGATATTTCACAGATGCTAACTTGTATTTAGGGGAAATAAAACCAATTACAATATATAGGCTATAGGAGGTTGACAACAAAAGATATGTGACTGCTGTGCCTGTTTAGAGATTGTGAAAATCAGCAACAAAGAAACGAGTGGTATTGATTAGCAATACTTGAGTTAAGAGTTAAATATTACTGATAAGCACGTTTTTAAATTTGTGACCACTGTGTTTTTGTGTATGCTTTGTGGATATAGTTGTTGTGAAATGATTCTTAACTATATAATGACATGATAAATTTTTTAATATAGAAAGCTACAGCCATTCCATCCAAGAAAGCTGAGTACTTTGATGCATCTGAGCCAGTCCAAAACCGAGTCTACAAGTCCTTGAAGGTCTGGTCTATGCTGGCGGACCTGGAGGAAAGTCTTGGCACTTTCCAGGTATGTTCAATACATGTTTGTGTGTTAGCAGGTGTGTGTGTGTTTGTGTGTGTAGGGCTGGGGTGATGCGATTTGCATAACGTGCGTCGTCACGTCGCAATGAATTGCTGCTGAAGGTCTTAGCAGGAATTCCCCAGGAGAACTAGCAAGCTGCAGATAAAAAATCTTAGTAGCAGGCATCTAAAGTTTGTGAGTACTTTCGACAGAGACCCAACAATGTAGTGCGGTGTAAGCGCTGTAAATTGGAAACTTATCACAGCAGTACAACTGCTATGCACGACCGTTCAAAGTGAAAGCATACTGGGGCGTCTTTGTCAAGACCAGCAGCAAGACAGCACCGCAAATCCTGCTTAGTTTTTTGTCCCCACACAAGCGCAATACATTAGGACTATCAATACGAGGAACATGTTTCTGTTAGTAGTAGTCACTTAAAATTGATTTTATGAATGTTTCTTGATGGCCCACATGTTAAAAGTGATTTCTGCTGTGTTGCTGTTAATGATGAAATAAAATGTCATAATAATTTTAAGTTTTAAGTCAAGTACGCAGTAAAAGTACTGATACTCCAGCTCAGGTATAGAGTTGACATATACAGTAAGTTAAACTGCGTGTCACAGCAATCCTTTTGAATTTGAGGTCCAGTATTTTCTGATCCACCAGCTGGCAAATAGGGTCTATTATTATTATTATTATTATTATTATTATTATTATAACACAGACTTGACTAGAAAATTTGACTTATTTTAAAACACGCTTCTATTATCATTATTCTAATGTGTGTTTAAAAAAACAAAACAATTGTTAGGTGCAGCCTTAATTACATGGCAGGTAAACTCTGAGATATTTAGGATTGGTCTTAGAAGACTGATCCACTTTGTGCTTTTGTGTGTTTTTAAAACTGTCATTCATCTCTGTGAGTTGTGTATATATTTACTAGTCTAATTCTTCTTCCTTTTTTTTCTCCTACAAGTCTACAAAAGCAGTGTATGACCGCATTATTGACCTCCGCATCGCCACGCCACAGATCATCATCAATTATGCCATGTTCCTTGAAGAGCACAACTACTTTGAGGAAAGCTTCAAAGTAATAACCTGCCACTAATCAACATAATGAACATTTATTGTCAGTATGTGTTTGTTTTGGTCAACACTCCACCCGTATATAGAATCCTTTAATGTTTTTGTCAAAACCTTTTTAGGCATATGAGCGTGGCATCGCTCTCTTCCGGTGGCCAAATGTGTATGACATCTGGAACACGTACCTCACCAAGTTCATTGATCGTTATGGGGGCAAGAAGCTGGAGAGAGCTAGAGATTTATTTGAACAAGCCCTGGATGGCTGCCCTCCCAAGTTTGCTAAGAGTAAGTAGCTTTGTTAGAATTACATTGCCAACTTTTTTGCTTTAGGAAATGTACTGAAACCAAATGTGCCTTGCTTTCCAGCCATTTACCTGTTGTATGCCAAATTGGAGGAGGGATATGGATTGGCACGACACGCCATGGCTGTCTATGAAAGAGCAACGCAGGCAGTGGACGCTGATGAGAGACATCACATGTTTAATATCTACATAAAGAGAGCAGCTGAAATTTATGGAGTCACATATACCAGAGCAATTTACCAGAAAGCTATTGAGGTACATGATAAAAGCGTTGATGAAATTACAACATGTTTTGAATTTGGTTTGTTCTTGTCAGAAAATCCTTAAAAAGCTTAGCATGCACTAATTTAAGCCTATTCTGGAATGCTTCAATAACACATACATTGTGTTAGTTTGTTCTATTCGTTATGAATATTATTGACTACAATCTGAATTGTACCTTTTTTATGTATCCAGGTCCTTCCTGATGAGCATGCGAGGGACATGTGTCTGCGTTTTGCTGACATGGAGAGCAAACTGGGTGAGATTGATCGGGCCAGAGCAATCTACTCCTACTGCTCCCAGATCTGTGACCCCAGGGTGAGAAAAACCACCTCATGCTGTTACCTGTGTCTCAATAAAATATCACATTTCCATCATAGATGTGCACATCATAATTCTTCTTGAAATATTTATGAACTTGATCTTTCAGGTGACTGCTAATTTCTGGCAGACCTGGAAAGAATTTGAGATCCGCCATGGAAATGAAGACACAATTAGAGAAATGCTACGGATCAAACGTAGTGTCCAGGCCACATACAACACCCAGGTCAACTTTATGTCCTCTCAGATGCTGAAGGCCACAACAAGCTCCACAGGCACCGGTGAGAGAGCTTGTACAAACTTGTTAGCTGCAGACAAGCCTATCCTGAGCTAGTAGTACCATTGCTAGTACCATGACATTGGGGAGATATTTGAAATTATATTGATATGGTTAGCCACACATGCTACACACTTGGCCCAAATCCTGAGGTTACACCCCAGAACAGGGCAAGAATTGATGTACTAAAATATTTTTGCTAATGTTTTTGTGCATGTCCAACCATTTGTTTCATCTCGTGTCCAGTGTCAGATCTTGCTCCAGGCCAAATGGGAATTGATGACATGAAGATGCTGGAGCAGAAAGCACAGCAGCTTGCTGCACAGGCTGAGCAAGACAAACCCAAGCCCAAAGAGAAGATTCTGTTTGTCAGGTTTGTCTTTTGTCATTTTTTACTCCAGTGAAAAGAATCTGTGAAAAGTTATGCCTTTTTATAAAATTGGACTACATGTGGCAAAAGACACAGAGACACATCAACAACCCCCGGGTCAAGTGCTTGCTGGTCAGACTGTGTTCTGAGCTGCCAAAGTGCAAGACTCCGGCAAGATAAGAGGAGGCAGACTCTGGTGGTCAAACACAGTTGCTGCTGTTTACTTTCACCACACACGCAAATTCAGAAGATGCATTGCAGAGTTTTTTTTATGTTACCTTATTTTAATATACATATTATTTAAGTTCTGTGTGTAGCATGAAGGGCAACAAACTTGTGTTGTATAATGATAAATAAACTAGCTCGATTCCTCATTCTCTGCATCTGCCTTGGCAGGAGTGACACCTCTCGCAGTGAGTTGGCTGAGCTTTCCAAACAAGCCAATCCTGATGAGATCGACATTGATGATGATGACGATGAGGATGATGAAAACCAGGGACCAGAGGGTGAGTGACAGCAGTAAAACAGAAACATTTGGTGTTTGTTTAAGCATTAATTCATGAGCATGCATGTGCTAATTGTCTTCTCATTTTTGGCCTTTCCAGAGGTGCAGCTTGAACAGAAGAGTGTCCCCACAGCTGTCTTTGGAGGGCTGAAAGATGACTGAAAATTATATTTCCAAAAATGCAATCACATCAGTCTTCTGATTTCTCTTGTAGACATTGAATAGGCTCAATTTTTTAACTTCTGTGAATGCTCAGTTGTGTCCACTTTACTTTAATAGAATATATAACACGTAAAAAACAGCATTTTTGCCTTTTTATGTGTTTTCTTAGTCACTGTTTGTAGGACAGTATACAGTGAGGCTGTATTGGTATTGGCCATATGGTGTCAGTCTTTCTCAAGTTTGAAGCTCAAGATAATTGTGCCAATGTGCAATTTTCTGTTATGAAATACTAACGAGGTTATGTGATAACTGAAGTCTAATGTAGTTTGACATTTTGTAAACAAATTAACAGTAAAAACACCTTTGTATACCTACAAAATGTTTCTCTGACAGGAAGCGCTGCCCTAAAACAACACAGGGGAGGAGCATAGTTTCTTAAACAGGGCATTCATTTAAAACTGGAGCTGAGTGTTCAAGACTCACGTTGTTGGCTTTAGGATCAGGAAAAAGATTTCATAACTTGATTACAGTATGTCATTGCTCAAATATTAAAATTGTGCTCTAGTTGTACATAGTGTAAGTACACTCAAGGAACAGTTCATACCACTGACTGAATAATAGGAGGGCTGTAAACATTTTGAAAACATGTCCTGGTTTTTTTTGTTATAAATGTGGGTGTTCACTTGGCCCACTGATCATTTTTAAGGCTGTAGGTAATGATGATGAAAAATGTGTGAATGCAATGCGTGACACAATGCAGTCTGACAGGTTACAACTTTTTTTGGAAGTTTTACTATTGCCGCACTGCATAGGTTTGCAGTGTTTGTGAATTATGCACCTGCTATTCTGGCTGTGACAAGCTCGTCTCTTACAATATCAGAAACTTTACATTATCTTGAGAACGCAGTTGTAATAAAAATGGATTTAAATCCATGTTAAATGCAGTGACTTTTATCTGGCAGAGGAAACTGCCCCAGAAAACAGTGGGTAGGAGTTTGGTTTCTTTTAAAAGGAATATTTTGTTGAAACAGGAGCTAAGCATTCAAGTGTTTTTGTTGCAAAACACCTATTTAGACATCACAAACCCATTTAAATTGTGCTCCAATGCTGTGTGTGCAATCCATGTAGCGTGGGGGAATAACTTTCCAGATTAAATGTGATGTATATCTATTTAAGAATTTAATGGGAAAGGCCTCGTGCTTTTAAATGTCGCTAATCCATCATAAATGTTAAATTGACAGTACTACTAGTACTAGTTAGGAAGAAAGTGTTTCATAATTAGATTAAAATAACAGAGGTAATCATCTTACAAAGTTACTGCATTGGTGCACTTCAAGTGCTTGGAATTTGGAACTTTGAGCAACATCATGTGATGTGGCACTCTTTAGATGTCTGTTTTCCAATATGGATAGTGCTCCTGGAAACGAGTACTAGTATGTTTACCCTTTCAGTGCAGCCTTTTTGCATGTACTGCAGGGCTGCTTTTAAGGTGCAGTAAGAATGTTTTTGATCTATGCTGCTAATCTATACTAGACATTAACTCTATTATTTGATCAGTAGCTGATATGAATGGTTCTGATCTAAACAGGTTTGTCAGACCATTTGGGTTTAATGCCTTCCCTTTCTGGTATATAAAAGAAAAGAAAGGTAATTAAAATAAATAGATTTAAAATAGCATAATCTTAGGTCTGAACTTCTCTTTTTGTTTTTCATCTGCAAGAGATCAGTTAGTGTCATTTAAAGCAGCACCCCCGAACTGATGGAGTTTGCCCAGGTCACTGCAGTAGGGCTGATGTTTTATGGTTTTGTACCAAGGTTATCCACCTGAGACAGTTATAACCAAAGAAGGTAAAAGCCTAATGACGCTATATGTAGATCCACATTGTTACAGCCTTTCATGTGCGAGAAACTAAAATGAAGGCTATTTTGTGAATATATCTTCATCTAAGCCTATTAAACAGCCACGAAAACCAATCGCCTATATCAAAGACCAGACAATAAAGTAACAACAGGTTAAGTCAGATATAATAAATATATATGGTATATCCAATGCTAAGTACATTTAGCTCATGTTTTTGTGGTATTGCTATTTTACTTAAATGAAGGCACTGAATATTTTCTCCGCCACCATATAAAATATTAATATACCACTATGTAATACATATGTAAGTATTAAATCTATAGGCTACAGTTGTCACGGTAATATTTCTATTGTTAGGTCACTTAGCTGTGTAACCCACTCAAAAGGTGCCCCTTCACGCGTTCACCTGTGTGTGGGCGCGCCAGCAGATGAACCTGTAGCAAAAGTCAAACCAGACCTTTACCTGCTGTCTGTGTTCACACAGGGAGGTCCCGCCCTCAGAGCTCTATCTCCATTTCTATTGGACGGCGGGATGAGTGAGTGAATGCCAGTGTGGAGCACCTTGTAGTCAGTCATCTGCGGGGCTCTCAGTGGAGCTGCGTACAGTGAACGGACTACACAGCAATGCGGACGAAGAAGGGCAAAAACGAGGGGAATAGTCCGGTTTTCTCTAACAACCCGGCGAGTCGGGGCTTTGCTTGGTCGTGAGGCATCATTTAACAGGGGTTCCGTCTCTGAAACCACACATAAAAGGACAATAACTGGCTTGGAAGTATCTCCGGGGCGGATATTTTCCCGACAAAACCGTCACCCACATTCGTATTCCCAGCCCCGGTCGTGAGAAATAGTCCTCTAAAAGAATGATTGCTTGAATATTTTTATACTGTCTTGTAGCCTTTTTTTGCCAGCAACGCTTCCCATTTTTACAGACTCGCTATGGTGGACTCTCCTACCATGAGGAAGACTTTTGTGGTCCCAGACATAAAGCCATTGGATTTGTATGACTGTACTAAAGCAAAAATATGCGCAAGTGTCGGCTGGCTATTGGCAAAGTCCTACGGCAGTGCAGGTAGGTTTTTAGTTTCGGATTGAGGCCTATTGACTTTTCATATTGTTTAGAAAGGTCGTATGAAGACCATCATCCTTTTGTTGGCCAACATTATATTTATATTCTGTTCAGCAGAGTAGCGAAGCACATGCATGTAGGGAAACTACAGTGTCTGTATAGCTCAGCGATTTTCAGCACAAAGAGCAGCATATGAAAGGGGGTCCATGCACGGTATGCATTTGTTTGACTCTGACACATGTCATTTGTTCTCAATGTGTGGTCACATTCTAGGTAAGTGTGTGTCAGAGAAATGGGCCTCCTCCCTAGGCCTTATCACGCTAACCCATTTTGTCGTATTTCTAGCCGCCAGGCTTCAGTCACAAATTTCAGGCTACTGGGTATGTTTTTAATCCGGTTACACAGGCATGGCATATGGGGCGGCGTAGATGATTTTCAGAAGCCTACCATTTCTTCCCTCTGCGTGATGACAGCCAGTAGCCAATGTGAACACCACTTTCTTCCGCAATTCACAGTCAGGATCAAATGGATGCGTCCAATAGCTCATTGTGCACTGAGTGAATAGACTGTTATACCCTCACAATTTGTCAGGGGGTTTCTTCCTCAGTCAACAAACCTAAAGAGGCGCTTGTGAGAACCAGCCTCTATGATGCACAACACACCCACCTAAGAATATGATGATGATGATTATTATTATTTTTTTAATAGAGCCTACTTATCATAAGACATAGTTTTGCCTTGAGACAAGTCTCTCAACGGCGTCAGCGATAACCAGTCTCGTATCTTATGAAGAAAACCCCAAAATAGTGCTGCTTGAAAAAGGCTTGAAGACATGCCTCTTTATTCATTTAAACTTTATTTATATAAAGTACACACAGGACACTGTTTTCTAAGTAATCTTGGGCACATTTTTAACAGCCAGATAATAGGGCAGTATTAGTATGTTGTCAATAAACACTCAGATATTAATGGTAAAAGTTTTAATAACAAATTTCACTTATTTTCGGCTGGAAATGGGTATTGGGTAAAAATCGATTTTAGTTTAACATGACTTGCATGTTCCGAGGCAGGCCTTATGTCCAGAACTATAGCCTGCTGCAGCCTCTGTGTGCTGTGTTTAGCACCTTAACCACGCCCTTTGGTCAAAGTCACTCTTCATGCCAAGCTACAGGAACTTGAGGACCAAGTCTATTGATGTGTAGTTTTTATCTTAATCAACTCAACTGATGCAGGTTCTCTGCCAAGTCAAGATGACATCACTCAGCTGGGTAGAACCACAGATAGAATAGTGGAAGTCAGACCGGGTCATCTTGTCCTGAATAGGCAACATTTTAATCTACAATATGGATTTATACATGAACCACACACTGTGTACATCTCAGGTCTTTATTCAGATAGAGGAGTCTTTAAAAGTTAGAGATAGCTTTTAATGGGAGAGTGGCCTAATGACATAAAAAAAACATCAAAATAGATCTCCAGTTTTATATAGGTTACCCTAAAATGAATCCATCATCAATCATGATAATCTGAAAGCTGCTTATAGGCTTGTACGGAAAATACTTACTCCATGTTGGCATGCAAAAAAATGTTTCATGGCTAGAAGCTAGGAGAACAAGTGCACAGAATACAGTTTACAGTAGTGTAAAGATAACCGTCTCCAAAAATGAAAAAGCTATTTACAAATGCTAAAGAAAACAGCTGCAGCAGTTATTTTTCTGAATTCTTTAGTCAGTTTACTTGTTTAGTGAAATGTATGGGGTTGATTGTTCTTATATAGTTTGTATGATGCTTTGGCAATATTGTTGTTATACATTCATGCCAATAAAGCTAATTTGAACTGAATTTGTCAAGAAAACACAGAACTCTCCTCTACCAAATGAGAGGGTATCATGCCATCCCCACAATTTCTTGCCCTGTTTGATCTTTCCATTAACATTATGATGTTGTTTTATGTATTTTCATAATAACATTGTTTAGAACCAGCATAAATTCTCATCAATACATGCTCTAATATACTGGTTATAGGTCGTAGATGTCAAGAAGTACTTAAATATTTTACTGTTACTGGCACATATAGGCCTATTCATATTTTTACATTTATTGTATTAGACTAGATATTTGACTGTTCATTACCAAAACAGTGTCTTATGATCTTTTGTAAGGCTTATGCATAATTGTTTCCATCAAGTTGAAGGAAAAGTGGTTTGGCAAGGATGTCCTTTATGATCTTGCTTTGTAGTTGCCTTGACAGATGACTTGACAGATCACGTAGAGGATGACTCAAATTAGTTTTTGCCTTTACATTGGAATAAGACTCTTGACTGACCAGTTTGTAAGCTCGGGAGAGAAACTTGCTAATACAAATTGCCGTGTTCATGGGGATGATGCATATTCGATTTTTAATTTTTCCATCAGCTTATGATCCGGCTTAAACATTCCTCGTTTTAGTCATCAGTTCTCGTTTGTATTCTCTCCTGACATTTTTTTTCTAGCAGTGAAACCAAACCACCTGCATGTTTCAAATTTGTATTTTTTTAGCATGTTAGCTCCACCTAGATACAAAGCTCCTTGGATCATACTGAAATCCTATTTGAATGACTCATCCTCTCCAAATCATTTAGTACAAGTGAGTCAACAAGGGACAAGGACTTGAGAAGGATGTTTCCTTGCTACTAGTGTTTACTCAAGAGAAAAGAAGTCCTGTTACTGGTATACAACATGAAACTCTCCCAGACTTGGGTAAACCCTTTGATACAGTTACTGTATCTGAGTTGCACAGTGTCTTTAAAGATAGAGAAGTCATTTGCCACACCACACAGGGAGGTGAAACGTCAGAGTAAGTTACAGAGCAGTACACGAAGATCTGGTTTGGTGACTGAGTTGAGAACACTTCTGCAAGGTGGATACTTTCCAAGACGAATGCATCCTGCGCACTCTGTCATCCAATGTTGTCCCGTTGGTCTCTCGAGCACCCACAGTGTAATCACACTCTGTCCACAGGATGTGTTTCTGTGAACACTGGCCCTTTTAATGTGATTTAAAGCTACTGGGCTTATGTCATACTGGAGCGCTGTCTGTGGTGATGTGTTACAGGATACACAGAGCTGTCAGGGATGCCATATTTATGGCAAATGGACATGTGAATGTATAGGGATATGGGAAACACCTCAGCTGTCTGTTAGCCTTTTCCCTCTGGTGAAATACTGTCAGACATTGGTTCATTGATTGATTTGCAAGCATCAATATCTCAGCAATTGACCAAGGGAATGGAAAAGATAGTCAAATCAGTTAGTGCAATTGAAGTATGTTGACGATTTGAGATATTTCTTCAAGCCAGTAGATGATACATACACCATCTGATAAATGCATAAGATGCACTGTATGTTTTACAGTATAGTCTTACATGTAGACAGGTCTTATGACAGTCTCTTCCTGTCTTATCCGAGACATCTAAGCGGTAGTGTTTGTGTTGGCATTAGCATTTCACTTAGAACTAGTGGTCACGTGTAGGAGATGGTATTAATATAGCCCCTCTCGCCACTGCTAGATTTTGGGGCAACAAAACAGCACCTGCTTTGTTCTAGAAATGAGAGCAGATAATCATCTGTGTTTGATCTTTTCCACCACATGATGAGGATGTTTATAGCTAAATTTCCCAAGGAGGATTTAGAAGTCACAGCCAATAGCCTTATTAACAAATGTAATGCAGAGTTATCCGTGTTGTAAAATGTTCTCCTGAAGTGTCTTTGTCACTAAACAGGTTTTTGATTGTGCAGGAAGGCACTTATCGCTAAACATGACCTGGGAATGAAATGGCTAATCCTGAACTTCCTGCTCATATGCTTACCTTGCAAACCTCTGCATAGTTGAGCTCTTGTGAATTATTTAATCTATGCCAGGGTTCCTCAAGGATTCCAGTATGCAGCCTGACACTTTAGTTAGTCAAATCCAGCCGGTTTTGCAAACTGCTCTGCTCTGTTATTAATAGAGATTGCTGCTTATGTTAACTGTCACTGTGACAACCTTCTTGAAATCCAATGGTGATTGTTCCCCTTTAATGTAAAGCAAGAAGGGGTGGGGGATGGGACCTTGTCTAACTGATTTCAATCAACCTTTGTTTTGATGTATTTATGCTGCTCTGTGTCTGATGATTACTGTCAGACATGTGTGGTAATGCTTGTGCCACAACCAGCATGCGATCTCAATCAGTCAATGAGGTAGAAAGACAC
Source organism: Micropterus salmoides (assembly GCF_014851395.1). Taxonomy (NCBI): domain Eukaryota; kingdom Metazoa; phylum Chordata; class Actinopteri; order Centrarchiformes; family Centrarchidae; genus Micropterus; species Micropterus salmoides. Next base: position 22,248,648 of record NW_024040041.1, read on the forward strand.
ATGGCTCCTGTTTATCAGCAGGCTATTGAGCAGGTCAGTGCAGATTTGCAGCTTGCATCAGTTCCACTATTCTATTTAATAATTATCCAGTTACTGAAGTGGTGCTGTGGTTTTCCCAGTTTCTTTTTGTGGGATGATTATAATGACAATGTTGTTGACTGTGGGGAAAATCTTCATTTGCTTTTTTTCCTTCTCTATTCAAGGACGTAAGAGGTCAGGGTCAGCTACAGCACAGAGCACCTGCAGGTGGTAGGGATTAAGTCTCTTGGTCAAAATTCCAGTAGATTGCAAATAGTTGCTTGGGCCTCTTTACTTGAAGAGCAATCTCCCTGCTCTCACCCACCATACTATCTTACTCAGACCAGTAGATAAAGTGACAGAAAGGCTGTTACTTTAGCTTATGCAAAACCACAGGCTTGTGCTTTTTAATCGAAATATTTCCCTGGAGGTCTATTAATGTCAACATTATGGATGTATCACCTTCCTTTTTTGCTTGGGCTTTAGTTGTGCTTAAGACTGCCAACGGCTCATTCTTTTCATTGCCTCCTATTCCTTTTTAGTTTTCTATTTTTTGTTGTGCAGGTTCATAGTGTTGGAGAATTGTATATGGATTTATAACCTCAAATATGTACTCAGTTTGTTTCTGTGACATATGTGACACACAGTCATCATTCATGGCCACACTCTGTCATAGGGAAATCATGCTCATATCGAGCTCTCTCATCTCAGTGAGTTGTGGCATTTGCATCCTGCTTTGCCTTCTGGGAAGTTTTTCTTTCTTTCTTTCTTTTTTAACACATTGTGGAAAGACATTTTTGTATTAAGACTTAAAGTGTACATTTTGGTTGGTGTGTCAGTGTTTACAACACTAAAGTGAGCATTGTAGTTTGTCACATAGGAGCATATTTACAACAAAATGAACCATGTGGTGTGACTGACAATATTGTCTGACAACTATAGTCATCATGGAGTGAGAGTGAGAGACAGAGAACAAGGGCATTGTCCAACCTCTGACACTGGGCGTTTTGTTTTGTTGTCAGATGTCAGTGGATCCATGAAACGACTTTATGATGATACAACAACATAGTGACACCTCCCTTGTAATAACCCCTTTGTTTGTCTCTTAGGCAAAATCTTAGACTCTCATAGGTTTCTCCTTTCTTTCTTTTCAGGCAGACTGTTGATATTTCAGCATGTCAGCTTTTCCCAGATGCCATTTAAAACCATGAGATGCTTATTCCAGTGTGTTTACAAAGAGACATAGGCTATTGAGATTGCTGCTGGTTTGGTTTGTATGCAGATAAACCAGTTTCTCAGGGTGTGTGTCTACTTTATGTTTTTAGCGTAATGTTTGCATTGAACTTATTTACAGAAAGACCAGTCCGAACAGATTCTTTCATCTAATCACTGATATTGCTAAATATTGCCTTACTACACATTCTCTGAGTTGAAACATAATTTAAGTTATGTCATTTGCTTTTGCTAGTTTTTAGGTGGTAAGGTTTGATCAGATTGCTGATTTCTGCTACTGAAATTTACATAATCTTTGTGAAGATCTGAAGATCGGAGCAATTTTCACTGAAGCTTTGGACAAAAATGAAGCAAGGGGTTTAAAAAGTGGAAAGAACGAATGTAATCTGCAGACGCCAACCTCTGAGCTGATCATGCCCCACTGACCTTGATGCTTGCTCTGCTCTACTCACTCATATGATTATAGTTTTAGGGTATACACAAGCTGTCTTCTGCCCCTGAACCTGGCAGAAAGCTGGTTCCCAAGCCAGCAACAATAGAATATACTCAAGATGATCTTTGACTTGAAGCAATAAAGGGACTGCTCAATTGACGCAGTACATTTCCCACAACATATTGTTTTGCAACCAATTCTGTAGTAGCGCCGCTGTTCCAGGAACTTATCTAACTGTGTCTGTATGTTTTGTCTCTTGATAGAGAATGTTCCTGCAGAGCTCCGTGACCCCTTCTATTGTGACCAGTATGAGCAGGAGCACCTCAAACCACCAGTGACGCGCCTCCTGCAGTCCTCAGAGCTCTACTGCCGCACCTACAGCCTTTTACTGGGGGGCAGCGAGGCACAGCCCAAAGACAACATCGCCCTGGTGCAGCTCCTCACTCAGAGAGGCATTCTCTCCAAAGACCAGGACGCAGCGGTGACTGATGCAGACCTCCGACATAAACCCATCAAAATGGTAATGTTATAGGAGCAGTTAAGTGATGGCACCACACCAGTCAAGTATCCTGTTTTGTGGGAAGGGGCCTGCGTGGATTGATTGGAAGGATATGTCTGAAGGTTTTTTTGGGGGTAGTGGGGGGTTGCTTTATGTTTGTATCACTCTAAGAAGTGAATGACTCTTCTGCGGAACCAGATACTCTGCTATCCAGGAGTCTGTAGAAAAGCAGAAGAGGCAGAGTAGGCTTGGTTGTTGATATAGGGGCTTGTTTATGCTTTGATTCTAGGGATTAAAGGACATCAAAAAGAGCTCCACTCATTCAGTCCTACCCCCCACCCTCCTATGCTGCCCCCATCTGATCCTAGAGGATGAATGGATCCAGCTGCTAGGACTAGAGCAGTCATAGTGATACAAAGGATGACTACTTAAATTCCAGGGTGTGAGAGGGAGAGTCTAGATTCAATAGATGGTCCAGATCAGTTGCAGAACAATGGCTAAACAGTTCTGGTGAAACTTTAGATACTCTGTTGAGAGAATACACTAGGCTGTCTCAGTGGGTTAAATCAAGATAAACTGGTTTTTCCTCTTAGCCCTTGACAGAGAATCCCTCTCTGTGAGAAGTAGACCTAATATTGTCCTAAATTTTTCAGCCTGAAAACCAATAGATAACTAAGTTTTATTTTAAAATAAGCAAGCAAGTCTGAAGGAGGAGGAATGCGTTTCGGTGTGATGGAAAAGTTATTGCTTTTCTCCTTCAGCTGAAATGATGACAATTTACTCTAAACACTATTTTGAAAACTTACCTTTATACTGATCACTATTGCTCAACTAAATTTTCCCAGCCACCTTGGTTAATGCACGTACATGCTGTTTTTTTGAAAATAGGAAGTCTCCGGGGAACTGCATGGATACTGTTGTTGTCAGGTAAAAGCTGTTTCCTCCACTGCTGCTGTCTACTGGCCTCTGCAGCAGCACTGCTGTTGTGCTTGTGATTATTAGCTTAATAGTATGCTTGAAAAGGTGCATGTGCATCTGACATTTTCTAAACAAAATAGCACAGAAATTGTGTGACCATTAGCAGTAGCGCCTGGTAATATGAAAATATGGATATTGGTTTATGTTATAATGTGACATTGATGCTGGTAAAGTTGTACAAGACAGATTAGTTGTTTTGTACAGATAAGATGAAGGACACAGGAAAAAAGCTGTTAAGGACAGTGTGGAGAAGGTTCCTTTTATAATGGCTATTTCGTTTTATTTATTAATACCTAGTGTTTTGCCTTATGTACTACCTCTACTACAGTCCCCTCCAAAAGTATTGGAACGGTAAGGCAAATTCCTTTGATTTTTTGTTGACTGAAGACATTTGGGTTTAAGATCAAAAGATGAGTATGAGACAAGAGTTCAGAATTTCAGCTCTCATTTCCTGGTATTCACATCTAGATGTGTTCAACAACTCAGGACATACCACCCTTTGTTTGAACCCACCCATCTGTCAAGTGAGCAGAACTATTGGAACATGTGACTTACAGATGTTTCTTGTTGCCCAGGTGTTGCCTTTTAGGTTGATTGTCCAAACATTAAATAGCTCTGCATGACTAGTATAAGTTTTGATCCTTGGTTCAAACCTATAAAGACTGCATTTCCTGTTAGAGGATAAACCAACATGAAGACCAGAGAGCTGTCTATGGGTGAAAAGCAAGCCATTGTCAAGCTGCAAAAAGAAGGAAAATCGACCAGAGCTATTGGACAAACATTGGGCAAAGCAAGAACAACTATTTGGAAAGTCTTGAAAAAGAAAGAAACTACTGGTGTACTGAGCAACAGACGTCGAACAGGTCGGCCAAGGAAAACAACAGTAGTTGATGACAGAAATATGGTGAGAGCTTTGAAGAAAACCCCCAAAACATAAGTAATTGACATCACCAACGACCTCTACAGTGCAGGGGTGAAGGTATCACAATCCACTGTTGGAAGAAGACTCAGAGCAGAAATATAGAGGCCACACCACAAGATGCAAACCACTCATCAGCAGGAAGAATCAGAAGGTCAGAAAAAAGTACAGAGATGAGCCGCAAAAGTTCTGGACCACAATCTTATGGACTGTTGAGATTGATGGAAAGGTCAAAGTGTGGAGAAAGAAAGGAACTGCTTATGATCCGAAGCATACAAGCTCATCTGTGAAGCATGGTGGAGGTAATGTCATGACTTGGGCGTGCATGGCTGCTTCTGGAACAGGCTCATTAATATTTATTGATGATGTAACTGATCATGGTCGCAGTAGAATGAATTCAGAAGTGTACAGAAACATTTTGTCTGCCAATTTACAGAGAAATGCATTGAAACTAATCGGGACAAATGCAGCAGGACAATGACCCAAAGCACACTACCAACAAAACAAAGGACTTCATCAGGGGAAAAAGTGGAAGTGATTTTAGTCTGGCCAAGTCAGTCACCTGACCTTAACCCAGTAGAGCATACATTTCACCTCCTTAAGAGGAGACTGAAGGGAGAAACACCCCCCCCGAAAAACAAACAAGAATTGAAAGAAGTTGCGGTAAAAGCCTGGAATAACATCACAAATTAAGAATGCAACAGTTTGGTGATGTCGATGGGTCGCAGGCTTGAGGCATTTATTGCAAGCAAGGGTTATGCCACCAAATACAAAATGTTATTTTCTTTAAGATTAGTTGTTCCATTACTTTTGCTCACATTAGAATGCTGTGCAAATACAAACCTAAGTCGTTTAATGCATCTAGATGTGAATACCAGGAAATGAGAGCTGAAATTCTGAACTCTTGTCTCATACTCATCGTTTGATCTTAAACCCAAATGTCTCCAGTGAACAACAAAAACAAAGGAATTTGCCTTACTGTTCAAATACTTTTGGAAGGGAATGTATATAAGTTTCAGTATCTACTGTATTTCAATGTTCTGCCATTCATTTCAGTAAATCTCAGTGCCATTATATTCTCTCTGGGTTAGATTCAGCCCTGTGCGCGCTCCCAAGCCTCTCTCAGACTACAGTGACAACACAGCAGCTAACGACATGCAGTCCACTAACACCATAAAACAACCGGCTCCCAGCAAAACAGACTCAATGTAAGGATACAAAACAACAAAGGTTTATGTCCTGAAGCCCATGAGACCAAACAGATTCAGATGATTTCAAGTAAGAACAAAGTGAGCATTATTAAAGCTGGAGAAACACAGAGAAAGTCACGTTAGCACGCAGGCTAACGTTGAGAAGTTGCTGATGTTATCCAGTGCAAACTTATGTCGCTTTCCATATTGCTTCACCAGCTAACGAGACCCATGTTACTATCCTGTGTACCACTGTTGATTTAGCCTTCAAGAAAGGTTATAATGGTAAAAAGCAAATGTGGAGCAATTTGTTTACTAACGTTAGCCTATAGTGATGCAGCCAGCTAATGTTACAGTAGCTCGGACCTGCCGCTGTTTGTTTTGTTTAGGTTTATTGTGGTTTTACCAATACTCGGGTACACAGCTTCTCCACCTTTCTATCGATGTAACCAACGTGACCCACATAATATACAACACAATCCGTCAAATTGACGGCGTAGCCTCTGCGTAGTCCCCTACCCTATGCCGTCACCTACGACGTAGCCTGACGTGCACCTCCTCAAATATGTAACTACACGTCGACATGGACCGTAAGCTCTGTGATTGGTCGGCTGAGTAGCCTCGCAATGCCTCCGAGCCGACAGGAAGTGCCCGCACTTTGAAGTAACTTTTACTAGCGGCCAAAATGGCGTCTATAACACAGTGGATCGATATATTTGATCGTCACAACCTGAGCATTCACTATCAGAATGAGATCCATTCGGTCGATAACATTTGAAAAGGCTATACCAGTTTACAATTTTACCCGCATTCACGTTAGCGGAGCGCTAAACCGGAAGTTAGCCTGCTCGGCCGGTAAAAGTCAACACAGTGGACGCTGTAGCACTACTGCCGACTGGCGTTTGGGGGTGTTATTGCAGATTGACGGACACACAGACGCACAAGTATAAATGTCTGGCTACGTGCGTAGCCTACGGCGTAGGTGACGGTGTGAGTAGCATGTAGATGCAGTACCGGAGGCTGCAGTTTCAGGACCACAATCCTAGGACTGGAACTGCAATTCCAGGACCCTTGTTTACTTTAATACTGCCAGCTAGCTGACTGGCTGGCTAGCTATGTTTCTCTTTACAGCTCCCTGAAGCCAGTTACCCTTACCACAACCACCACAGAGTGTGTGCCTAAACCTAAGTTATTGATTATATACATGTCGACCGGTTAACCATGTCTGCTAGCACGTTGGCAGTGATGCTGTGTATTACCACCACCACTCCACTAGATGGCGCTGTTGCAAAAGAACTAGGGTCTTAGAACTGCGGTCCCAGGATTGCGGGGGTCCTGAAACTGCAGCTTCCGGTACTGCAGCTTCATACTATTGGACGGCGTAGACCCTACGCAGGAGTATAAATCAAGCCTAAAGTTCCTTACTGCGGTCTGACTGTTCTAAAGAGTGACACAATCTTGTTATAATATTCAGTCCAGCTCACTAACCGTTTCATTATCATCCAGTACATTTAACTGTGCTCTCATTGCTGAGCCTCTGGTGAAAGATACACAGATAGTAAAGATAGTTACTGAAAGCAGCAGGTGAGCTAACGCTGTAACACGTCGGCTAAGTGCAGTAAATGTAATGTTATCATGTAATGAGCATGGATTAGCTCAACCTGCAGCTGATAAAACTATTACTGTAACGTTGCAATAGGGGTTTACCTGAGTTTCCAGCATATTGTGTGAAGCTGTCTCCCTGTCTGTCTATAGCTGCTGTAACACTGCCCTTTTTCCGGGAGTACTGCGGCGATATGCGGCTGGCTGCGCTGAATGAAGTAACGTTACGGAGCCGGTGTTGATCTGCCTCTGAGACGGGAACGTTGAAGTAACAGAGCCTGAACATGTCGGAGTGAAAAGCTACAGCTTGCATGCTGGTGTTTCTGCATTTATTGCAGGATTTCTGTATGAAAGCGGTTGTGTTTCAGATTATAAAAGCGCGTACGAACACACGCCTGGTTGCAATCTTAAAACTGCACTGTTAGAGACCGCTGAAAACTACATAATGCCCCTTTAGATCCCGTAGATCTCAAGAGCTTGCATTTGACACTTCATATCCTAAGGTCCTCAGCAATGCACCCAGAAAGTATGAAGTCAATCGGATAAAAGGTTCTCAAGAAAAAGGACATACAGACTCCTTTCATTTCAGTACTTACTATTTGCACTGATGGTGCCTTTTCTCACCAAGGTGTACTAACTATCTTTCAAGCATGAAAGATTAAAAATTGTAGTCATAGTAAGGATAACTACAACTTCATCATCGTTAACACTATCGCACCAGTGATCTCTTTCTTGTATGATGTTGCTGCATTTATTTGTGTGAGCATGGATTTGTCCGCTTGCGTGCGTTTCACTTCTGGGCAGTGTTTCCAGGCCAGGTTATCACCATCCCAGCTATAAATCCCAATCATTAAACTCTATTTTTTCCCCCCTTTTTTGGCTGTTTCTGTTAATGCTGCATTTGCTGTTTGCTGCTTTAGAATATGAGCCTTCCAGTTACTTCTTGGCCCTAGGCAGCTATCTGAGCTAGTCTGCCACTGACTGGCACTGTAGCTACAATGTGGCAAGCAAAGAAAGTGGGTCATGCTGCAGCAGCATTAGAAGGATGTAGCATCAATGTGGGTCTTGGCCAGTAAACGGCTTTGGAGCAGCAGCAATCTGCTGCAGCACTGCTGTATATTAAAGCTTCACGTATCTGTGTCAGACAAGAGTATAACATATATTGCATGTACATAAAAGTGTGTTGAGTTGTGCTTGTCACTGACAAGTTAACACTACTGCCAGTAAATCATAGTCTGTAATATGATCAAAGTAGGGCAAAGCATATCTTTAACCTATTAATTTAGCTGGGAACATGATGGTCTGAAAATCAAAATTGGCAGTTTTATTTATGTATATAATATGTACAATATTGTTGTATCACTTCCGATTGGGCATTTAGTTAGTATTAAGTTGTTGTGTGTTGTAAACCCATGCACTCTGGACATATTTATGTACATGGTACTGACAATAATTTTAGAAACTGTGTGTTATATCATTGATATTGTGATAGTTTCAAAAAACAAAATAAAAATATGTCTTCAGAAAATGTAAGAATTGATGCATATGCGTTTACCCTCCCTCGAGTGTGTGCAGAGAGTATGAAGTTGTTGAAACACTAAGTCAATGGCACTGAACCTGCAAATCAAACAAGCACCTGTGCCTTACAGGCCAGAGTTATCCTGAAAGGAAAGCGTTGAAGATGGCGCATCCTTGGGGCTCAGCAATGGAGCCTCCATCCCCTACTTGCTCTCTGTGTGTGTGTGTGTGTGTGTGTGTGTGTGTGTGTGCGCCCTAACTGTCCTTCTGGTGGTGGCCCAGATTAGAGATAATCTGCCGTGCAGACTGAACGTCATCATCCACGATTGGATGACACACCAGAGATGACCACTGACTCAACATGCACCTAACATGTCTCACAACATGAAACTAATTTGTTACATTTATTGTTGGTTGAGACTATGGCATTCACTTGTGCTGCATTTTAGTGGTCATCAACTACTCCCAAAAAGTAGCAGTGTAGTCAATTAATCGCGGAAGATGTATCATATTTTTTCACCTAATGGCAATGATCAGTTCTCATCAAAAAGGTCTCAAATGTAAACAGGACCAACCTTGGGGATAGGTGAAATAGCAGAGTTCTCGATTGGCTCTGAGTGGCTGTTTTAATTGAGCCGTGATCTGCAAGCCACAGTAACAGCCTGATTTCTTTCAGGGATAGCGCGAGTCTTTCCTTCTCAAACGTAGAAAATGATTGTTCAAACCAATCAATGTTCAAAAACAACCAAAGAAGGCCATCTCAAAAGCTCTGTGTAGATGAAAAATTAGTCAAATCACAGCATGGACTAGTGGTTTTGATAGTTTACTATTCTGTGAAACCCCTAGTTGTGACACTAGAAGATAATCATAATTATCCATTTAAAACACACATACATACAGCACATATTTTAATTACACTAGAGATGGGGGTTAAGCATTTGTTCCCACAGTGACAAAGTAAGTCATGTAGCCATAATGCAGCTAACCCTCCTCTCGGTCCCCTGTTGGTTTTGGATAGGCATTGACACTGTGTCTTAAATCATACTGCTGTGTTGGCAGGTTTCTGGTCAAGTGAGCATCAGTCAGGAGCTTAGTTGAAAATAGAAGTGGCAGACTATCAGAAACGCTAACCATCATCTTACACCATTTGTTCAGCTTTCGGCCTTCCCTGATGAGAAACTAAGTAGTAGTAGTAACTAGATGATCTACCGGATGTTAAACGAGTTTGGTGTAAAGCTATTCTAGATTTCCTTGCTTAAGCATACAGTTCATATACATATCAGGGTAAATGGAACAATGTGCTTTGAGAGAACCTCTTGTTTAAAATCCCCTGCTGGGCCTCAGACCTGCCTGATCCCCCTGTTTGTCTCCCCCTCAATAGGCACCAGGGAACGGGGGGTGGGGTTAAATCATATTTCAGACATAATCAGATTTTGCCTTCATCATAATCTCACTTAATGATCTACAAGACGCCTTTGCATTCTTTGTTTGACTCAGTTGTTGACATGATTACGTGAGCAGATTTGCCAAATACAGCCATAAAGATTTCATGTTGACAGGGTTAATTGATGGGGTATTAATTTTTTCCTCTCTGTTACATTGGTTTGAGGGGTGGCAACTGTTTGCTGGCTGGATGTTTCCGAGCAGAGAGCCGCTGTTAAGCCAGGGGCACGGAGCAATGCTGTGCTCAGGCTTGTGTTGAGATGCATTGTGGGTCAGCTGGTTGGTTGTTATGGTGATCTGGCAGGCTCTGTGCTCGGTGTTTGGTGTTGCTCCTCTCTCCCCTCTCATTAGGGAGACTTGTGATTTAGCTTAGCGAGCTCTCCTGGGTCTGCAACGGGGAATCCACTAGCAACCCCCCTCCTTCCCCTTTCATTCTGCATTTTTTGTCATGAATTACCCTCTACTCTCCTGAAAAACTGTTACAGCATGACTACAGGAGTGGCCACTTTCATGAGGTCTGTTATTCTGTTTTTGTTCTTTTCCTCTCAGTCATCCTGTCGCCTTTCACACCGTGACAGTAAGCCCAACCTATGATTACACTTTGTGGCTAAATGCAAAAATATGTTTCTACCTTAAATCACTTTCATTTCATTTTTATGTTTGAAACACAGCTACTGGCAGAATTTAGAAGCACTCAGAGGCCTGAGAACAAAAATGAAATCTGTATCACACAATCAGTGAGTTCTTTCTGTACTTACTGTGACTGCTTGGGGGGGATATTAGAAACACATTTCAATAAAATGCAGTCCAGTACAATACTACCACTAACAACGACTGCAGTAATGAGCAGATAGGCTACTTGAATTAACACCTCTTAGAAAGTGACCATTATAAGCTTCAAATTGATGTTGAATACAATGAACTGTGTTTTGCCTGTTTACATCACACAGAACTCTTCAGACATGCAAAACAATAACTTTAATTTGATCAGGATCATTATATCATATATAGTTGATAAATTATATAATTGGATTTGTGCCCAAACCTACCGTGTTTCAATTATCACTGCTAAGTGATAGTGCTCTGCATCAGTCAGACCCCAGAGTCGCACCATGTCACAGACACGCATGCAGCAGCCCTTTTCTTGGCAACAGTGAGGGAGGGCAGGCCAACCAGGGCCACACAGCTCCCAGTGACTGACTGCAGCACATCCAGAGAGCCTGGCCCAATCCTATCTGACAAGCCATTGCTGGTATAGCCTGCCCTGCCCTGCCCGTCACAGCACTAGGTCTGTCCAGGTCAGCACTTTACATCAAGGTTGAGTAGGCAGACATGCAGACAGAGCTCATGCACGCAGCTGGACTGCCACCGGCCGTCATCTGGGGCAACATAAGAAGTTGGAGTAGGAATGTCTGGCCTCTAAAGTGGAATTTGTAAGTAGTTGAAGGGAACAGGCACAGATTTGCACAGATTAGTCTCTAAACTGAAGATTGGAGAGTGAAGGAGTGGCCCCATGAAAGGAATGTGTTGTTTGTGACCTGTCTGTCCTCTCTGTTGGCGAGAATCAATTATTATAACAAGGAGCGTGTTGCAGTTAGCCAATAGTGAGGAGAGAGGCGTTCTGTACTGCTGTTGGCTGGCAACTAAAAGTGATACAGATAGAGGAGCCAAATATAGAAGGGTCATACAAATACTTTGACTGGATAAGGAGGAAGAGTTGTCTATAGAATAATCAGGCTAATCATTTCCCCTCCAGTTTTTCTAGCACTTCAGTCCTGACTTTGTTAATGAATCCTGTTGAGGCTTAAAAATAACCTTATTTACCAGCTACTGTGGTCATCTTAAAGATGAAGTAAACTGAAAACTGGGCAAAGACAGGAGTGCTTGATTTAGTATAAACCCAAGAATAAATTTATTTACCAGTTGTCTGTACAAATTAATACACTTAAATGGTTCCAACATCTTAATCATTTATAACAATATGAAGTTTAGGCAGATAAAGTACTGCTGGTTGTAGCCCCATGGCACAAACGAATCTCAACTTCTAATGAGCTAACAGGTTTACAGAGTTAAGGCGCTCTCTCTGACTGAGCTGATAATGTTGGCGGTGTATTTTAATGGGCTCTAGTCATTAGAAAGGGCTGTAATGGCCTTTCAAGTATAAGGAAATACACTTAAGTTTGCTGAATACAAATGCTTGGGAATGTCAAATGTGTAAGCAAGAGTGTTATTGTTTTGATTGTTGTGTTTGTGTAGGTAAAGAAACAATAGATTTTTAATCCTTTACGTTGTCTGACACATTCATACTCCAAAACTGCAGAAAAGACATGGAACACCTGTTACAGAAAGTGCTTTTCATTGTTGCACTTCCTGGTGATCTGGTTACAACACCTCATTTAATCCTGTAGTTTGTTACACATGAGTCATACAGCAATTTCACTGCGTAAAAGGGAAGGGAAGCATGCTGAAGAATAGACAAATAAAGGTAAAGCAGCTGAGGAATGACAGTGTGAGACACACGTGTTATCATATTACAGGCCCATTCCCTATTTAATGATTGTGCAAACAGGTCCAAAGTTCGCCCATATCTACGTGTGTGTGTGTGTGTTTGCTTGCTGAAAACTGTTGTCAGTGTTTCTGCTGACTCACAGCTGGTTTCTGGTGACCTCTAGAGGACGTTGCTGGTAAACTATGGTAGTGCCTCTGCAGTTGGAGGTGATCTCAGTTCTGCAGTAAGTGGTTCCCTGCTAGAGCAGTACAAATGTCAGTGTCCAGCATTATTGTTAGCTGTAATTGATTGATGCTGTCTGGGTGCTCTTGCCTTCACTGTGAATGGTGCCACCTCTGACAGTTCCTCTTCCTTCTCCCATGTGATTGGGTGCAGAGTGCTCACCTGGCAGTGATGGATGCCCTGATGGCTATGGGAGCCATGGAGACGGTGACTGCGGTGAAGACATGTGGTTCTGCTGAGCTTCTGGGTGGATCCTCCAGCTGGGAGGATGCTCTGCTTTATTGGGTTAATGAGGTAAGGCGCAAGCCAGAGAGAAACGATGTTTGTTTCGAACACACATCTTTATTGTATCTTGTCAGAAGTTACTCACTGACTTTTATCTTCCTAAAACATCTAAAGTAGATGATCCAATTTCTGTTTAGCTACAGAAATAATGATGTCTAAAAAAGGCGATACTGTAGGTTTGTGATTCACATGTGTTAACTATATTCTTGGCATGCTCTCAGCTAAACCAGAAGTTGAAAGAATGTTCTGAAGGAGCCCAGAGTGACACGTCTCAGGCCATTACAGAGCCCCAACCTGTTCAACCCTCTGTGAGTATTGCATTACACATTAAGCGTATTTCTGTTTCTTGTCGCACATCATTATGCCCAAACACATGTTAATCTGTCCAGGATCATGCATTCAGTGCTATAAAAAAGCAGCCGAAGCACTGTGGATTAGGCTCACACTGTTGGTTCTGCTGCTGTAGGCCTTTACCCACTCGTACTCGACAAGCGCAACTAGCTTTGGTTGACACAATAAAACTCATTGCTTTGTCAAGAAAGTTGTCTTCTCATTTCAAGAAAGTGCCGTCATCACAGCCCTTTCTCTTGTTTGTCTAGTTCCCCCACTGTAGGCTTAATACCTCTCCTTGTGCTCCTGTTCTCCATTTTCCTGTCTTTCTCTATTTCCTGTCACTCCTCCTCTCTGACAGTGTCCTACTCGATGGTACTGGAAACTTGTTCCTGTAAGTTCCTTCCTTTCCTCTGCTCTTTCCCCCTGTCCCTCCATCCCTCAAATGTCTTCATCAAATTTATCAGCCCATATCTGATTGTCAGGTGTGTGTTTTTTTCTCTCTCTCTCCATATGCTGGTGTGAAAATGCTGATGTGCATCACATCCTAGTCTGCACTAAATTGCACGTCATAGCATAAATGTAAACGGGCAGCGCGGGGGTGTGAAAGACATTATTTGTTGACACACGATTGCTGCATGAATCATAATCCGTACTCAAGCAGGCCTCGAAACTGCCATGTACAACCGGTTCCTCTGGTCCTCTCTGCGACAGAGGTGTGTGATGGCTGTGGGGGTTAATAGAGACAGGCTTATAGTCAGCTGGTCCCTGCTGACAGTGGGTTGTTTGTCTATATACTGTGTTTGTACCTGAAACATTTGCCCGCTCTCTTGTCTCCTGACACCCTCACTTGTCCCACTTTCTCATGACAAAACCTTCCTTCTCTCTGCACTTATAAAGTCTTTCCCTCTGCATCTGCCATTTGTTCTCTCTTTACACATTAGCATGACCATTTTTTACATTCCTACTGCAGTTCTTTTTTAACATGTGCCATTATTTTTCACAGTGTGAATAGACTTTATAGTTTTCACCCATGTTTGGAAAACCCTGAATTTTATGTTGAATATTTTACAGTATAATGAAGGTCACTGCAATATCTGATTGTAATGTTTGTTTGTTTGTCGTTTTTAGCTCCGCTACAGAAAGGATAAAATTCAGTCCAAACAGAAGCCTATCTTTCCAGTGGTGAATGAAGTCAAAGACCTGTCCAGTGGTTGTGCTGTTGCTGCAGTCATACATTACTATTGCCCTGGCTTGCTAAGACTTGAAGGTACCAACAAACATTTTAACCACAATTTTTTTATTTTTTATTTATTTATTTTTTATATTTGATGTGTTTATGTTAGTTTAACACTTTTTCCTCTCTGTAAGATGTTTGTATGAAGGAGTCCATGTCTGTAGCAGACAGCTTGTACAATCTGCAGTTCATCCATGAGTTCTGTGACAGCTGTCTAAAGAGCTGCTGCCACTTGACTCTGGAGGACATGCTATACACACCACAGGAGCTTCAGGTACTTACATTCACCCCCCCGTCTTTAATCTGATTGACACATTAACAGAAACATTGAGTACTATATTGTCTTCTTAATGCCTGATTTACTCTGTGTGCTTTTGTTTAGCTCAACTTGTTGAGCTTCCTAGCAGAACTGCTTAGTTGGTTTGAAGTACGAAGGCCAGAATTTGTTCAGCCAATAGACACATTAGGTAAGTGTCACCAATTTGGTGGTCCTGTTTAATCCCAGTAAGATGATAGTGACTGTAAGTCTTATTGGGTGTTTTTGTTTTTTTGTTAGATGGATCCACATCAGTAACACCAAATAGCTTGAGTGGTAACAGGTACAGAAACTCTCTGAATATAATTTTTGCTTTTGTGTTAGTCTGGCTTATTCTGTAGATAAAACACTTGCATGGACTGAAAGGTTGTTTCTCTGCCTTACAGTACTTCACCTTCTATCTTCAAGAAGCCTTTCCTCCCCATCTCCTCTCTTCCATCAGGTAAGATTGAGACTGTGTCCTGTCATCATTACATCAAGCCAAAAGTGTTTTGTATATGTTTCTACCATTTTACAATGTGGCTGTCATATTTCCCTCAATCCTTGTCTGTCTTTTAGTTATGTTTCGTGTTGTGATACGTCTTGTTTCCTTATTTTTATGTATATTTGACTCTTTGTACCAGTGATTCTTGGTTGATTTGTGCATCCCTGTGTGGTGTGCATGCCTTTACATGTCTATGTGTGTGTCCCACTGTGCTCAGGATCTTTGACTCAGTCTACCTCAATGTCTCATATAGAAGGAGTTGGGAAGACATGGAGCAAGAAACCTCTCAGGTAGGACCAATATATTCACTACCATTTAAACACTTTTTAAAAAACATATATTTATTGTACTTATACTTGCTTTTTTATTGTCTTAGTCGCCCCATGTCAGCAGTATCCTTCAGCATTCCTTTTGGCCTGGACAGTGATGTAGACATTGTGATGGGCAACCCTGTGATAACCCGCTCTATGAGTTCAGACCAACTCAACCCAGCTGGCCAAAACATGACCCGGGTGCCCTTCAGTCCCCCTGAAGACCTCAGCAATCTGCTGAGCAAACCACCGGGCCCCAACGGTCCCCAGAGAGCTTCCTGGGCCACTCAGACTCCCAGTATTCCAAGGCTGGCAGAGGAAAATGGCCTTGCGGCAAGTGAAACAGGAGAGCTGCCTACCATTGAAGAGGCTCTCCAAATTATTCACAATGAGAGCAAGATGGAGCCTCGTTTACACCCAGATGGGGCTCCTGATGGCTTCTACCTCCACTCTCCCGATGACCCTGCTAGTTCTAGACATAACAGCAACTTAGCACCCATCAGCTGCTCTGCCCCTACACGCTCAGGAATGATGTACCGGCCCACGGGAGAGTCCAGGGTGCCTACTCGCACCAGGAATACCTCTGAATGTTCACGAGATGATGACTCAGTCTTGAGAGACGGCAGTGTGGACTCGGATGCATCAGAAGACCTCCCTAAAGCCCAGTCCACTCCGACGACACCGGCTGCTGGCGCACACTCTGCTAGAGGCCATGGCAAAGAGGTGTCTGACAGTGGTGTGAAGATGACCAGCTTTGCAGAACGCAAAAAGAAGCAGATTATGGATTCTCCCAAAGCCAGCGAACCCTCTTCTCCTCAGATGACCACGTGGGCACAAAAGTCTGAAGAAATCCCCAGCAGTAGCCCACAACTCAATAATGAGATGTCTGAGCTGGGCGTTCGGCTCGAAGAAAAGCGCAAGGCTATCGAAGCCCAGAAGAAACGCATTGAGGCAATTTTTGCTAAACACCGGCAAAGACTGGGAAAGAGTGCCTTTCTGCAGTTAAAGAAGGAGCAGCGTGAGGATGAAGGCGAGGGGGAAGGAGGGGATGGGCAGGTCAGCACCTCATCCACGGAAGAAGAACTCTCTCGTTTGGCACTGGAAGAAAGGCTAGCTCGAATGGAAGAGGACGAGCAGCAGGAACTAGACAAACAGCGGCGCTCAGTGGAGGATGAGGGTAATGTTAAAGTAGGACTCAAACAGGTCAGTCACTCCAAAGAAAAGCCGGGTACCCCAGGAGAGAAGAGCTCTGGGACACCTGCTGAGAAAATGGTAGCTCCACTAGGGGACTATAACAATGCTGTATCCAAGCTGACGGCAGCTCTTAGCTCCCTGCAAAGTGACATGCAGAGGCTTACTGAGCAGCAGAACCAGCTAATCAACAAAAAAGCTCCAGCTTCCAGCAACAAATCCTGGGTCATTCCAGCAAGCCCTAAAACCTCCACCCCAGCCCCTGCACGTCTGCCACGAGAATCCACCCGAGATTTAAATTCATTCTCCTCTTCTCCGTCTCCATCTCGCAAAACCACAAACCACAACACTCCTCCTAAATCTCCTCATATCCATAGAAGAGCCCAATCTGTGCCCCCTAAAAGCCCCAAACACCACCAAAATAGTCGTCCCTTGGACGTTAAGGTCCCAACCCTCTCGAGGGTTCTCAACACACCTCAAAGCGTGGACCGCATCCCCCACCTTCGTCGTGGAAATCCCTGGCAATCCCAAGTCCAGACTTCATCCTCATTCTCCATTGGTGACTCTGACAGCCTAGATGAGCTGCGCTCATCTGGACCATCTCCTGTCCCTACACCTAAACTGACCCCTATACCAACTCCTACCCCGACTCCCCAACCTGCATCAGATGACATGCTGTCAGAGGTAGGCTCCAATGACGATCATAGTATATTTAGCATGGACCTAGAGGCCGAGCCCTTGCATGGTCCTTCGGCTAAGAAGGACGGGCTTGTAGGTGCTGGCTGCAGCTCTGGTGCCGCATCGGAGTGCTCCTTTGAGAGTGATGTCCCTGCAGGGATTGTGAATGGCAAACGCAGCAGCCTGATAGAGATCTCGCTGTCTGCTTTGCGAGGAGACGCAGAGGAGGATGACCAAGTACCTGACGCTTTCTCTGACTCGATGAGTGACTGGACAGAGCCGGAGGGGAAAGCAGGGGTTGGTTTCTTTTTCAAGGTAGGTGATTATTTTTAATGTATGTGCCATTCTAAAAGTGCTGTTTTTATAAGGTTACAGCATTCATGCCCTTTTGTTTCTGTTTTTTATTAGGATGACAAGGAGCGACCAGAGGATGAAATGGCCCAGCGAAGAGCAGCTTTGCTGCAGAAACAGCAGAAGAGAGCAGAAGAGCTGAAAAGACGCAAACTTGAACAAGAAAAAGAGTCAAAGTGAGACTCTTCAAATACGTGCATTCATAATCAAACGAATTTGTCGGAATATAACTGATGATGATTGGGATTTATTGATTTACAGTTTCCACTACTTGTCTGATACGTCAGTCTCCTCATGTTTTAACTATGGGTTTTAGAATGAAAGTTTTGCACATTATCGTCCTGTACTTTTAGCAAGCCTCAGTGGATGATCATCGAGGGCTGGGGGAATAAGAGTGAGGACAGACCCCAGACCCCAGGCACCCCTCCAGCATCATGCACCCCACCAGTAGAGGGGACTCCACAGCGCAGAGGCGACTTCACTAAGCTGGAGTATGAGAGGAGACATCAGCTGAAGATCATGGAAGACTTGGACAAGGTGCTGAGGCAGAAACCCACCACGGTTCGCGGTGTCAAGAAGCAGCGACCCAAAACTGTGTTCAGAGATGACTCTGTTCTCCCTCATAGCCCTGTCAAGGGTTTCATGGGTAAACAGTTCTGATGTTTATCAGCACTGGGCTTTGTCTTTGAATGCACTCTTCCTATACTTGCGCATACTTCCTATGCGTGTGTTTGGTTTCTCAATATAATGTATTTTCCCTCTTTCTAGGCACCAAGCTGAACAAAGTGTACTCCCACTCAACCATGAACCTGTCCTCCATGGCTAATGACCTGACTGTCAGGAAGTCTCCTAGGTACAGTGACCCTCTGCACAGTGACAATAGCTTGTATTCTTTTAATAAATGCTTGGTCTTTTACACCATGTTGGTAAATTCTGAAGTCCTATAATTGAGCTGGACAATATACTATTGTAATATTGGTATCATTATATGAGATTAACTATGATTCAGTGGAGAAAAATGAGCACCTCTGTGTATGTTGATTATGTCCACATTATTGGTGATCCTCTTTCAATTATATTCCGCCATTACCAATTGCCTTACCTAAAATATTGTCAGAATATTGATATCAAGTAGGGCTGCACAATAAAAAGAAAATATTATCGAAATCGTAATAGAAGTGCAATATCCAAATCGCAGAAGCTTATATTTTTTGATGAAGGTAAAATGTGTGACAAAACAGCACTATAATGAAGTACAGTAGTGATGCACCTGCCTTCAAATCGTGTTCTCCAGATGTAGGAAAAATGTTTGTTTGGTACCGACCCCAACAATTATCACTTCACCATGATTTAAATGTTTTTTCAGGCAAATTGAAAATTGTGATGCAAAAGTGATTAGTGTGTCTGCAATAATACACAGTATGATTTTTGTGTGTGTGTAATTGCATAGGGGCAAAGAAGTATGTAACACATTCACACAGCCTCAAGACCTACAACTGACTTTCCTCATTGAACTTTTTTTTTTCTCCCTCTAGCCGTTCACACTCTCCCTCCCGGCTAATGTCACCGGGCACCAGGCGAACAAGTGCTCAGAATGGAGAGAAGGACTGGGAGAATGGCTCCACTATTTCGTCTCCTGCCTCAATCCCGGAATACACAGGTCAGTGATATGTTCCCAATGGAGAGATTATTAAAAAAAAAGGAGAGAGAGATCTGGTGAGCATTGTTTTGTTGGGTTAACATTTGGAAATGCCATGTCTTGCAGGACCAAAACTGTACAAGGAGCCTAGCTTTAAGTCCAACAAGTTCATCATCCACAATGCTATCACTCGCTGCTGCCTGGCCGGCAAGGTCAATGAACCACAGAAAAACAAGATTGTAGAGGTAAGCTATACTGCTGTGTCAGAGTCCAACAAAGCTGTCCACCCTAACTAGGCTACAAGTGACTGTGATTTGCTGCCCCCAGCATTTCCCTTAGGATGGAGTTGTAGCAGCAGAGGTGAAGCAAATTTTATTCATGTTTGTGTTTTGCGTCTTAATTTGCTTAATTTACAGCTCTTGACATTATCTGTAGAAATTTATACAAAATAAAATGGGCAACATGTAATAACCAGCATATTTATTCACACCCTTCTGTATAATTAAGCATTTCATTTGTAGATTAAAATCCAAAAGAAATAACTCCTCATTATTTTAAAAGGTGACTAGTTTGAATCCCTAATTTGCTTTACTAACCTCAGCTCCTCCATTGTCACAATCATTCGTTCTTCTCTTAACCAGCCAGTTTTTCAGACTCATCACATTGAAATATAATTTAACTATCAGGATGTACAGTATGGTTACAGGACAGAGTTTTACACCAGTTTGCCCAAGCTTGTACCTGATGTTCTTAACACTGGACTTTGGTAGTAATGACCTGCAGCCAGCTAACGTTACTTCCTATAATTGGATGCATACACATTATGCACGGCCCTATTCCTTTAAGGAGTTACGCTTACAGCTGTTAACAGTACCTTTTATGTAGATGTCCTTTGAAGAATAAGGAGAAGGAGCTAGCCAAACGTTTTGTCATGCTCGCACAATGTGTGACTGAAAATCATTTGTAGCCAATTGATATTAATGATATGAGCGGTGCGCCGCTCCTGAATGACTATAGGGGAAACACTGGCTCTAACCGTGTTCTTTTTTTTTTTCCTGTCTCTCCGTCTTCAGGATATGGAGAAGAGCACAGCCAACCACTTCCTCATCCTCTTCAGAGACACCAGCTGCCAGTTCAGAGCAGTTTACACCATGAATCCTGAAAATGAGGAGATGGTACGGCTCACTGGCATTGGCCCCCGGATCATCGCACCTGAGATGGTTGAGTCCATTTACAAATACAGCTCTGACCGCAAGCAGTTCACTGTCATCCCGTCCAAAACCATGTCCATGAGTGTTGACGCCTTCACCATCCCCGGCCACTTTTGGCAAAAGCGCCCAGGGACTCCCAAGAAGCTTGGCACTCCCAAATAAAGACATACCCAAGATAAGGTAGAGATGTTACCTTTCAGGGAACCAACTCCCAACTTGACTCCTATTGTCATCTATTTTGGCCAGTGAGGCACTTGAGATTGTTCATTACCCAGTGAGACTAGCAGTGGACAGCATGACTGATTAGGCTTTTGGCCAGCTAACAACCTGGACCCCGAGAATAATAACTCTATATGCCAAGAGAAAGGGCCAGTCACTCATTCAGCAAATGTAGTCACAATAGCTCTATTGAGAGCTTCTGAATGGCTCTCCCTGGTCTACCTAGATTGTAAAATGTAATGTGAGTGATTCTGTCCGGAAGAAAAATTCTCTATACCTTGCACCCTGCCTCCTCATGCCTTGCCTTACCCTGCCCCCAGAGTCATTTTTGCGACTCCTAGGTAAGAAAAAGAGGGGACAACCACACTGCCTTTGCCCACACAACAGTATTTTGGGCCAGAGTAGTTCCCGCCCCTCTCAGTTCTGCTTGCTTTTCCTTTTGCTGCCTTTTCTTCTTCTTCTTCTTCCAGGGCTCACTCTCTCTCCAGTCTGAGACAAATGGCTCAGCTCTCAGTTCTGATAGGAGATCTCAGCTGAAAATGAATAGCAGGTAACACTGCTCTCATATGAATGTAGAGCACACACTTAACTACTCATTCCATTCAGGGGTGTTTTCACTGGTTGGTAAGGACCAGAAAATGCCATAGTGGGTAGTTCCTCTGTGGGCTGCACTGGTGGTGGCTACTGTGGTTGTCCGTGGACTTGCACACCTAGAAACTGCCTGTGCCCCCATAGTTTGTGCATTCCACTCCATTCCAACTCTCCTTCAGCTGTAGACAACTGGATGTTTTTTTTATACTATTTTGACATATTTTTGCTGGACAAATCGCTTCGGCCTTTGAGAGCTGAAAGAAGAATGATATTCATGTGACTTTTTCCTCTTAACTTGCTTTCTCATTTTCAACATGTGATGAATTGAAATGTTATCTGAGCTTACCTTGAAAAAAAAAATACTGGAAACATGAAGGAGGGCTTTATCATGTTTATCATTACGTGGATACAGCTCTGTGTGAAAATGATAATCAATGCTGATTTAATATATACTGAATGCTGATTACTTTGATTTTTTTTGACAATGATTTGTAAAATAAGTTGACCTTTGTAAAGCTACGAATAAGCTAGCCTGCTGCTTAAGCATTAGTGAGATGGATGTTTGAGATGAGAATGAGTGAATGAGAACGAATAGAAATTGTCAAACAGCTGAAAATTGCTGCAACATTTTGTCTAGGGATTAATAAATCCTTTAGGTCACTAGGAGTCTGTTTCCTGTTATGATTCCCTGTTTGTCCCTGTATTTAAACTGTAGGTTTCTTAATGAAGGATCATTCCGGACTGTAACAGCCCTCATCTTCCCCTCATAGTCTCTTGAGACTCCTTGATGTGTAACTGGGGGAATTTAAAACGCCAAACAGTTGTTGTTGGGTTTTTTTGCCAGTGTGTCCATGCTTTTAAGAAAAACACTTGACCCTGCAGTTGGTTGTGATCAGGTCAATTATCACCACAAAATCTGTGGGAAATTGGCCTTCTTCCCTCACTTTGCAGTCTTAAGCACTACAGCAGCTGCGATGGAGCAGCTGTCTTTCAAATCACTGACTGCCTCTAACAAATGTGTAAAATATAAAAAGATGATTGATAAAAGTGTGAGTGTCGGAGTGCATATGGAATTGGTGGATGTTTGTATTTATGTTTGTAAAGAGTAGTATGTGGTAGTTGAACACTATTTTGATTCTGTGCAATTCTCCCCTAGAAATCCCCATTTCACGCAGAGGTGTATTTATTTAGTTTGTATTAGATGGTGCATTTGATGTTTAGTTTCAGGTTCAACTTTTGTCTTTTTTTGGATGGTAAGTCACTCATTCATTTCATAGACATTGTCATAACTTTTATGTTGTTTTTCATTCTCTTCTGTTTAAATCAGTGCCAGCACATTATGTATGTCCATTTCATAAACTGACTATCCTTGGCAACTGGACCAGACGAATAAAAATCTTTTTAAATCATCTATCATCCATGTTTTTTTTTCATTCCCGTCTTTATTTTTCCATTTGCATTGTTTATATTTTGTTAGAATTTTGAATGGGTGCAGTTGGTATTAGTTAGTGCCAAAATCTTGCTGCATAAACCGTAACATGTTATAATGGTGAAACACATTCCAGGTAATTCAGTTACAGGTTTTGAGTACACAAGAATTTCCAAAAACCAAATTTCTTTATTCAATGATGCATTTTTCTTTTTTCTTTACACAGTTAAGCTCTTCCTGCTTATTAACACATCATGGTAGTGCTTGGATCTCAAATCTGCCCTACAATACAGACCAAAAAAACATTTACTGGGCTGTGGTAATACTGTTAATAATGGGCAACAAGTTTAGTAAATATTTCCCTTCTTTGCTTGTGTTTTTCCACTCACTTTAGTGATTGAGGCTGTAAGTGTTGTTAAAGCATGCCTGTTGAGTATTTGCAACAACCATCAAAATTTTAAAAAACAAACACAGTGGGGTCTGAAAGGCAAAAAAGAAGGTGCAAAAATCCACAGTAGCAAACTCGGGCTATGCCACTCATGTAGGACTAGATACAACAGCATCTTCTCAGCTGTGCTTGGTGTGCAGCATCTCAGTGAGTAGAGAGTTGCAGGGCAAATCCCCCAGAAGATGGCGCTGGTACAAATACTCCTCAACCTGCAAGCTAATGCTACGTACTTCAGGCAACCGAAGCAGCAGCTGGCCAAACTTGTCTGAGTGTCCTGGATGACTGTGTTGGGTGTGCTCCATCAGGGCCCTGTTCACCCTCTCTTGTATCTGCTCCACCTGCCTGCGGCTCTGCACTGACTTCACATCTAGAGCAGAAAGATGATGCATGGCTCACTCATCATCGACACAATACATGCATACAAAACCGCAACAACACCAACAGAAGCTTAATGCATGAGAGTAACATTAAAAGAAAAATGCACAACTAAAAGCTCACCGGGGTTGAATAGCACCAAGTACTTGAGACAGACGAACTCATGTCTGTCTAACTGGAGTGCCTTCAGTTTTGACACCAGGTCCTGGGTCCTCAATACCAGGCCACTCAATGTCACTCCTGCCTGTGAGATGATGGTCAACACCTTAATCTGAATCAGAAGAAGAGGTCATGATCAGAATTAAAGTTGCTGTGTAACCCAAAACAACAAATAATGTCCAATCTGACATTGTTGAATATGAAGTATTTTGCATTTTGTGCAGTTAAAGTTAAACTGTACCTGTTGTCCTGTGACCAGATATATGCAGCCCTCTTTGCCATAGGTCACCTGTCTGCAGAGGTGATCCAAGACCAGCAGCTCACTCCAACAGCTTTGCAGCAGCACCATCTGGTCCTCCACCTGTGGGAAGCATAAACAATTCTGATGTAGTTGCAAACAAAACGCTATGGCCTTTGACTTCCAGTAAGCACCCAACATATAGCAAAGAATAAATGCCATAGGTCCACTCACACAGCTAATTAGAGATTTAGGTTTACAATGTCATAATTAATCACCTTGAGCTCCTTGAAGAGTGCACTGTTCCTGGCCCACTCCACAAGCCCGAACAGAGTCTGGTCAGCCACTTTGCACATTATGCTGAATGTATTTAGGCAGTCATGTTTGCCTCGGCTGGCCTGCTCTCTCTGTAGAATGGCGAGGACCTTGGCACATAGCTGGCTCTCATCCTGCTCCGCCTCCAGGAGCTGACTTAGGAAACTGTGTGTGAGAGTGTCTGGGGTTTGTGTGGGAGCCTGGGCAAAAGGGGTGGCTGAGCTCGGTGTTGAGCAGGGGGATGATGCTGGTGTGCTTCTTGGAGTGAATGAATTGTTCAGAGTTGGGTGCATTGGATAGTTTGCAGGAGCCAAGCTGTAGCTAAAAGGCACTTCCCCTTTCTCCTGGAAATATCCAGGGAAGGTGCAGTGGTAAAGTCCAGGGTAGGGCAGGGATGGAGGTGTGAGCACCGTGTCTGTGTTCAGATTGTAGTCCAGAGGCATGGGCGGACTCGACTGCACCATGCCAGAGGGATACATGTGAGACTGATGGAAAGCATCAGAGGACAATGTAGTGCTTGTGTGACTGCTCACTAGAAGGTCATTTGGAGCTGTAGGCCCGTGTGTTTGGGTAGTTTCCATTTTAATCCTGTAGGGAGCAGCGTTTTCCTGATGATAAACCTTTTGCTGTTTCATCTGCCTGTCCCGCCGGTACAGAGGTCCAAATTTATTCCTGCCACCTCTCATACGATCTGCTCTTACCGCTATTGACAGAACATCAAACAAATCATTAAGGTTTTAAAACAAGATTTGCCATTGCCAGACATTCCCAGAGATGATTAAGTTGAGAAACCTGATAATATGCCCACTGCACTTTGAGGGCTCAGGTTTGCGCCACAATACAAAGTCATCATAAATAATCTAGGTCATTACAGCTGATCTATGACTTCTTAGATAAGTCATATGGGACAAAAGAACATGCTTGCCAGTGGAACACAAGGCATGTTGCAATAGAGTACAATACAAGTACAAAGGCACACATGAGTGAGTGAGTGAGTGAGTGAGTGAATGTGTGTGTATGTTTCTGTTTGGGGGTGAGGGTTGTTTTCTCTACCTTCTCTCTTCATGCCTACTGCCAAACACTTTTGGAAGCGGCAGAAAGGGCACCGTTTCCTTTGCGAAAGGTTCATGGGGCAGCTTTGTTGTTCTGCACAGGTGTAATGCTTGTTATTCTGCACTGAGCGTTTAAAGAAGCCCTGCAGAGGGAGAGAGAGAGACTGTGAGACTTTTGCTTCATTCTCAGACGATTACAAGACAATCCTGAGTGACAAAATAAAATTATGTATCATTATAGTCGCAGAAATGATATGATAATATCTTAGTTCTATGTTAGTTGACTGTGGCTGTTTGCTGTGTGCTACAACAACAAAGTGAGAATACATGCTTTTCCATGGACTGTCTGAACCCTGTCCCTTACCTTGCAGCTTTCACAAGTGAGCAGTCCATAGTGGTATCCTGACACTTTGTCTCCACAGATGGGACAGCTCTCCTCTGACTCTGCTCTGCTGTCTGCCTCCGTCTTTAACTCCTGAGCTGGATAATGA
Source organism: Micropterus salmoides (assembly GCF_014851395.1). Lineage (NCBI taxonomy): Eukaryota > Metazoa > Chordata > Actinopteri > Centrarchiformes > Centrarchidae > Micropterus > Micropterus salmoides. The sequence continues at coordinate 22,274,562 of NW_024040041.1, forward strand.
CACCACAATTACACATTAAATGTCAAATGTACAGTATGACACAAACATCTGATACTAAAGTTAGCCAATGTGGCATGAGGTGAGACAACAAGTGCTGGTTGTTCAATGGTGATGGTTATGGTGATGTGCCAAGCTGCTGAAAACATATGCATGTGTCCAGAGAGCAAATTTTGCTCCAACCCTTCTTTCCTGTTCTCATTCTCTCTATTTCTTCTTTACTTTATGTTCAATGCAGAGAAGCCAAAGGTTAGTGGATCCCCCACCGTCTTGCATTTCTTTTCTTTTGCATCAGTGCAGGTAATATCTCAAGTCTGCCACAAAGAAGATGTTAATTAATAATGCCTGGAATGACAACAGAATTACTCTCAGATCTGAGTTAAGGTACTGTAGAATACTCAGTGGTTGAGTGCGAGGCTGACTTGTGTGTCTACTGAGGGTTTTTGTTCAGCTGTTGATAGAATAATGGGAAGTATAGGACCATCGCTCTTTTGCAGACATTACCTTATCACTCAGCTTGATATGCTTGACTATGATCACAGATATGACCCTTTACATAATACCCAGAGGTCACTGGTTATTGTCGTGGAAATTGTATATTGCCGGTAAGCGATTAAGCAAATAATTGAGTAGCAACAAATTGTTGTCTTTGAAGAATTTATTAAAGAGAATAAACAGAGAAGTACTATAAAACAAATACAGCTGGTCCAGAGACCTGCTGCTTAGGGCAGCTTCGGGTACATGGCCCAGAGCAAATTGATGCATAATCATTTACACAGTCTAGGTTTCTTTGTTTTGGGGTACAGGAATTCTCTCCCGGCCTTGAAGGAACATTCAATGAGAGGAAAGGAATAGCAAGTAAGGAAAACACTAAAACAATATCTCAACTCTGACCTAAACAACCCTACATGTGTGGACAGACTAATATAATGATTATAATGATAAAGAAAAAAGTTAATTATAAAAGAACATGTATAAAAGATTAAATGTAAGAGGAAATAATTTTCTGCCATTACAGCTATGAATTCCACAGGAACCTGTCTCCCAAATGAAAATCATATCAATATAATGATATGACATGATCAATATAATTTCTGTTCTACTTCATAATATACATTTCCAGACACTGGTAAATACACTGGTATCTTTATAACACTATACAAACTCAAACTTTATTTCTAATACCTGCCTAAAGGCCACTTTCTATCTTGTACTCACATGTTGATGAGCCTTCCAAAGTTAATAGACCCTCTGAGCAAGTGTCAGGTTGGTGGACAAGGGGCTGGGGCTGCTGTGGGCGATAACCAGGTAGATCCATTCTGGCTGATTGGATGGAACTTCTTAATCAGTCCACCCTGATCTTCATTGTTGCAGAGACCAGGAGACCAGACAGACAGCGCAGGAGAGTCACAGAAAGGCTGGCAGGCAGGCCCAACAGCCCTGGTGGACTGATGGTTGTTTGAGTCCCACGGGTGGACTTCGATCTGTAGTGAGAGTCATAAAACCTCTCCTGACCTCAACTGGCTGGCACTCCTATCCAGTCAGTCAGTCAGTTTTCAGTCAGCAAGCCAGCTAGCCAGCCAGCCCCTCCATGTTAGACAGTCAGATATCCACCTGTTACTGTAGTGAAATGACTCCAGTATCATTGAGCCATCCTGCAGCTCAGTTGATAAGATAAGAGTTAACCGAAGAGTGATTCCTGCATCATTAGTATTATGTATTGTAGCATTGGAATTCATGCAGTGGTGGAAGACGGGCACAGGTCCTTTACTTAAGTAAAAGTAAAGTAACATCACAACAATGTGAAAATACTCCATTGCCAGTAAAAGTAATATCTTATAAATCTGAGGCATTGTGCGATTATTAATGGGGGAAATAATAATAAAGTTCAGCTGCACTAATGTGTTGTCAGTTTTTGTGTGTGTAAAATAATGGAATGGATTTAACCTCATTGATCCTTGGACAGCTATTTAAATGAAACTATCAAAGCTGTTTAGAGGGGAAATCGTTCTTTATTGTAACTGCTAACATCTGATAGACAACTGACACATCAAACAAAGGGCCCCAACTGCATATTTCTATAATGAGGGGTTGCAGGCCAAGTCAAGTAAATTTTGTTCATATAGCCCAAAATCACATATTTGCTCAAGGGGTATTGTATTTTATAAGCTGATCATATGTTTATGTTTTAAATGTTAACCCACAAAGTAACTCGTAACTGTAGATTAAATATAAACGTAATGGAGTAAAAAGTACAATATTTCCACCTGATATATTGTGAAGTAGAAAGTACAAAGCAGCAGAAAATGTAAATATTTACAAATATTTTAAAAGTGCAGAATTTAAGTTAAACATCAGCTATTCATTCTTGAGTAAAATATAATGCATCCATCTTAAAATGCATTCAACAGTAAAATCCCAAGACACTTAGTTTTATTCAGTATTATATAATATTAGCCAATTTGTTGAATCAGAGACTGTGATTATATTGCTCCACATTCCCTGCCAGTGCTTGTGATGTTAAGGTGTCATTCACAAGCCCAAATGCTACATGCTGCTTTGAGGAAGCTCAAAGTGACGTCAAAGAGATAGGGCAGTTCAAGGGTGGATAGTTATGACACCTGCACATTAGCTTGTAAATGTGTTATGACATACATCAATAACTATCAATAGACAGTATCAGGTGTTCATCAATGACACCTGATACTGTCTGTCTTCTTTCAGAAGGTAAATCTTAATGACATGAAAAAAAAATTTCTACAATCCTTGATATGTCCCTGAAAAGCCACAAGTGCTGTGCAGCATGAGTAATCCTGGAAGTTATGGTGCGCTTGGACTTGATAGTGCCATCTAGTGGTATTGTTGAGTATCATTTTTCTAAACCAACCAGTTCTCACTCCCTACTCGTCACATATGGACGCATGGAGAAGACTGAAAAGTGATCGTCCGCCAGAAAACTGATGTTTGGTAGGCCTATTTGTAATATCTTTGTTTATATTTGGAAAACGGGCTGTAGCCTAATTAACATGACTTACTGCCATTAGATGTAAGATGAAGACAATTTTGCAATTATCCTTATGACTCTGCATTATTTTACTTGCTGTGTAGGCCTACCAACCAATCCACTCTTTTTACCTGTTAAAATACCTTTAAATGGCCAATGCAACTCATAAAATGCAGTATTTCACTTGCCAGAAAATGATTGAAGCCTTTTGTTATTGACTGGAAGGTTATTTCTGCCCTGAAATTAGTTGATTTCATTCAGAAGAGTTATATTTGACAGATTATAGCTCACCTAGTACTTTTTACCTCCTAAAATATCTTTAAATGGCCAATACAGCCCATAAAATGCAGTAAGCTATTTCACTTGCAAGAAAGTGATTGAAGAGACTGGGCAATACAGCTTCAGCAGACGGCAATCAGTTGGTCAAGACCCATCGGCATCAGTTTGTAACGCATGGGGATCCCTATAGCGTCATAGTTCAAAGCATTGGGGGAAGCCCTGTAGCATCAGTTTTTGATGGTAAAGGTAGGTATATGATATTAACAGAAGGTTGGGGTGAATGGAGAGCCAGAACCCTGACTTTGACCAGGGCACTGGGGTTCCTGTCCTGTGTGAAAAAAATAGTCAGCCTTAAATATTTTTATTATGCAACTAACTTATGCAAGTGATGTAGGCTAACTTACATGTTAACTGACCAAGGTAGTTATTTAAACCCAAACCATGATATTTTCCTTACGTTAACCAAGTAGTTTTGTTGCCTAAATCTAACAAAATACTTTTTGTGCCTAAACCTAACCAAATTGCAACATTTGAGGACTTTAATAACGTGCCGTTTAAAAAGGGCAATGTATCGAAAGCTAGCATTTTATTTTGAAAGTCTAACCGGACGTTGTATATGTATTGTTGCTAAGCGTTGCTAACTTGACCGCGGAACCTTAAACGTCTAAAAATGTTCAAAAGCGACGCCAAAGGGCCTTGACCAAGCGTCAATATGTGACGAGTGAGAATGTGTTGTCTAAACTGGAGTCAGACTGTAGGCTTCATAGTAAATATATTAATATTAATATATAATACATCTTATAAAACCAGCTGATTTGACACATTTGAGGATAGATCCAAATGAGGCCTAAGAACAACCAAAATAAATCACTGCAAAAGGTAACTTTATTGAATATAACAGAAAACCATCAGCCATCTAGAGTAAAATCACAAGTAGTGCATGGTGTATTCACTTCATTAACATTCATTAACATTTTGTTTCTGTTTGGCAGGGAATTTATATGACACTTTGTGACTTGAAACAATGCCCAGCCACTGCATCTCCATGTAAGACTATTTGCTGTAAGCAGTCGTTGCACAGGGCTCATAACCTTTAGGAGAATGGAGAAAACTACGATTCCTCACTGCTGCTGGAACACACTGTGTCATCCTCAGCGACAAACCACACCTCATTGTGCCTGTTAAACAGCGTCATAGGACTGCAAGAAACAAATGCATGCACAAGCACACACACACAAATTTATTGCAGAATGAAATACTGATGTTTGTCTTTGGGCTTTTTTGTGTTTTTTCTTGTGATTATTACTGAGAAAATTATCCATTTGTTTACCTGTTATATCCAACAGCGTAGTGGAAGCCCTTTTTGTATTCTGCACCAGCTGAGTCAAGGGCAGAAGACAGACTGTAAGCTTTGTTTTTGTCAGACAGGCTCGTCATCCATCCTCCATAGCTCAGTACATACATATTCACATCTGGCGTGTCACGGAAGTACACCTGCATGACAGCAAAGTTTCATTGTCATTCAAACATCATCATGATGATTATCACTTAATGAAGGTTGATGTTTTATTTTTTCTGCCATGTTTTGTCAGATAAGCATACCTTATCATTAGTGGGTTTGGGGGGATCCTTCTGATGTTCAGCTGGCAGCAAGAAATACAATGTGTAGACACCCATTTCCCAAAATTTCTTGTCCATGATTTTCACAACGACAGGAGTTGTCATTTGAATTTTCGTTCCTAAGGATAATCATTCAGAAAATACAACAGTTTTTTTTTTTTTGAAATAGGAAATACATCCAATGTTCTGAATTCCAATAAAACTGTCCGCCAAACAATGTCCGCTCTCTGATCACAACTAAATACTGTAATTATAGGTTAATTTTAGCTGTACCACAAAAAAAGGCACAGATGCAAGCAAAAATTCTCATTTCTTTTGCAGACTTTAAAAAGTTATACTCAAACATCTGGAATGCTACTTGTATTATTGTCCGTGCAGGGTTGCTAGGGGGCTGGGGCCAATTCAAGCCGACATTGGGATACTCCCTGGACTGATCTGGAATACTATATTGTAAGTGGTGGGCTGTTTTGATTTTTTGCCTTATGCCTATGTATGTTTATTTTTGTGCTCTCTTTAAAATGTGAATACCTGTTTCAATAAAATATTAAATAAAACATAAATAAATAAGTGGATGCACACACACACATACACGAACACGTCTCACCATTCACGTTGGCACCAGTGATGTAGTCATACAGTCGTCTGAACGCTCTAACTTGTGCAATCTCCTGGAAGAAGGATGTCTCATCAGTTGCAACCCATTTCACAGAGTCATAGTGGCGGACCTTAGGGACATAGTAACATGGTAAGTCGGGCTTTTTGGAAGTTTATTGTATCTGAAATGTGAAAAGGTTTCTCTCTTGCTCATACACACTTACCTCATATTGGTCAGTCTCACAAATCAGGTCAAACAGCAGGCATTGTTCTGTCTCAGAACAGAACTGTAACTGAGATGAGTTTCTGTGTAATTAGAGGGGAAATTATTATAAAAGACACAGACGCGGTTAATTATCAGTAATCATCTGTGTCGTGATCTGTGATTAGTAGCTTCAATTCATCGTATATCCATTGATCTACTTCATGAGCTGATTAGTAATTTTCAAATTTGATTTGTGGAGGTAACAGCACTTCTAGTTTTCTAATAAACAAAAACATTTACTCATTTTGGTCAGCTGAAGCAATCCACTGAAAACTAGGCTTACCCAATTCTGGCCTCAGCTGTAAACACCAGCAGAAAGCCAACAAGCCCTGAAAGATAAATCCTGAGACACACATGTTTTCACTCAACACTTAACAAGCCATTTTTGTTCATCCGGTGAGAAGAGGACAGTTTTCACACAACATTTAAGTTTAGTTCATACGCAAAGGCATTTCTAATCTAGGATCAGTCTGGACAGTAAGATTGTACTTACATTGTGGCAGTGTTGGGTTCCGTGCATTCAAAAATTGTATCTTTGCAGTCTGGTCCAAAACAACTATTTATTCCAACTCTGGTTATGAAAGGAAAACTGGCCCCTCCCTGATTCCATAACACAAACCAGAGAATAGAGGGTTAGGACCAATGGAAACCCAACGAATTGTGAAACAGAGAGTCACGTTTGACTGTGTCATTGACATGTTTTGTAACTTTTGTAGTATCTCTGTGAAGGACGTGATGACCTTAAGAAGGTCAAAGAAGATATATTTTGGACTACTCTGTGCCAGCAACACCTATACACAACCCAGTACAACAGCACTGCAACAAATAACAAAACCTTTGTGAAGCAATAGTTCAAAGCTCAGTTTTGGTTGGGGCTGTCAGAAAGATGTTGATACCTTTTACTGACGTTTAACAACACCATACAAAGGTTAACTAGAAATATTGTTTGTGTGTATTATTGTGTGGGTGAACATGTGCATAATTACTGTAATATGAGGCGTGTAGGTGACAAACAGGTTCTCCTTAGTGTCTGTGGTTTCTCCCTAAAAGGCCAATTAACTGGCCTAAATCTGAAAAGCCAGACTCCAATTTATTACTTAAGTCACGCTGAAATGTAAAAGACTCATGGTTTTGCATTCCAATCGGAGATAGTGAGTCTGGAAACATACAAAAGTCCAAGAAAACACTGTTATCTTCTAGCCTTGTGCCTTAGCTACTGTGTTCCTATCAGCAGGGCTGGACAGGTAATCCGGCATACCCGGTGGGCCGAATCACCTTTGGGGCCGGTGCAACGTTAATTATGTATTCATGTCTGTTTTTTAAAAAATGGACCATGGATTGGCCCATAAAGCAGGGACAGCGGCCCATTGGGTAATTTTCTATACTGACACTGGGCCGGCCCAATCACATCTCTTACTAGCCCCTACCCCCTCTGCTCTCTGTTTCTTGCGTTATGGCCCCCCCAAAAATGTTTAGACGGCTGCCGCCAAATGCGCGAAAACAACCGATATGTTTGCTACTGGGGCTGCAGTAGCTTCAACATCAGCTGCAGTACCCGACGTAGAGCAGGCACACAGGCACTTGAAGGAATAAAGGAGAGCCGTAGCCCTAGCCTGGCAGAGGAGGAGGCGTGTGTTAGCGAGTGACAAAGTCACAGGGCCCAGTGAGAAAGTGAGCAGGAGGAGTGTGGAGGTGAAGCGGTAAGCATGGAGTAGCTCAGCCTGTAGGGAGGGTCATTTACACAGGGGACGCTGGGGACATGTAGGCTACTCACAACGTTTTGAAAGCATATGTTAAAAATCTTCTGATAAGAAATGTTAATTAACAAAGACAAATGCTATGATGTTAGAGTAATGTTAAAGTATGTAATGATGGTGCAGAAAATGTCTCCAGAAATGGTCCCCAGAATGCAGGAAATTAAGTGTTTAATGCTCAAAATCTTCTGGGGGAGGATCCCCAGACCGACCTATCAACTATTTCATCAGTATATATTTTTCCCCTAAATAGTAGGGCTGTTAAAATATATTCTTGTCTTGTTGTCATGCCCACAATCTTGTGCAAAATCGGTCGATTTTTTGCCCCAGTCCAGCCCTGCCTATCAGCCAGCTGTTGTCACCCTGGAGGGAGAGACACAGAGGCAAAGAGCGACTTGTGGGGTCTGCCAGGGACCCCCAGCATGACTTGTATATGAGCCTCACCTCCACTGTTACACGAATTAAGCCCACTGAGAAAATTGCTCCCCAATTATGAATCTTCAATTTTAGAACACATTTGTGTACATTAAAACACATTTATTTATAGCCTAGATCTTAACCTTACATTTGAATGGTTAGGATGTTCTAACATAGGTTATGTCAGAGAAATACGGCAGAATGAAAAGCATGGGAAGTCAGTATACACAGACGCAGAGATCAGTCTATATAATGACGTCATACTAAATAGTGTGCGATATTTTAATATAAATTTGCTTTATTGGCATGAATGTTAATAGAACAGTATTGCCAAAGCTTCAAGGAAAATACAAAAGAACAATTCAAATTGTACAGTTTAATAAATAAAATAAGATAAATAAAATAGTAAACATGTGTGTGTGTTTAAGTAAAAATAGATAAATAAAAATTAAGTTATTGAAACAAATAAATACATTTTAAAAAACAGTAAATGTGTGTGTTCGTTTAAAGAACTATGTGAATTGAATTCATACACCCTATCAAATAAATAAAATAAAATAAAACAGTAAATGTGTGTGTGAGTGTGTTTGTGTGTGTGTGTGTGTGTGTGTATGTTAAATGAACTGTATGAATTCAATTCACACAGCTCACCAAATCAATCAATTGCATGTTGCTAGTTGGCTATAAAACATCGCTAAGGCTGCCAATGGAGGTGGTGACTCACATTTTTACTCTCAACATGAGTGAAACGCCTATTTCCCATGTTATATTATTTACCACCACATTGTACAGAAGGTCCTAAATGACCAACCTCTGGCCTACACAGAAACAAAAAATGGGGCTGAGACAGAAATGATGGACTAATTATGTAAGAATTAATGTCACAAAAGAATTGCTTTGTCCCTTTTGTTGGCACAGACCACATGATACCTGTTTTCTACCTGCAGAACAACAAACACCTGAAGTTGGTTCCTATTTCAAGAACATGCATTCAACCATGAGACAAAAGACCCCATTCACACCCATGTGCACAATAGATCAGCGTGTTTTGGTGCATAATCTCGATACATAGAAAAAAAACACAATTGCAGATCATATAAAATTGGTTACTCAAGGTGATAGTGAATTAATCATAAACATTATAATCCTGAGTAAAATATAATTTTAAGTGATCACCATACCTGAAACGATACAAAAAAGCCAATCATGCTAAAACAAAATAACAAAAGGCAACTTTGTTGTGTTTTCCCCATAGAGTCTTTTTTTTAATACATTTTCTATTTCAGTGACATAAAAAACATATTATGCCTTCTCCTTAAATAGCTTTGCTTTGCTGCAAAAAAGGGAAATTTGACACTGATGACTATTAGGCCATTAGTCGTTTGTATGAAGATCCTGTTAAACATAAATAAAGTGATATTCTTGTGTCAAAATAAAGATATTTGACATTTGAATGCAGACCTCCTGTCCTGTTTCTGAAAAACTCATGAAACTTAACACATGTCAGAAGTGGATGATATGGGTTTGGGCATGGGTGGAAAAATGGCCCCATGAGGAACCCCTGTGGCATGTTTCACTTAGATGTATGACATTTGGGAGGCAATTGTATCATGTCCAGGAGCCTTGAATTCAGTGGTCAATTAATAAAATAAGCATCAAATTTAAGTAGTTAAAGACGTTCGCAATGAAAAGTTTTTCAAAGTATGAGACGTGGCGTCGAATTCCGATGTTTCGTCATGAAACAGGAAGCTGTTGTGACGTCACATGTTACACTTCCGCATTGGCTTCACTTTTTAGACCAAGAGTACATATACTGGAACATAAGGTATAATTTTGTTTTCACAGGAAGTGACTTTTAACTCCTTCGTGCAGTGTCCAAAATGCATGAAAATTTAGAGCTGTGTCAACCAACCTCTGGCAACGACTCAGGGGCTGTGTTGCACCTCAACGTGCAGGAAGCCCGTTCATCACTCCTTGCAGCTTTAATCATGTGTGAAATTCTATTCCATGCACATACCACTGCATTACCAAATTATGCACAAGGACATAATAGACAGACCTGGTCATTCAAAAAACATCTTTTTAAGCTGCATAAAAGGAAGTAAATGTAAAATGTACAAAACACTGAATGGGGTAATGTAACCTAAGTAGAACAGCAGCGTAGACCTTCTGTATGACAAAGCAAATAGAAAGACATAAGAAACCCTCCCTCAGGCCTTAGTCCACCTCTCACGCATATTCATTCTCAAGGATCACAAAACACAGCTCAGCTCTGTTCATTCTAATGCTGTCTGGTAAGTAGGGAACAACCTTCAGCCAACATTAAACTTCATCATTTGTTGCTGCTGATGCTTGCTGATGCTTCCAGTGTGTGTTGAATAGGTTGTTATAGTATAAATTCTGTCAACAGTAATAGTTAATCCTAAGGCAAACATGTGATCTTGTTTATGTGAAGAATAAATGGAAAAATGAGTTCCCCAATTAGGAAATTTTGCATGAATGTGCCCTCAAGTCGGAACAACAACTCGAAAGTCTACAAAGGTTTTGGTACACAACTTGCCGAGTTGACATCATATTATGCAAAAATCATACGAAAGTAAATGCTTTTTGTTAAAGCAACATTATGTAGTATTTTTATAATAAAATAACAGCTTCTGCCACTCGGCCTGCAGTGTCTGGTATTTCACTATTTAACAGTGAATTACCGGGCAGGACATCAATCGCAAGAACGGTGTAAAGCTTTATGGCACTACATCACACCAACACAATCATTCTACAAGAAGAAGCAAAAAGTATATGTACAATTTAAGTGCTTTGGAAGAAGCTAGCTCGGTATTGTTAGCGTGGACAGAGGGGCAGAGGCTGCGAAGAGACCGAAGAAGACATTGTCAGAGGAAGTAAAGAAGCGGGAAAAGAGAGTGGCCAAGCAAGAGATGGACAAGAGTAAATATTGGGCTGACTTTTACTTGCTGACTAGCTGAAAGGATGCAAGACAGATGCCGAGCTGGCCTTCCTTGATGTTTGACTGTGTTAACAAAGTTGTCGACAGACAGAGATTTAGCCATTGGCTATAAATCTAGAGTTCATGTTAGCAAATTTACTAGATAATATACTGTAACATTACTCTAAGCGCTTGCATTGGTTTCTGTCTTGCTTTGTGGCTAGCTTGCCTCCCAAGTTATAAATGACATTATGCTGCTGGTAGTAGAGAGCGGTGCTGGTGCTGTGCTGTAGCGATGAGTGGACAACATAACCAAACTCAGGAGTCCATGGCAAAGGTGAAGAGACAGAAGAAGACGTTGACGGAAGAACGAGAAGAAAAAGACAGTGAGCAAGCAAGAGGCTCCCAGATGTTGGCTGCTAGAAATAAAAGGCTGCAAGACAGACACCAATTTGGCATTCTTCTTGTGTACACAGATGGACTAGAAAGTATTATTGCTATGACTTGGTGGTCTTGCATTTGCTTGATGGTGCTAGTTTTTGATTGTAAGTAATGTGATCATAACAAATGCATTTCCAGCCATTCTTATTGTGGTCTGACCCTCCATTGGTCACAGTGAGAAACTGCAACATAAAATTTGCTGTCAAATCGGTATAATCGTTAATAATAACAATAGTATTATATTTACTAATTATTGGTGTGATTATTGAAAAATAACTACAGTAAAAAATTGCTAGTAAATATGCTATTAGAAAATCAATGTTTTTTGGTGTGTAGAAAAGTCTACCCTACTATAGGGTAGGTATTATATAAAATACAACATAAAACACCCTGTTAACACCTCCATTTTGGGTGCTGCCACTTCATCAGTTTCTGAGAGGAAACCCTACATACAAAAACTGTAGGAAAGAAAATAATTCCCCACTCAATCTACCTGTATAAAATAAGGTTAGGAAGTAATATCAATTGAATTGGGCTTAAGAAATAATATCGAAAATTAATAAATATTGATATTATAATAATTGATATTGATATTGTAATAATAAATAAATATTGTTTTTTTTCCAAGCTTTGTCTGAGTGGAGGCCCACAGTCTTAGGCCTATATTAATTATATTGTAAAATAAACATTCAATTAAAAAAAAGTGAAGATCGTGAGAACAGAGAACAGCTCTGTTTAATTTACACATAATAATTCAAAACTGGACTCACATTTAGAGAACAGAAACTATTAACCGTTTGTGTACCATATACATTGACTAGACGCTGACCGACCACAGTGGTTATATTTGTTTTGATCACAGTTATTACAAGGGACAGTTCAGCAGTTGCTGGATATAGGGACATGCCCATACTGTCCCTACTAAATTCTACGTCCTTGAATGTATCTTTATCACTAATGTAGGCCTACACTTTGTTGTCAAACAATGAATACCAATAAATAGACCAATAAATGGCTAAGCTCTTTGAACGTTTCTTCCACCTTCATGTAAACACTTCAAGAAGAGCAGAATATTGGATACACAATTTTATCTCTGGGTCTATTAGTGTGTTCTGCAGCTGTCTCGACAGATCTGGCGGTAGACTTGAGTGTATTTTTAATCATCAGTGTTTCCTGCCCTCCAGTGGTCACAATGAGAAACTGCAACACATTCAATTCGTCAAGTTGACGACAATGCAAACAGCATGCTACCGGAATGTACTTCTGGTAGTTACTTTCAAAGTTAAGTTTCAAAATTCATTCAGAAACTCAGTGTCAATACAGTATGGTACAGTTTTTTTACGTGGATGATATTATTATTATTATTATATAATTATTATTATTATTATTATTATTATTATTAAAGAGGTATCAACAAGGGTAGGCTACTAGACATTTAATGTTAATGTTATCTCTATTTCTAATGTAGACCTACTTTATTATCAAATATGAATCAAATATGAAGTGAAGAATGAGTGGCCAGTCTTATAAACGCATGATGTTATGTGAGTGATGTGCTGCAGTTTTCAAGGGAGTCGTTTAAAGAACTACAACTCCCAAGTACTGAGTAGGCTTAAGTGACCCATTTAGTTAATCGCTGGGCTTATGTAGGTAATGTTGCCGCATGTCCCGATGTAACTTGGCAGTGTCCCCCCTCTCTAAATGCTGCAGTAACGTAAGTTTAGCCATCCGCTAGTTTAGTACAGTCTTTATTTCGCATATCTGCCGCTGTGGAGGACGCGCTGCTCGCTCTACAGGTTGGTAGACTACAACACCACCTACAAGCCGACCTACAAGGCCTCTGAGTCTGAACTATGGTGTGGTTTACTCGTCCTGTAGGAATTATAGCGACCTTACTGTAAATGTTATCCCCAGTGGCAACACTGTAGTTTATATTCAAGTGGATTCAATATGGGATGATATACAGTGGTGGGACTTACTAAGTAGGTTACATTCCTCAAATACTGTATATAACCACAATTTATAATTGTAATAATTGTGAGTATTATAATTTTATGCTATGTTTCTACTTCAATGTATTTCAGAGGAATATATTGTAAATTTTACTCCACTAAATGCATGTTACAGCGGCAGTTTCTAGTTATTTATTAAACCTGACCCATTGTCTTAGATTAAAATTACCCGATTGGTATTTGTGGTTAAATTTGGCTCCACATAAAGATTTGAATGTTTTTATGTACATGGGTATATAGGGGTTGACAAATTCAAATATACAATTCTGATCAGAACATACACAATCAAGACTTAAGGCACCAAACAATATTATTATAATTATTATGTTATATGATAATAACTGTATGAAGAGGCTATTCTGTAAAGTGAGAACTTTTACTTTTGGTGATATATGTTGTGTATCTCAAAAATGCACTTGATATATATACTGAGTGCAGTTATACCTGTTAAATGGTTCAAGCGGGAATTAAGTGCCTCTATGGACAAAGCACTCAACTTGCTGTTCTAGGCAGCTAAACATTCCAGGATACATAAATGAGATTAGAGCCAATATAATCTTTGAACAAATACCAAACTGGCCTCAGTAGTGCCTCACAGCAGCGGCGCTGAATACTCACGTCCGGTGACTTAATTTGTTGAGTTTTGATTTAAATTAATTGTTTAGAGCAAAAACTTAATTTTTTTAATTTGTACTTAAGTACAAATGAGAGACAACTGCATTGTGTGGTGGTTCAGTTTTCTTATTTATGTGCAATCAAACAGTCTTTTTTTGTTACGGTGCTTTTTTTAAACACTCACATAAGTTTTCATGCACAGTAAGTAAGTAAGTAAGTAAGTAAGAAATTAGTAACAGAATGCACAATAGGAAAAATGGTATCACAAAAAAAAAACATCTTTATTTTACAGAATGGTGATGATGATGATATAATATTATGAGAGGAATATGCTTTTAAATACATTTCCCTGTTCACAGCATTTTTTGACTGAGCCGTCAGGATCTTTCTGGGCCTTGAGGTCAGAGGTCAAAGAGCCATGGGAACCAGGAGTGTGCTGGTAACTGGGTGCTCCTCTGGCATTGGCTTGGCTGTGGCTGCTCGGCTCGCCAAGGATGAGCTTAGACGGTTTAAAGGTCAGCCATTCACTGTCCTCTACCAAAAAACAAAACAAAACAACTTTAGATGATAGAAATAACAGCTACTGACTACCAGTGTATTCATTGTTTCTGTGAGGCAGTGGTAGCCACAATGAGGGATCTTAATAAACGGGGACCGTTGGAGTCAGCGGCAGGTGACTCCTTAAACAAAACCCTGGAAATCAAACAGTTAGATGCCTGTTGTGAAGCCTCCATCAGAGAGTGTGTCAACAGCCTACCGGACAGACGGGTGGACGTTCTCGGTCTGTCTCCTCTTGTTCACATTATCATAGACATGTTTAATGTTAAGACCTCTCCACAAGCACATAATGATATATGATACTCTGCTGTTATAGTGAACAATGCTGGTGTTGGCATGATTGGACCACTGGAGTGCCAAAGTATCGCTGCCATGAAGGAGCTCTTTGACACAAACTTCTTTGGCATGACACGGCTGGTGAAGGAGTTGCTGCCCGACATGAAGCGGAGGCAGAGTGGCCATATTGTGGTGATGAGCAGCGTCATGGGAATACAGGGTGCGTTTGGGTCGGGGAGATTAACAGAAGAACAATTAAAAGAGAGTTAAGAGGTTACTTACTAATTTTTGTTGTTTCCACACAGGTCTTCTGTTCAATGACGTCTACTCAGCCTCCAAATTTGCTGTGGAAGGATTTTGTGAAAGTCTGGCAATGCAAGCAATGAAGTTTAACATCAAGTGATTACATGTCATGAAAAATACATTTTCTATCTTTAACTGAATGCAGCCACTGTCACAAGTGAAACTTTAGTCATCAGTAAGCCCACAATGGTAAGATTTTTTACAACTCGTTGACTGTAATGGAAAAGTGGTCCTATATGTATCTTTTTTCATATCTCTGTGACAAGGATGACTCTAGTGGAACCCGGCCCCGTGGTAACAGAGTTTGAAAGGAAAGTGTATGAGGATGCTGAGAAGATGGATCTATCAGGGACAGACGAGGAGACGGCCAAAATCTTCCGTGAAGTTTACCTGCCATACTCTAAAAAGATCTTTGCCTCGTTAGGCCAGACACCAGAGGAAGTGGCTGAGGCAAGTGGTTTCAATTTGAGTTTAAAAGGTCACTAAAACAATTGTTTTGCCAGTGAAAACGCATAATGAGTGTTGAAATATTTTTGTTTTTATTGTTCAGCAAACCATTAAAGTTATCACAGCCAAGGAGCCTCCTCTGCGCCACCAGACCAACCGCCTGTACATGCCCATGACTGCACTGAAGCATGCAGATCCAACCGGTCGTCTACCGCTGGACACCTTCTATAAGATGACCTTTAAACATAATAGCGTGGTCAATGCTTTTCTTGGGGTGCTGCAGATGCTGCAGAGGAGGGCAGGGGAGAAATAAAGATTGTACTGTCAAGTTGCACAGAATATAAATATTATTCTTAAGGAAACAGTGATTGACTGCGGTAGCTACAACATGGCATAGGCCATAGGAGGATGTACAATCTGTAATATGTACTGTAATATGCACATCATATTTATGGAATTTCTTTCTTTTAGTTTGTACAAGTAAATACTGTATAATAGCGATGTGAAGCACTCTTCCATTTTGTGTTCTCATTAAATAAGAAGTTTATTTGGTTTAGTCTTACTTTTAAACGAGATCAAGAACAGGGCATAAAAATAAAACATTAATGAGGATTACTATACTGTAATGATTTAAAGAAGATTTGTTGTAATCTTATTACAAAACTAGTAAATTAAGTAATAATAGTACCATACTGTATTAGATTCCGCAGACAGACTGGCAAACAAACAAAGAAATAAGTAATATATGCTTCAGACTTGTGGATCCAGGCCACGATAAAAGATAATTTCTTTTCCTTTCTGCTCTGAATGACCTGGAGTGGAATCTGTTATTACAGCCAATGCTTCAATTTAATCTGACAGCAGCTGTGCTTTGTTAGTCTGGTCCTTCAAACAGCCAAATTAAAAAAAATAAAAAATGCTAAGGCTAATTCACTCATCTACTTCCAATCATAGCACTCTACCAAACTGCTAAGGAACATTTCAGAATCAGAAATCAGAATCAGAAATACTTTATTGGTCCTTGAGGGGAAATTCTTTCGTTACATATACTTACTTTGTAAACATGTCAACATATAAAGGAATAGAAATAATAATAGAAAGTAGGTAAGTAGAAAATAAAACGAAATATACAAATCTAAAAATCCAAATATAAAGGAATGTGGATATGAGATAGAATTCATCCCAAGCTTCCAAGAGCAATGATATCCTGCAATGGGAATGCAAACTGAAGTTGTGATAGTGCATTAAAACATTCGATAAACAATATTTAAATCATAAATGGCATTTAAAGAAACATACTGTCCGCTAACAGTACCACCTTCAGGTTCATCCTCACAGCCAAATTCATATTAGACCTGGACAGGGGAGACTGGACCTGCTGGGTAGATGCTGTACACCCCAATATGATTGAACTTTTATTTCATTGTTTTAATTAAAAATATATTGCTTCAGTTTGACCAAATTCACCATTCACCAGTAGCACAATTTTATGGTGATAATAAATATAGGGGTATCTGATAGCAGTTTGGCAATCTGTCCTTATTCAGGAAGAGGGTTGTATAAAAGAATGAGGAATAAGCTATTGTAACCCTCTCTATCTCCTTTTTGAGTTTAAGTTTAATTATATATATATATATATATATATATATATATATATATATATATATATATATATATATATATATATATATATATATATATATATATATATATATATATATATATATATATATATATATATATATATATAACTACATATATATATAACTACATCCGATGGACATGTACATAATATCATGAACACCTACAATATAATATAATAGCCCTGCAATTAATACCACAATTGTGAAGTCTATGTATATTTTGTTACATTGTGTAATGTAAATTTTGTGGATGAAGACAGATCAGATAGGTGTTTATTCATCGGTATCATTTTTTAAGGCTTATGTTGGTACAAAAACTTACAACTTAGAATATAATGCAGTCCAATACAATGTTCCCACAAATGTTTGATTTCAAAAATATGATTTTTGATTTCAAAAATCAAAAATTTGTTGTTAAACAGAAAACAAAGATGTTGTGGGACTGTTGTATTGGACAAAAAGAGTAAAATTTCAGACTATCAAATTGCTGAATAATTCATCTTGGGTAAGTGCATTTTCTGTTTTAATTTAATGTCTAGGATTATGAGGACCTGCATTAATGAACATCCTCCTTTCAATATGAGGCAATCACTGAACACGAAGACACAAAAATGTAGTTCCCTACAGTTTTTATTATAAGTAACTTATTTTACAACTTTTGACTGTAGAAAGAAAAACTATGGAAAGGTTTTATGTACAATGATTTTGAACTAATTTTAAACAAGTATAGAAATTAATAATGATAGAAAATATCTATGACTGTTCTAATAACACAATAAAATATCAGTCACAGCCTCAGCTTCAAATAATGCTAAATGAAGTACATTTTATTTTTGTCCTTTTTAGTACATAACAATCATTTTAGAAACATGTGACTTCTCAAGCAAAGATCTACCCAGAACAAACATATTTACAAACAGAGTTGGGAGGCTGAAATGTACAAAACACTTAGTGCGACCTGGTAGGGAAATTGAAAGACCAGTTATATATAAAAATAAAAAACAAAGAACAGTTTTCCTTGTGAGTAAAATGTGAACTGGACTGGGAACAACATCACGTTTCCCCGGTCTGACAGAACAGTGGCTGAGTCTATAGTGAACAGGATAAAACAATGCATGACAAATAAACTCTATGACAGAACATGGGGAAGTGGGTAGGTCACCACAAAAGTAGTAGCTAGGAGTGGTGGCCTACTCATTTCTGTTCATGATATCACAAGGTGAAAATGCAAAAGGTTACTTTCTCCAAATTCTACTATTATCAATTGACTTTATGCTGAAATGTTCTTAGTATGTTAAGGAGAGGATGACCTCTATCCTACAGACTCAGGTCATGTGGGGATAAAGAGTTGGTCAGACATTACACAAGGTGTTAGCCGGATGACTGGGAAGGTCATCTCAGAATTCTGTAAAAGGTTAAAAGGCGCAGCACTACATAGTAGTGTTCTTTCCTTCAGTCTCTTTTAACAGCCATCTTAAGATGCAACTCCACAGCCCCTGGACTGGAAGCTACTGTATATGCAGGGGAACTGTCCCACTGCATGCCATAAAACACCTCCCTGAGGAGTGACAGGGCACAAGCAGTCACAGCCCAGCAGCCACACCCTCACAATGACCACTACTCAACCACAGACACTACCAGAGACGAGGCGAGAGAGTCAACGAGATCTCAACTATCACTGATAGTCCAGGAATTTTTCCATTTAGTCCAGTGAAGGACATGGTGAGGGCTCACCAAATTCAAAACCTCTACCTGTCTGTCATCCGGTTTAACTCTGTGTTGGATGCTTCTGAAAAGGCACAGCATCCAGACTCAACATGACAGACAAAATGGAGGAATGTTTGCAGGAAAGAGTGATATAAAATAGCAGCTGAGCATAGCTTAGTACATCTGAAGCGATGTTAAAAAAAAAAGGTATCCATGGTTTTCACAAAAAAACAACAACACAGAGTATAAAACAAATGGAACAAGCAAAAAACTAAAACAAAAGGGCAGTGAGAGGCTGATTTTACAGACAAAACCATTCTGTTTGAAACAGTTTCTTAAAGTGAATGAAAACAAGCTTCAAAACTGACGGTACCAGGGCTGCTGATATATTCAGAAAGGAAAATGCCACCCATATATCATAAATATCCATTGTAGTTAAATGTTGTAGTTGACCCACACTTGCCCTTTGAGGCTGGTCACTTGAAGTGCTTCAGAGATACCCATCTACATTCTTATTTATAATACTCATATGGAAAGTAATCAATTACCACAATTCACTCAAAACAGAACAGAACATCACTACTGCTGAGCAACTCTTTAATATATATTTGCTCATACCAGTTTATCATCCTTACCAGCTTTTGTTGGCCTAAATAAATATCCGTCAAGAGGGGTGAAGATCTTCTGTCTGTCTATCAACTGGTCTGAATTATGCCACATTGGCTAAATAGATATGTAAGCGGCCTGTATAAAATAGGGGGTGGGGGGGCACATTACGTGAGAAGCTAGAACAGAACAAGGGTGAAAACATCTAAAAAAAGCAGTTCAGAGAGATAAAAACAATAAATAAAAATAAATGAATTCCCTTCAACATTTTACTTTTTCCTCTTATCTACTTTTTAAATGTTTGTTAGTTTCCAGGAGAACATCCCTAAGTCTTTGAAATGAAAGACTTGGTTTTCTTCATATACTTTTTTTTAATAATAAAAAACAAGTCCATCTGTGACAGAATTACTTCATTAAATTGTCTGCCATTTTTCAGACAACACACATTTCCCTTTACTTTTTTTCTCTGCAAAAATCACTAGCAGACGGTCCTCGTGATGAACAGTCAATCCAAATCCAATGAAAATCTTGGAAACAGGCTGACATATAAACACAGACAGGCCCAAGAGCCAGTCCACAAATTCTTTTACCCCAGGTCCCTTTTCAAACAGGGGCCATGAGATCTTCACGCAAACACCTGCATCTTGCCATTGGCCTCTGGGATTTGAGTAATTTGGGTCTGGGCAGAGCCAGCAACTGCTGGGCTGGGTGTGGAATCTGACCAGTCGGAGACGCAGTGAGGAGAGGGGCTGGACCAGGGCTCGGGAGACTCTGGTGAGGGGGTCAGGTAGGGGTGCTCACTCGGCAAATGGAGGTAATGCTTGGGTGTGGCATCTAGTGCGGATGAGTAGCTGTGCTGGGAGGGAGGGGTTGGGTAATCCTCCGTTCCTGCAGTGCTGATACTAGGCTGGGAGGGCAAAGCCTGAGTGGGCTGGGCTGCTGGCGTGGCTGACTGTGGGGGCTGAGCAGGAGGCTGTGGCTGAGAAGGCTGCTGAGGCATCTGCTGCTGCTGGAAGAAAGATGGTGGGGGCTGGGAGGTCTGGGGTGTCGGTGGAGAGGAGGTGCCCATGCGGGCCATGCTCTGCTGGTTGGGAATGGCGTGGTTGATGAGCTGCTGCTGCTGCTGCTGCTGTTGCTGCTGCTCAGCAATGGAGGGCAGCTTGACTGGGCTGATAGTGGGTGTGGAGGTAACAGGCGTGGGCTGCAGCATGGAATTACGGTACATCTGCTGTTGGTGCATCAGCATGTTCTGCTGCTGCATGGCTGGGCTCTGGGGGTGCATGCCTGCCTGGCTACTTTGCACAAGATTCACCACCTGCTGACCACACTGGGAGGAGGGGGGCATCCGGTTGTGCCAGTCAAAGGGCACACTGACAGGACTGACCATGCCCATATTGAGACCCATCTGGCCTGAACTCAGCACATATCCATGGTTAACATCTGAAGCCATGGAGACACGTCCCTGCAAGGACATTCCAGCTCCCAGATCATTGAGTTGGGCTAGAGACACAGCAAAGGGGCCACCTCCTTCCAACATGTTACTATGTACCATTGGGGTGTTTGGGACAGACATGGAGGAGTGGAAGAGCCCTGGTGACTGCATGGCCACGGGGGATGTGGGGTTGGTGATGTAGCCAGCATTGCTAGCTCCCCCATGGGGTGAGTCCAGCGAGTCGACAGGGGACAGGGTCACTGAGCTCTCCAGTAAGGCACTCTGCATGTCCAAGGTCAACTTCTTGTTGCGGGCCTTGACGGAATCCTTCAGACTGGCAGCATGTTGGCTTCCCAGGCTAGAACCCTTGGCCCCAGGCCGACGATTCTTCTTGCCCTGTGGGGTGTTCTTCAGACTAGGTAGGAAGGAGCTGGGGGGACACATAAGAGGAGACAGAGTGTGTCCCCCAGTGAGGTGGTGTCCAACCCCTCCATGGCCCTGTGGACTCCTTACTGTGTTGTACTCATCAAGAAGCTGCACAATGTCATGGTGCATACGCTCCTGAGCAATGTCCCTTGGCAACCTGTCCATATGGTCTGTGATCTCTCTGTTTGCAAAGTGAGCCAGCAGCACCCTCACAGCCTCACAGCTGCCCTCACGGGCTGCCAGGAACAGAGGGGTCTCCTCCTGAAAAGTAAAACAGAGCAACAAAACAGAGGCTCTGTTAGATACAAACATGTCTCAATTTAAGTCACTGATGCAAAAAAGTGAGTCGTGGATGTCTGACCTTAAGATCTTGCATATCTTTGTTTGCGCTGTTCTTCAGCAGGGCAACAGTGGCATCCACATTGTTAACTGCAGCAGCCCAGTGCAAGGCAGATTTCCCTAAAAATGATGACAAACAATGAGATTACACATCTATGTTTTGGATATAAATGAATGAATGTTATCACAAAACACAAAACATCTGCATCAGGAGACTCGGGTGGAAAAATTACACACTTACCCAGTTCATCAACTGCATTGACATCAGCATGACAAGTGATGAGTTCCTCTACCATGCCCTCTACTGCCAGCCGTGCTGCCAGGATCAGCGCAGTGGAACCATCATACATCCGAGAGTCAAGATCTGTAGCCCTGTTTCGAATCAGAATCTAGGAGGATAGAAAAGATCGGGTTCAAAAAGATGATTTATACAATGTGCTAAAATAAGTTACAGGCATTTCTACTACTAATGTGGCCAGTAAAGAAAATATGTCGTATTTATTTTTTACCTGGAAGACACCCTGTGCATCTGCTGCCACTGCAGCATGTAGTGGCGTACGCCCCGTGTTGTCCTGAGCGTTGGCATCTGCCCCAGCATCCAGCAGCCTCTTGGCAGCATCAGCACGGGCGTAGCGGGCAGCCAGGTGGAGGGCAGTCTCACCAGTGCGGTCTGTTTGGGCAGCAAGGGATGCGCCCTGGTAGATGAGGTCAGAGATAATGTTGGCTGAACACTCCTCATTCTCCTCCTCCTCTGCTACTTCAGGCTCTAAGCCGCCTCCGCAGAATGATGCCAGCATCAGGGGTGTAAAACCATCTGGTAGGAAATGGAACAAGCATGGGTGAGTTTATGTCAATTCAAGTGATCAACATAACAGATCACATGAAGTGTGAGTACAAGTGTGCAAATCATACTTCAATCTTATAACTCTTATCTCACTACCAACCTGGGCCTCGGACATTAACATCCATGCAATCGCTTTCAAACTCTCCTTGAGGTGGGGTGAGGGCCATGGTGGGAGGCACACGTATGTCTGCAGCTGCAAGGTGATGCTGTGTCCACTGCCTGCTGTCCACTGCGTCTTCACTGTCTGAGAGCATACTTGGCTCCTCAACCTGAACTCACAAAACGAGTCAACTCAATTTCATTACTTTAAGTGCAGGCTGAAACGCTGTTGTGAAATTTACATCCACTCTCTTGTGCTTGTCTGCACATAAATTGATTAGGACAAAAAAAAAATGTAAAGAAATTGTTTAACTGACCTTGAGCCTTTTTGCCTCTGGGCAGTCCGAGTCCATCCACTGTTCACTGTGATCTCCAAGGAGTGATTCCTCCACAGTTTTTGGCATGTGTCTGTTTACAGATGAATAGGTAAATGCAAGCACAAGAAAACAAATGCAATTTTAAAAATAAATTCCTAAAGCTATTCAAAATTGCATTGCTAAAGCAATTCAGTCCAAACAACATCATTAGTGTTAACTTTTCCCCACAAATAACTTACTTCATTCCAAGAGCGTCCTGGCCCACTGGTTCCCTGCGGTTCTTGTTGCTGCTGGGTTCCTTTTTGAGGAAAAAGCCCTCAGGAAACCAAAGGGTACTGTGTTCTCTCTTTCTACGAACAATCAACATGCCTATCACAAGGATGACCAAAAGGAAAAGAGAGGCTATCCCCACCAGCATCAGCTTGCCCCATTGGGGTATGGGGTCAAGATCAGTTGGCATCCGTACACCTGTGGTAAGAAGACAAAGTAGCAATCACATATTTGTGCCTCATTACTCTAACTAGTACATATTGAGTTCTTAGTATCCCCTACTCACCACGGACTTCTTTGATGGGGTAAGGGAAGCGGAGCATTTCTACAGCTGACAATGCTCCCAGATACTCCGCAGCACTGTCAGCTGTAGGGAAACAGTCCTCAGAGCCCTGAGAGCACAGACGGTTGTCTATTTCGAGGTACACTATGGAGCTACAGGAATAACAGAGAGGCAGGTGTTAAGTGTAAAGTACAATCTACAGGAAAGATTTCAGCTTTTGTGTTTGCTGTATGCCTGACTTACCCTATGACCTCCTGCTGAGGCTGCAGCTCCCGCTTGAGGCGGGACTCTCTGCGGGTGTAGGGGCGGATCATGGCTTCTCCATTGTGGTCCAGCCGGAAGCGCAGTGTAGTGCGAAGGATAGCACTTAATTTCTGCAGAAAAGCTGTGCTGGTGCGGAGAAGCTCCTCGGGAGGCAGTAGGACCACCAAAACCAAGACACCATCAGCAAGGTCTTCTGGAACCTTTCCTGCGCAGTCCAAACCATCCCAGCCACACTCCTCTGTGTTGCAGCCTTGGTCACACCGTCCATCAGCATAGTGGTCAATACAGTAGGTTTCATATATTGGACTGGAGAAGAAACAAACAGAAGGATCAGCTCAGGCTTTCTCAGATCAGTACAGACAGAAACTATGGGGAGTCCTGTAAATGTAAACTCACTTGCAAATTTTCTCCTTGGTTTTGCAGTCAAAGTTGTCATATAGACAGTCAGCGTTGTTGCAGGACTCATCACACTGGCTGTTGTTGAAGACGCGCCAGCAGTGAGGGTCTGTACAACGAGCCCAGGGGTTCACCGCTAGAGAACAGTCGCCACCATCCCAGCGACAAGGGAACGTGTTGCATTCCTTGTCGCAAACACCATCATTGGCTTTGCCATGACAGTCTGCCAGAGGGCATGAGGATGTTGGGGGCTCAACGAATTTGCTGCTCTGCTCGCAACGTTTACCTGTCCAGCCACTTGGACACTGGCAATGGAAGAATGGGAAGCTGGTCTCTTCAGTGCACAATCCTCCATTCCGACAGGGCTGGGAGGAGCAGCCTTCATTGCTGCGGTGCTGACACTGGGGCCCGCCATAACCTTGCAGGCAGGTGCAACGTGTCCCCCTTGTGGTAGGTGCACAGCTGCCGCCATTGTAGCAGGACAGCTCCCGACAGGACATACTTCTTTCACAATTGGGCCCAGTATAACCCTAAAGATAGACAGATAACTTAGATTAGATTGTGAACTTTCAATACAGAAAGGATAAATCTATCATTCACAAACTACAAGATCAAATTAATGTGAATGTACACTTACAAGCTGACACGTGCAGGTGTATCCCAGTGCAGAGCTGGATATAGAACAGGCTCCTCCGTTCTGACAAGGCTGAGACTCACACACCACGCTCTGACACCTTCGACCTAAAAACAACATATTGATGGTAAAGCTCTATGATTGGAAGAGAGTATTTTATGCAAAGAAAATGCAAATTTGCGAAGCCAGGGAGAGCCTCCAGTTGTCTAACCTGTGAAGCCGGGCTTGCAGACACATTGGTAGTCATTGGGCAACTGGATGCAGTCAAGACTGTTGGAGAGACTGCAGGGGTTAGAGAGACACTCATTTATGTCTCCCTCACATCTTTCTCCTGTGAAACCAGGGGGGCAATTGCAGCGATAACCACCCACTCTGTCCACACAGGTGCCATTGTTAAGGCACTTAGGAGGAGCGCTGCGCAGCCTCAGGGGTGGAGCACAGTCATCTTCATTGATCTCACAGAGAACACCTTTAAAGGAGAGGAATATTACTTATTTTGTTTTACTCACATTTAGTGAAGTCTAATAAGTAAAACCCACACGTTTATGTTGAATATGTGCTTACCCAGTGTGCCAGGGGGGCAGGAACAGATGTAATGTCCCACAAGATCAATGCAAGTGCCTCCATTCTGGCAAGGATGAGACTGGCACTCATTGATCTCTATCTCGCAGTTCTGTCCAGTATAGCCTGGCATACACTGTAATGATATGCAGATGACAATTACATATATATCGTAGCTCCTCAATTGTGATGAAGCACCTTATGAATACTGACTTTGCTAAAATCTAACAGAGAAGCACATACAATTGACAAAGCAATGGTACTCACGTCACACTGGTACCCTCCCACATAGCCCCTGCAGGTGGCGCCATTGCGGCAGGGTTTGTCTTCACAGTGGTCCACTTGGCTTTCGCAATAGCTTCCAGTATAGTCAGCAGGACATTTACAATAGTGGGTATTCCCAGTGTTGACACAGTGACCACCATGGTGGCATAGGTCATCTGTCTGGAGCCCTGATTAGAATGATTTAGGAGAAAATGTTATATTTATTACTTACTTAGTTACAACACAAACATAGAGCAAGAGGTCAAATGTCCTGATGTACGGTATATAACACAAAACAAAATACCTCTTTGGCGAGCAGCTGTCTCACAGGAGACCCTAGGGATATCACAGTAACGTCCAGACCAGCCGTTACTACAATCACAGATGAAAGAAGCATCCTTTTGGCGACAGTGTCCTCCATTTTGGCAGGGAGATGTGCGTCTGCACCAGTCGACTGGAGTCTGGGTGGGCAAGAGGCAGATGGAAAAATTGTCAGCTTTTATTAGTCTAAAAACATAAAAGGTATAAAGACTCAAGGCCTTAACAAGAACTTTCAACAGTGTCTGTGAGTATGTGTGTACCTGGCAGCGGTTGCCAGTGTAGCCCTTGGGGCAGGAGCAACGGAAGGATTCCAGGGCATCTTGACAGATGCCTCCGTTGAGGCAAGGCTGGGAGTCACACTCATTAACCTCATACTGGCAGTGAGAGCCAGTGAAGCCTGAGCGGCAGGTACAGGAATAGCCGTTGATTTTATCTGTGCACGTCCCACCATTGAAGCAAGAGCTATCAACATGAGTAAAAATATGGATTAAAATTTTTGTGATTATTTTATGTCATAATTAAGCATAAGTTTGAATGTCATATTAGTAGTTACATGAGATATATCCATGACTCAAACAGAAGCGCGCACACACACACCTTTCAGTGCAATCAGGGATGTTGGTTTCGCAGTGGATGCCAGCAAAGCCAGGCCTACAGGTGCAGGTGTAGGAGTTAACATAGTCTGTGCATGTGCCTCCATTTTTGCATGGGAAACTCTGGCATTCATTGATCTCTAAAGCACAGCGGGGACCAGTGAAGCCTGGCAGGCAGTTACAGTGGAAGGAGTTCACGCCATCTGTGCAGGAACCTCCACTTAGACACGGATCTGATGACACAAAAGTAGAGGAAAGCTTTGGTCAAGTACAGAAAATGTGTATAGGCCTGGTATTGTGTTTAACAGCAACAGGCAATTATAGTAATTCAGCACGGTAACTTTACGTGGCCACTCACTAGGAGCACAGTCATTGACGTCTGTTTCACAGGTCAGCCCAGTGTATCCAGCTCTGCAGGAGCACAGGAAGCCTCCAAGTGTGTTAGCGCAGGTCCCACTGTTCTTGCAGGGGGTTGAGATGCATTCATTCACATCTATGTCACACAACTGACCTGCAGAATGCAAAAGATGGGTACAATAAGGTTTAACTCAAGACCAAAAGTGTGTATGCCCTTACTTTCTGTGTCAATCAAAATATCAAGCACTGATAAGTACAAAATTTGCTAACCTTGCCACCCTGGTTGGCAATTACATTGATAGCCCATGTAGTCTGGTGTGTGTGTGCAGACAGCATGATTGGCACAGGGGTTAGGGGAGCAAGGGGTGAGGACTTCAGCACAAGTGGGTCCACTGTAAGGAAGCTCACACAGACAGGTGAAACTTGCCACACCATCCACACAGGTGCCCTTGTTCAGACAGGGACTGGATGAACATTCGTTGATGTTCACCTGGCAGAGGTTACCTGTCGGAAGGGGCAGAGAAGTTAAAACATATTACAGAACTGAATATTAATGGGTGTCAGTGGCCTGACACTGGTGAATGTATTGGCATTTTTAATACACCACTAGGGGGAGGTAGATAATTGTCATACATGAGGAGGAATTTACTGGAGGACATAGTGGGAAACCTTTAGACTAAAATATGTCTATAATGTCTATAAGATACTCGTATCTGACTTCAGTTACTACATGTGCTTCACCTGCTGTGTATTCGTCTCTTTGTACTGTACTTTTTGATGTTGACTCCAGTGGTTACTTTGTGTTTTGTGCTACTACGCCACCCTCTCACCTCTGAAGCCTTGCCGACACTTGCAGGTGAAGCCATTGAGCTGGTCGATACATGTGCCAGCATTCTGGCAAGGACTTGGCAAACAGTCATTCCTGTCCAGGTCACAGTTCTTCCCAACCCATCCGGGCTCACAGTCACAGCGGTAACTGGAAATACAGGAGTACAGTCAATAATCTAAAAAGATGCCAAGTTGTACAAGTGAAATAACAATGAACTGATTCACATGTTGAAACCTGTAGGATTAGCAACAAACATGCAAGGTGTCTCCTTGATATCACACAGCCATTTGAGTTGGCTTAAACTTTCATACCCGTTGATGTCATCCCTGCATGAGCCATGGACACATGGGCTGCTGCCACACTCGTCCACCTGGGAGTAACAATAAGGGGGCTTAAAGCCCTCAGGACACTGGCAGTGAAATCCGTTCTCTTCATCCACACACGTTCCCCCATTCCTACAGGGGCTCGATGCACACTCATCTATCTCCACATTACACTTGGGACCTGGCGGGAGAGTTATTAGACAGGATCAAAGTATGTTAGTCAAAATTTTCAGTGAGAATTGATAATTCATCTCAAATTTGGTTTCATTTTCAGAGCGCCTTACCAGTGAAGCCAGGTTTGCAAACACAGTCATAGCGGTTGATGCCATCTTTGCAGATGCCATAGTCACATGGGTTACTGGCACAATCATCAAAGTTTATCTCACAGTTTGTGCCTGCGTTGACAAAGACGAGTTTGAGATTTTACATTAGGCTTCTAGAAATGTATATAGAGTACTAGGATATATTTATTCCATACTATTGTTATCACCCTCAACTGCAACATTATTTGTGTGTTATGTGTGAGCTTACAGTTTAGCCTTCAGTTAATCTGCTGTAAATATTGGCTAGCTTTACTTTTTTTATAAAAAATTTCAAGTGAAATGTGTGAATTCACAATGTCAAACTATTTGCTTGTGGAGTTTTTCCTCTTACCTGAGGTTCCGTGTTGGCACTGGCAGATGTACTTATTGACCAGGTCCACACACTTGCCCCCATTCTGACAAGGGTTGCTGTGGCACTCATTGAGCTGGTTCTCACAGCGGTAGCCTGTGTAGCCAGCATCACAGTTACAGGTGTAGCTGGCAATGCCATCTATGCAAGTACCATGGTGGCATGGGTCGGGCTGGCAGTTGTTGATATTACTCTCACACAGTGTCCCTTCATAACCTAAAGAGTAAAAAGTATAAATGGAGATTAGTGCTATGGCATTTGTCTGACAACCTGATGCTCCCTTAAAAAACTCATGGTTTTCATTCTAATCCCCATTTGTCTTTAGTTTTTCACTGAATGGCCATTTTCAGCAATTGTTTTTATTCTCTTTGTCCTTGATTCATTTGTTATTCTGTTGAACTTCCTCGGTCTGTTTCCTACTTTTTCTTTATAAAAGCTTCTAAAGTTTTGGGTTCTGATCACTGTGGTTTCCATGTCGACGGTGTCTGGCAAGTAAGTGTTGATTTGTGTGGTATGTGTGTAGTGCAGTGCTGAGTTGAGCAAAGCAGTAAAGAAGGACCCTACACAGGCCTCCCAGTCCTGCTTTTGTTCTCAGTGGCGGAAGGAACAATAGACTGCACCACGTCAAACAGGGCCACTTCACTCAACAGAGGGGGCCCACAAACACAGGGAATACCAAGCAGCTGGCCATTGAAACAATAAAGCAGGCTCCTCTGTAGGCATGGGTCCAAACAAATATGTTAAATATCAATGTATACACATAGTCAGCTCATACATGCAGACTTTGTGACAAACTTTACTACAGCTCACTGTATCTGGGTAGTTTTCAAACATGGACATGACTGAATATGAAGGAATGAAAGTTAAGATGCAGCATAAGGTGATGTGTGGGGGTTTAACAGATGAACAGATGTCGGGGTGATGACCAAGGCTCCTTTCTTGGCAACTGCTGCTCCTCAGTGACCCCATGATCCTGAGAGCCGACGAGGGAAAGAGTGGGATTAGGGGCCTCAAGTCAGTCTGCTTGGCCGGCAGACATCCACAGAAATAGCTGACCCCCCAAAACACTGAGCACTTAACAAAGACTGAACACAGCCCAACAAGTGGTTAAGGCTCATCTGCCCTTCTGCCTGGGTAGACATCTTGAGCTTTGTACTGTCTAAGAACTATCCACTGACAACTATAAGGTAAAGAATCCCTTACCTTCAGCACAGCGGCACTCGAAACCATTAGGCCGGTCGTAGCATTTTGCTCCATTC
Organism: Micropterus salmoides; assembly: GCF_014851395.1. Lineage (NCBI taxonomy): Eukaryota > Metazoa > Chordata > Actinopteri > Centrarchiformes > Centrarchidae > Micropterus > Micropterus salmoides. The sequence goes on from NW_024040041.1 coordinate 22,304,524, forward strand.
TGGCAGGGTGTGCTGGCGCACTCATCTATGTCGATCTGACACATGGTGCCAGTAAACCCTGGGACATGCAAACACAGAGGTGAGGGGTCAGAAGAAATGTCCAGTCGTAGGGTCCGTGCTCAGGTCAGAGGGCAGCTCTGTCTCTTCTTAGAAGGGCAGAGGTCTTTGGGTAGGTTAGTGACGTCTGGCTAAGGTTGGGTTTAAGAGCATCTCGACTGGTTAAGGACAAGTCATCTGCGTACTTGGACCAGTGCTCAGATGACCACTACAAAATCCAGTGGAAAGCCTGTGACCTTGATCATGTTTTTGAAGAGAGACTTACAATCTAGTGCATACTAGGTAGATCTGAAAATAAATTAATATTGCTATCAGGTGATTTGGAATATCTGGGCAGCAAAATACCACTTGTGCAGTTTTATCTCTCTCCAGTAACAATTCTGGTACATGTCTGCACAATGCCTACTCTACACTGGAATATAAGGACTCTAGTATATAAAATTATATGGAGGTGTGGAGAAACAGCTCCTTTTTAACAAAATAACAACAATAATAACTGTAATAACAGTAATAATAACTATAATAATATCCCAAATCTACTAGCCTGAAAAGCTTGAGAAACTGAGCAGGCTTGAAATCAGTGGGCACAGTGCCCAGACAGGGGTGAATTGGAGCATTGGTAGCACACTGCTCAGTTGATTAACAGTGTCAAGACGGTCTGTGTGTTGGTGCTCGGGCTGCTAAAGGGGGGGTTAGAGGAGACGGTGGGATTGTTTTCTCTTTTAGGCGACCCCCCCCCTCCCCTTCCTGCATCAGCTCCACCGGCTCAATAGCTAGATGGGGGGTGAAGGGGGGACGTCTGTCCCAGATGTAAATTGCGGACCTGGAAAAGAATCTCATTAGCAGGACTGCTGTTCCCCACCACCACCAGGGCAGGATGAGGGAGACTGCAGTCCCTTCCACATTCCACAGAGGAGGGGGGCGGGGGTCACAATAGTGTCTTTGTTCAGGCAAGAGGAGAGGATAGGCAGCCTTTCTGGCCTGCCTTTTTATATGAGTGGTGGCTCTAAACACCAGCAGGCAGAAGCAGCAAGGCTGACCCTCCCTCCTCTGGTTCTGGGACATTTAAACTTTGGCTTTCTGTTCTTACTGCTGCTGTCACTGAGTTGGAGCTGTTAACAGGGATAGAAGTAAACACTGGAATTATAAATAAAGGTCAGTCAAAAAAGTTTTACCTGGCTGGCAGGTGCATGTGAAGCCATTGACCATGTCCCGACAGATGCCATCATTCACACAGGGGTTGCTCTCACAGTCATCTACGTCAATCTCACAGTAAGTCCCCATGTAGCCTAGAAGACAGATATTCAAACTGAATTCACATACATTTTTGCAGATGAAGCAGACCTGCAATGTACGAGTATGTCAGCTCAAGCCAGCATGGTGACCATGTAGCTGTGTGTACTCTTTGCGATGGGAAAAGGATCTGTGGGAAACATTTCTTTCATGTGAGGCCTCAGAGTTTTTGAGAATGGTCTCTGCTGAACCATGGGATGGAATAAAAGTTCCCTTGAGCATCCCCAGTTTTCCTGCTGACCTTAAATTACTACACCCTACTTTCGATGGAGCATTACCCCTCCCTGGGTCAGTGTCCCATTCACCAGATGTATGTTATACATTCTGCGTTAGCAAACTACGGAGGGCTCCTTCATTGAGGTGAAACAGAGTGTGGATCAGAGTGCTGCCCCTGGGGAGAGGCTAGCGTGGAATCAGAAATAATCAGCAGCTCCACATGAGCTTTGCCAGGCTGGCTGATGATGAGGAGGGTGAAGAGGAAGGGCCTGTCTCTGGAAATGACGGGGGAGGGGGAGAGGCTCTGGGAAAAGGCCTCTTTCCCTCTCTGTGTGTATGAGGGGTGCAAAGTGGAACACAGAGGGGCCCTATTGTTCTGCTCCATTCCCACCACTCTACCACTCATTAGTATTCACAGCACACTCCTCCCCCTAACTGCTCGCCCTCTCTCACATCCAGTCCTATAGACCCGACTCCGAGCTCTAATTTGTATAGTTCCCAAAACCCCAGGATACATGTAGGACTGTGCGTGAGAGTTTCACTGTGTTTTTGTCACCGAGTGTCCAAACCATCACTTAGTCCAAACTAATGCCCTGTCTGGCGGTACCGTGCACTGAGAGCAGAGCAGTGCCTCCATACCCCCAATGTCAATGCGAATGTCATTACATAACAGTCTACACAGGTAGTAAGTATGGCAGCACTGTAGATAATACAATATGAGAAGGTCAAGTTTAATTAATCAGTTGTTTCATTCTGTTTTTGGCTGCCCCATGTGAATGAAACCAGACCGAATCGAATCTGTATTGTTTTATTGCCGTTATAAAATACAACTTAACAGGCCTGAATACCTGGCATGCAGATGCAGGTGAACTCTCCGATGCGGTCCAGGCAAGTAGCATCATTTTGGCAGGGCATGGACAAGCATTCGTTGATGTCAATCTCACAACGCGGGCCGGCATATCCCCGACCGCACTGACACTGGAAGGAGCCTTCTGTGTTCACACATTTTCCAAAATGCTCACACGGGTTGGCACCTGTTGGTAGAAGGCTCAGGATCAGTATATGAAATACACTCACAGACAAGATAAAGTGGGCCATATGAGCATACGACCACAGCACCAAACTTATGTTTTAAAGAAATTAGCAGATTTACCAATTGAACACTCATCCATGTCCTGGTTGCAGGCACCTCCTACAAAGCCAGCAGGACAGGTGCAAATGGCGCGGCCATTAAGGGGGTTGGTGTCACACACTGCCCCCTCGTTGCAGGGGTTACTCACACATGCATCATCAAGGTGGCACAGCAAACCTGTGGAGAAAGCACATAAAGAAAACATATGCCAATTATTAACAATTTAGCAGCCAGGACTTTGGGGTGCACACAAAGAATCAATTTGACAAAGCCACGTACCCGTCTTTCCAACTGGGCACTCGCAGAAGAAGGATGCTACACGGTCATGGCAGGTGGCACCATTGAAGCAAACAGCTATGGCGCAGTCGTCAATGTTCTCACTGCAGTCATCTCCAGTCCAACCATTAACGCAGACACAGGTATGCCCACCAATGGTGTTGAAGCAAGTACCCCCATTATGGCAGGCATTTGGTTGCATGAGACACTCGTTGACATCCTCAGCACAGTATTGACCTAGTGTGGTTCGGTGACATATTGGCTCACACATACTCACCAGATATAAATAAAAGTTTGTTTCAAAAATGATAAATAGGAAAATAGAGCTGTACCTGTCCATTCTGGTGGGCACTGGCAATTGTAGGTGTTGACTCCGTCCACACATATTCCTCCATTCATACACTTGTGACCTGGACAGTCATCCACATTATTCTCACAGTTGTGTCCCTCAAACCCTGAGACAGACGGAGAGAGAAAAGGGTCATGGTACACAGACACAGTAAAACACACAAAATGGGAGTTTATTTAACACTCAGCGGCCCCTGTCCCACACTATAAGCATTTCTACTCATAATCTCAAGTCATATTTCCCACACTAGAGGAGGGATGGGGCAATGTAGGCAGTAAAAAGGTTCAGAGGGTGTCTGATTGTTTACATCTTCTCATGATGGTTCCCACACGATGCCAGCAACAGCCATGACTCCTGACTGCTTCAGAGGTCCACACTTCCCACAGTGTTTGCTTGTTTTATAATCTCTCACAGTTTCAATGACTTCCTCTCTGGCAAGAGACATTTCCTGTCAGCTCCCCAGTGGGAAACCAGAAGGCCCATAAAGTAAATTCCTCCTGTTGTGAACAGAGCAGAGTGCCGGCCGGCTGCCTTTTTAACTCTCTCACTATCCCATCTCCCAACAGTAGCTATTAATAGCATACAGGAAGCTGACCTGGGACAGAGGAGTAAATCCCAGCAACAGCCCAACTGCTACGTCATCAGGCTGGGAAAATCTGTGTTACTGTCCTGAGGCCCGGGGAAAACAGCGGGGTTTGTAAACTGACTCTGAGTTTGTTTATGTGTGTGTGCGAGCACGTGTGTTCTACTATGCTCATAGAGAGCTATTCTACCTGGTAGGCAAGCACACTCATAGGAATGGTCGCTCGTCTGTCGACAGGTGCCCCCATTAAGACACTGAGACGGGGCACAGGGAAGGATGGACACCTCACATGTGCGCCCGCTGTATCCAGGTTGGCACTTGCAGCGGAAGGACCCATGGGTGTTAATGCAGAGGCCTCCATTGAGGCACACGCCTGGCTTGCGGCACTCGTCAATGTCATTGCGGCAGTTCTTTCCCTGGAAGCCAGGTGGGCAGGAACAGTTGTAGTGGTTATTCCAATTGGCACAACGGGCCCCATTGGCACAGGGACTTGTAGCACAGGCATCAATGAGGGAGCAGTCTTGGCCTGGAAATTAAATAGTAAATTTTATTCAATCTCCCTTCTCAGATAGGATCTTTTGAATTAAGACAAGTTGTGACAGATGTACCTCTGAACCCTCTCTGGCACACACAGGTGTATTGTGGGATACCACTGACCACCTGGCTCTTACAAGCTGCCCCGTTCAGACATGGCGATCGATGACATGGATCCAGGTGCTGACAGAGAGGACCAATGAACCCGGGACGACATCTGGAAAAACAGATTCACACACACATACATTAGGATGCCTTTGTCCTGCAGGTCAAGGCAGGACACAATCTAATTAGCTATGGTATTAAAGACAGAGCTGTGACACTCCAACTCCAGTGTAGCTCAATTCCCATTAAGTTCTGGGTTTGGCAATCAGGTCCCAATGATACATTGGCAAGGCCTGCTGCCTGACTCATACCTTGGCAAGTAATGCTTCTGGGCCCTGGAATGAATCTGTATTAACATAGCTTACCCCACAAGTACTAACCATGCAATACATTGTACATGGAATGAAACACACATACACTCACAAACAAACTTTAAAATATGAAGATGGAGGGAGTCTTCTATGTTACAATATGCACACACTATTATTTCCAGCTGGAGGGCCTCTCCAGGTCAGCTAACATTCCTCCACTGTTACAGTTTTTCCGCACCTCAGCTCTTGTTTCTGTTCTCATATATGAAAAAGAACACACCCAGAAACAGCAGTCTGGAAACTTAACAATTGCCAACAAATACTGACATGAGGAAAATGAGAACTACACACAACACACATGAACTGAATAGGAGAAGCAGCTGTTGTTTTTGAATGAAACAAAACATCCCCCTCCCAGTGACAATATTTTGATTGAACTGTGGATTTTCTTGATAAAACACAAATAGCTTGTCCATACACAAGGTGTTTCTGCCGCGTTTTTCTGTCATTTGTCTCATGAGCATTTGACGGAATAGATATGCTTCTATTTTATTTCAATACAGCTACCTACACAGGCCATATGACGGCTCTCGTTTCACTCGTGCTATATGAGTGCAACGTGTCATGAGGCATATTTTAACTTTGGGTGGCCTACACTCACTTCTGTGCCTGAAGGCAACCTGCATTGACACAGGTGAAGGACTGAAGCTCCTGCTGCTGCTCTGCTATGCAGGCTATGTAGATATTGTGTAAGCCTGACTCCACTAAGTAGTAAACATATAAATCTATGGGAGTTTAGACAAAGTTTGGACTTACTAACAAGTCCAGTATAAGCTGGTAACTCTACACCCACAGTCAAGCCCCTCTTCAAATAGGCTGTTTGATGCTGATGACAGGACAGTGACGGCTGGGTCTTTGCCCGCCCTTGGGTTCTGTCTTCTCTTTCATTGGAGAGGAACCCCTGGGCAGAATCAACAATAGGTTTTCATCTTTTCTCTTTTACAGAAGCATCACCGCTACACTGGCGTTAGTTTAACATTTAGCAGGCGTTTAGTTTTTTTGATGTGCCCTCCCCCTATAATAAACTATAACAAAGACTAAAACTAATTTTGTGGCTCTTGCCTCTGGCCATGAGACTGACGCTGCTCCAAGTAAGGCTAAGGAGGACGAACTGATCCAGATCTAGGTTTTCACTGAAGTTGCCTGCTTTCTTTCTGACTGTTCTGCTCCGGTTCAGAAAAACTGGAGACTACTCAGTTTTGTTTGGCGTTTTTCCCAGCTTTACAAAGACAATAGTGAAATGGAGGAGCCACAGAGCCAAGCATGAAGGAGCCTGGCACACAGGCGTATCTACCAGAATGCGCAGATACACAGAAACAGGGCAGAAAGGTTTTGTTTCAAATGCATGTTTTTATAGGTTTGTTGGTATATAGAAATTAGTTAAAGCATAACAACTCTAAATGCCTTTGGGAATGATGATTTTCCTGGATTTGGCCTCGAGGTAAAATTGAAGCACTACTGGAATCCCGATGTTGAAAGAGAGATTGCAGTTATTACAGCAACTCTTCCATCTCATAAAGTCCCCCACCCCCCGAACGCCAGCTTGGCATTCCCCCTAACAAACCCCCTCCTCTCACGCGCTGAGAGGTCAGATGTCAGAGGTCCCCCGTCTAATTGTGATGATAATGTCACTCAGGCTGCAGGGAGTGGGGTGGGGATGCTCTGCAGGAGAGATTGTCTTTTAAAGGTGGAATTGGTGGAGAGGGTGACAGAGGAGCAGGAGAGAGTGGTCTGGTCCAGCAAGAATGTCATGTCATATTTCCTGTAATCCCTCGTCCCTTGCTCTGAAAACACCACACTCACTCCGAATGCACGATCCCCGTTACCCTAGCAACCTCACAGATGAACAAGCAAGCCTGACACCCAACCAATCACCCCTCCCCACCCCTCCACTCTTGGTCCCCATGGCTATTTGTCATGGCTTGGCTGGGTTTATTTAGAGGCAAATTAACTATGTCTGGAATCTAGGGTGTCACTAAAAATGAAACACAAATGTGGCACAAAGACGGCTTTGAAAGGTCCGGGGAAGAAAGTTGCTTACAACACAGACTGACAGTCAAATTCTTCTGGAGCCACTCAGTATGTGGGCATTTGACTGCTGAAGAAAAAGCCGACAAGCTACAGTCTTAAACGGCTGTTGTTTTCCAAAGACCATCGTGACTCTCTGTTGACAGCTCATTACAACTCATTCCAGGAGTTTTTTGTGTCCAAGTGCATGTTGAAGTTGCACTACAGTTACAAAAATACTAGGTATTTGGAATAAAGTGTTTTTTACTATGAGAATGAATTGCATTGGTGTGTATTGGTCTGTGTGTGGGTGTGTAAGAATGATGATAGTAGTTATGCCTGCGAAATTATTTGTCCTCCCTTACAAATGCACACTGAACTAAGCAGCCAAAACACACATTCTTTTGTCTAGACTTGACTCATTCCCATACATGCTACTCCAAAAACACACAAATCAGAGTGCTATCAGTGCAAAGACTGTGAGAGACGTGCAACTTCGTCCTGGTGTACCTGAGAGTCTCCTTATCGGGCTCTTTACAACCTTGTGGATTCCACTGCCTCTGGGAAAAGCAGGGCAGGAACTGTGCCTTAGCCCAGCCTTATTTGTGGCGGATGTGGAAGGCAGGTGCAGGCTGCTGTTGTGCAATGGGCCCCTGAGTCATGTTTAGTGAGTGTCAACTTCTGACCTTTGAGGAAGAGAGCAGCAGATGAGGAGGAGGTCTTTGAGTGCAGCGCAGGGATTGCCAGAGTGGGTAATCTCTTCGTGTCAACACGTATGAGGACTTTTGCCAGCTGCAGGCCCGGCACCATGCATCTGTCCACATCTGTCTGTGCACTTTGGGTGTCTAGCATCTACCTCCCCTGCCAATCTTTAAGCCAAAGCAATTGTACTGTTGGTCATGGGACAAGCCCAGTAACCAACACACACACACACACACACACACACACACACGAGATGTCGCACCACTTAAGAGATGTGGTCATCATTTACAAACACATGCATTAACAGTTTCTTAGCACAATTTCAAGATTGTTACACAAAGGCACCACTGCAACAAAGCAAACACATGCAACAATCACTACACACCCAAAAACAAAGAAAAGAAACTTACAACCAGCCTCAGCGTCTGAGGAAGGGTAGTATCGTGAACCCATAAAAGAGAAGATCCACAGAGAAAAGTATAAAAAAGGAAGAAAGAGATGGCAATTGTCAAACATTTAATGAAAAGGAGTTTTAATGTGCAAATATTTTTGTACTGTGAAAAATGACCTTCCAGTAGTGTGCTGTGATTTCCCAGTTGTTCTGCATCAAGTATGAGGATCTTCTGATTGTAACAGTGTTTTTGATTTATGCAAGTAAGTTGTGTCACCTATCCTTGTGTAACAAAATGCCAGTTTTCCTGCTTTCTGGGTCACTGAAGCTGGGTAACCTGAGCTCATCCACTCCTATACAATAGCAGCTACTCTGCCAGAGGTCAAAGGGTGCCTCACCTGTGAAAAAAGAGGCTGTAATCTCTAACACGGTTCATACACACAGTCATGCTCCATAAAGCAACAAGTATAAAGGAGTCTTCCTATCTCAGAGTGCATTTCTTAAGACAAACGGAGAGGAAGTGCAATAACAACAGAACTACCATCTTTTGGCCAGGAGCAAGATTTCAACTTCTATATTGCATGACAAGAGCTAAATCAGTTTTACAATTTTATATGAGCCAGCGGTTGCTAGAAACTAATATTAGAATCTATGGGAAAAGTACAACAGCATGGTCTTTCTCTCAACACAGGCCTCTTTTCCCTGAACCCCTTCTTCCACAAGCAAGCAGGAACCAGCTCTACTCCTTTATGCAAGTCCATACTGACACCACACTGCCAACAGGAGCCCATCCACATCCCCCCTCCTTCCAACAGCCTCTTCAGCTCTGCTCTCCTCGGCTTGTCTCTCCCTTTCTCAGCAAAGAGCCAGATTGGGGGTTGGGGAGTGTTTTGTGGCCCAAATAAAGGAGCTAAAGTAGTCAGAACTCCTTTGTATGAAAGTGTTGGGGGGGAGCAGTGACCCAAACAGCTAGTCTTTCAGGCCTGGGCTTACACGGACCAACAGGCCTGGGCTGTAGCCTGGCAACAGTAACCCATGGTGAGAGAGAGCCAGAATGAGAAAAAGGGGGTGTCGGGAGACAGGGTTTCGTAAGGACAGTTGGAGCACTTCAGAAGACTGATCCCCTACATATGCAGGTAGCACTAAGCGATGTGCGGGAGCAATTCAGTCTGGTAATTAAGTGTGATCATGTCTAAAAGGATGCATGTTCCACAGTTTTAGGTGCAAAGATTGTTTCAACAATTGTGCTAGGACACACAACTGAAGTATTGAAATCTCCAGAACGAGCTTTCCAGAGCACGCCCAGAGCATGAATATTAAACATGTGAATATAAGGACATTTAACTTTCTGTAAAAATGTATTGTTCTTGATAAATGTTCAGTAATACTGTTATGAAAAGGGCCGGACAAGGGCTCAAAGCTTTTCCAAATTTAGTTCATACACTATCTGAACAAATTTTCCTCAAGTGTCAACAGATTTTTGGAAGAGTACTCCATGACATTTTTCAAATAGCAACACGTTTGCCCATAACCACATTGCATGAATCCCAGGGCCGAGGTCTTTCAAAGTATTCTCCACTGAACTCAGCCACAAAAACCCCACCCAACCACCTAAACTGAACCAGATTTCATTAAACTTTGAAGCTGACATTTGAAAGACCCCCTCCCCAACCTAACCTGAAAGAACATCTACAATGCATTGTCCGATGTTTGTCTCAACATGTTAGCATAGCCAAAAAAAGGCAGTAAAAATGTAATGTGAGAAAAGATATTTTAAACCTACTAATGGCCTATTTTGCTGTTCATGTCACAGAAAACATTTGCTGCACAATTAATGTTGAATTGAACAGACCTAAATCATCACCTGATAAAAAAACCACTCCAGTTTAATAATGTTGACAGAAACTGTTGCACAGATTGACTGAGGCCAACACAGACAAAAAGAAAGAGATCTGTTTACGGTGCACTGGCAAAGGTTCTTGGTGATATGCTAAGGAGAACAGTAGGAAAACAGCCAAAGAGTGGCTATTATCCCATTAACCCAAAGAAGTACTGGAGATGTGAAAGAATGGTGTGGGCCAGTCAAACCTAATAAAATATTTTATAGCAAACTAAAACAAATTATAACAATGTAGCAAATTTGTTCCATTTCCATGTGGCAAAGTATTTACATTTCAAAACCTCTGATAAAGCTTAAATTAGGGGAAGGTAAACACTGGCAAAATGCAGCCTGGTTAAAATGAAGATGTCGGTGGAAAGTGTGTTTAGTGGAAAAGTGAATGCCTTTTCCTGAATCATTTAATGATGGACCCATCCCTTCCTCTTCTAAAAGGGAGGGAGAGACTGGGGAAAGTTTGCTGGCGGACCTCAGCTATTCGAATCAGGTCTGCCTAAATATCTCTTCAGAAGTCATCATCTCCCGGAAAAGAACAAACAGCCAGGGGATGAGACTTCAGAGGCAGGCTTATCCCTGCATAAACATGTGGTTCAGACATACATCGACTCCAAAAATAATAATAATAATATAATAATAATAATAATAATAATAATACACAAATCCCAACTGGACATTCCTGTGCCAACTGAATGGCAAAGCTGACATTAATTAGCAAACAGAGTTAGCTTTCTGGATATGTGTGATGTGCGAGTTCCAAGTAATATAGGATGACACACACAATGTAGCCAAGTGGTGAGAAGGAAGGATGAAATAAAATGGAGGCAAAAGATCAGAAAGTTGAGAAGCATGGAGACCCGGGTAAGCTGCTTAAGTTTCTATGATAAGACAGGATGTGCGTAGCAGGGAGGTCAGAAGGCACCACTTCCTGTGATGGGGCCTGGGAACCACAACTCCCAGTCTCTACTTATAACCCGGAGAGAAGGAGGGACAACAAACCTAAATCTTCCTCCCTGTGACAGCATAACCTTTTGGTCAGATAGTACTCATCTCCTCATAGATATGACCACTGTCCTATTAATCTAATTTGACACTACTGGGTCTGCAATACACAGGTGTTTCTGGATAATGACATGACAATGGCTCTGTCTGACCGTCAGCGACAACAGAAGTGATATGGGCTATATGTTGCCTCACAAAATTGCAAAGTAACTAACTGCAAATCAAACAAGTCATCCCATTTTCAATGAGACTAGGCTGACAGTATTGTTAAAAACATTCCTGGAGGGGCTACCAGGGTGAATGGATTGGAGGTATGGACAATAACCTGAAAGCACCAGAGGGACAGGAGGAATCTTACTAAGCATTCCTTTCTAATCCACCATAAAGATGCCAAAGAAAACACTAGCTCTGAGGTGCTCTGAACTAAGCCAACAATATAATCTGTCTTTGCTATGGTGTGCCACTAAATATGTGTGTAAACTTCTACTTTTGCTGAATAGCACTTCTCTGTTTTTGAGTAAATCAATTTGTAGGTGCCGCTTTTCCCATTTGAAGAGGCAGTACCCACCCCTGAGAAAATAGAATTATCCTTTACATAATAGATAGCATATGTCATTTTACAGTACTTGCTATTTTCCAAAAGTGAAATAAAGTAGGTGGACACAAATTATTTCCTAGAAAATTTGCATTCTGATACTCACTAGAAAGTCTGTTCCCTATTAAAGTCAGCGATGTCCTCTTTTATCATTTTCTAAGAGGCTGGGAGTTGCTACAGGGTCACAAAATGCTAAATTTATATGATAAACTCTGCTACTGAGGCCAAGGGTAAAGCATTAAAAAAAAAACACAAAGGGGACCACTGTATCTATCCATGGGCCTCACACAGTGGAGAAGCCCCACATTTATTTACATTCATTCAGTTTCGAGGATCTGAGAGGAAAGAGATGATCATAATCTGCGATCTGCCACTGTGCTGAGGGACAAAGGCAGAGGATGAGCCGCCAGAGCTGTGACAACATGGAGAGAGAGGAAGACCGGACCTGGATGCCACTGCACTGTGAGAGAGGCAACATGTGCTAGAGGGAATGTGAGCTACCGGCTTCATTCCTCCACGAGCTTGTCTCTCACAGTATGGGGGCGGCTGACTGCTCAATGGCAGCACCTGGCCCTATGCTTCCCCTTTGTCAAGATCTGACTTCACTGGATTACCATCACAACATCCACCAGCTGTCCTCTACGCAGCCCCCAACCCCCACTCCCTCCCTCCCTCCCTCCTACCCAGCCTCCCTTTACCCATTCCCTACCCCCAGTCCCTTCCAGCTGGATCCTCTCTGAATGACACCCTCTCAATCTGCCTAATTATCTCTCCTTCAGCCACGCTGCTGTGGCCCTCGCAGCCCATTCTGCTTACAGGGCGGAGCTGAGGGGCCAAAGGCTCTTCAACTGGACATCCTGACTGCTCACCTAGAAGGCGACACTCTCTGACACTATCAATCCTTCACTGTCAAGTTCAAAACCATGGGCCACTGTAAGATCTAAGAGGGAATACTTCAAAAATATCTATCAAAGAGAACAGTGTGTCAGAAAATGTAGATAAAGCCTCACATTACAAGATAGGTTTGTATTTTGAATCTATGTTTAGGAGAGATATTTAGAACTCACTTGTAAACTTTTTATCATCACAGTAACTAAAAAAGGCGGCAGAGATACCAGTGTTTCTGAGCAACCTTAGTTCTGGAGCAGACATGCAGAACTGGGGATAGGATATTCATTAGCTCTGGTGTTGGACAAACACCCAACAGTACTTAAACTGTGTTGTAGTGTATTTTAAAAACTGACTTTCTGTATAAGGTCTATCTTAAACATTCCACACTCCCACCAGTGCATGTGTCAATACAAAGACTCAAAGACACAGAAGCATGTTGCAGGGCAGATGTCACACGACCATGAAATGCTTCCATGTCATGTGGGAATCATCTTCATCAAACTAATTTTTTTATGCCTTTATTAAATCATCTCTCACACAAACCCAAGTATGACATGGATTATGAGCTCCACACAAGTTGACTAAAAATGATCTCAGACTTCGATAATGATACAATGGTCACTGCAGTGTACACTGGAGTTTCAAATTGGCACATGCACGTGCAGATGACTTTAATAGTGAATACAACCACGTATTCTATATGACGTTCAATTATCAATCATAAACAAAGTAATTTACAGCTTACTAGCAGTTGCAGCCAATGTCTGTTGCACGTTCGTACCTAGGTTGAGAGAGTGGTCATAAAACTAGGCTGGAATACTGAACCCATTCGGACTACAAGCATTAACTGATTTTTAATGGGTCACTGAAACAGGCGAAATGGGTATATGAGGTTGTTCACAGTTTACTGTAATCCCCTATCAGCAATTCTGGAATGCAAATTTTTACTAAGTCACCTGAGCAGGAAGCCACCACTTAAGAGACACAAAAGAAACAAGATAAAGAAATGTGAGAGAACTTTTCTTGCACTTCTTGCATGTTTAAGCTATAGTGCGGTATCACAGTGGTGGCTAACAAGACAGGTGATACGTTGGTATCTGGAACAGTAATAAAGCTGCCATGCACAGTATAATGTCACTTGAGAAGCTATTTGCTGAAAGAAAAATTAAAAACACAGTGGCTAGACGACAAACAGGAATAGATGAACATACACAGAACAATTTGCATGGTTCTGTGGAACAGTAGTGATTTCAAGCAAAGTTGTTTTTCACTGGGTCTCCAAATTCATTTCAAATGCCAAAACATGTATCTGTATCTGCATTTCATTTCAGTGTTTCTCCTCCATTTTAGCCTCACTTTGCTATGGCCTTTTCTTCTCTCTCTCTCTCTACGCCCTGTTTGGATGGTGCCAGGTTACAGGCAGGTATCTGGTAGAAGAAAGGATCTTTTCTGCTGTTTTGGATCTCCTGTTTCTGTAGGCTCCCAGGGGAAGGGGTGGGGTGGCTCCACCACTCACCTCTGTCTACGACTGGTCTGATGGCCACTCTCATGCGGCCATGCTCCGCTCCACTGATCTGCCCTGCTATGGGACTATATCTACACTGTGTGGTATGCCATTTGATGTCCCCTTCCATTATAAATCCTTTCCCTTTGCATTCTAAATGCCTCTTTTTTTGGTGCTGAACCAGCATAGTAATTACACATACCCATCTCCTAACATATATGCACATGCATGTATGTAGCACAAAGCAGTAAATGAGCACAAAAGAAAACACATTCGTTGTGATGAGATGACATTAAATCTGGAGATGAATGTATCCACTAGGCCAAACATTGAGTGTGTTGTGTTCATTTTCACTAGTAGGGAAGTGCTATTTCTGTGTGGTGTTGAGAATAAATGATTTCCTCAGAAAAATCTGGTTGCATAAAATTATACATTTACCCACTTAATGACACTCACCCATCTTGGCTCTAGCTAATGATTGAAAAAATGTGGGTGGTAGTTACTTGTTCCACATGCAGTCGAGTTCCACATTGGCTTGTGTGCAATGGCTACTATTGGCAGAAAAATCAATGTAATTACTTTTATGTTTTATATATATATATTTGAAAAAATTATATATTTATATTATTTTCTTGTGAAATGTGCAGCCATGGTGTTGGCTCAACTTTGACCTCCCACAGTATTGTAAACTGCAAATAACTGCAATAAAATAATAAATGTACTGTTTTGGAGGGAAGCAGCTAGCAACCAATGAGTTTTCTTTCTATCAATGATTGTATCTCCTCCTTCTGAAACGCTCAGGCATGTTTCCTTAGCTAAAGGGTTTTAAAAAAGGACAAATGACCCTGGGGCAAGACACTGTAGGCTATTTAACTTGACTATTGTAATAGGTTCCCACACAACCCCCCTAACCAATTTGAAAAACAAAAGCCTTATCACTGTCAAAAGATGTGAGAGCTCAAAAATGCTCAAAGCAGACAGGAAACAAAGACAATTCATCAAAAAAGTATTTTTAAAGGCTTGAAATTTACTCCTACTGCTGTAACCTGTACACAAAGAAAAATATCAGCATTGAAAAGAACAATGGAAAAAACTAAACAGGGGAAAAAACAGAGAGGGAAAACTTAACTCATGCTATGTGCAGTATAATGCTGTGATTTATGTCTGACAAAGCTCTTAAAACAGGTGCAAGAGATGAGTGTGGCAGCCAAACATGTTGAGGCTTGTTAATGCTTGTAGACCTAATCAATTTGTCCCATCTATCGCCACTTTTATTTGAATGTGGTAAATTAATAACCAACAGGTTTTAGAGAGGGCTTGTGAAATTAATCTCTCCACTGAACTTTTGAAGAACCAACTGACAAATAATAGCCTGTGTAAATCTATTTACACACAAGGCCTACACTTTTGGTTTAATTGCCCTTCAAAAGCTGATTTTATTAAGTACTGATGCAGGAGAAACTCCACTTGAAGGCTTTGCTTAAAGTAAAGTCTGGCCCACAAGTCTTATTCTGGTACATTATTACATGTTTTCCACTTACATGCATCGAGAGGGTGAATCTAAGCATGTCCCTCCATTTTCACATGGTCTGTATTTATCCACGCAACGGATCCCTGTGGAAAGTGAAGAAATGAGAATCACACAACTGACAAATTACTTGATGTCATCCACTTTAACCTGAAGGGGCACATGTAATCCTACAAGCAATAAATCCCTGCAAAACCACAAATAATCTACCATTGGAATAGTATAGGTTCAGAGATGTATAAACTCTGTAAAATAAGGTGATACTCAAATTGATGCAATCCCTTTTTTCAAACTCCCCGATCCAGATTTCAAGCATAGCTTTCTAGATAGCAGGCCATTGCCACTTGTTGCATCTTGCAGACACACCCGCATGTTTGTTGTTTACTTGTCAGAAGCAGATAAACTTTTGTGTTTCCTCAATTTTGGAAACGCATTATGTTAAACATCATTGCACAAGCCCACGCTCCTCAGACAATCTGTTGGAGTGCTGCTGATGTTACTGCGGGGTTTGTTGCCTCGGAGCAGCAACGCTCAAATTGTGCCACAAACAAAAGAAATCGTGAAAATATCAGATGGGATCTCTAAACGTATATATTTCCTCAGTTCTGCGGTGTTTTATTCACAGAAAGAGTTTGACACGTGATACGCGTTAAACGTCTTCGGTGTCTGTTACCATTATCTGCTGCGGTTCAGTTATTCCAAAGAGCCTTGGAAAACTTTGTAGATGGTCCGCTGATATATGTAACCACTAAACGACTAAATAAAAGAAACAAATAAAAAGTAAAACATCAGTTTTGCACGTAAACATGTCAGTGCTAGCTTCAAGGGTAGCCACAATTTAATTTGGACCCGTATCCGGAGATGACCGTCCAGACACGTCCAGTCTACATGTTGATGCATTGCCCACTTTTATGCTACGAATATTGATTGTAAATGTAATTAATTAGACTTACCTTCACAAATATGAATAAGCAAAAAGAATGACAAAATAATCCATGGAATATTCCCTTCCATTTCGGTGGAAACGTTTCCAGTGTTTCAAGTTGGGCTTTTAGTAGAAATAATACATCCTTTATTGAGTTCACATAAAAATAAAGGCTCCAAAATCGATGGGGAAATTTTCATAAAGTCAGCCGGAAATGCGTTGCGTTAGGTCCCAATCCTGTATTATCCTCCGCAGCTCGGCCACGGCTGCTGTGATTCTCGGTATACCTCCTAAAACTTTTGAAAAACTTTTCCTTCCCAATCTCTCCCAGTTTCTGGTAGCCTACTACTCCGCCTCCTCTCTCTCTCTCTCTCTCTCTCTCTCTCTCTCTCTCTCTCTCTCTCTCTCTCTCTCTCTCTCTCTCTCTCTCTCTCTCTCTGTGTCTCTCTCACCCCCACACGAGATAGACCGTGTTCAGAGCTTCCCAACATTGGGCCCTTAAGGGACGACCCCCTACGGACACACACACACACACACATTTCTTTTTTTAATTTATGTCAATCCCAGAAATTGAGACAATGAAGGCAGGAAAATATGTTGGTCAGAGTTCAAACTATAGTTTAGGTGGCCATGCGTTCTGGACTAAATCTACCAACACATATGGGTATTATTTGTGGGACAAATAAAAGTTAAATAGAGCTACACAAACTCATTCTTGGGAGTGTGGAAAACATATAGAACTTATTTTTAAAAGAAATTAAACAGATAGACCTAGCCCTATTACCATCAGCCTTGGAAGGTCAAACATTTCAAGAACTGGAAGTTATATTCTTTGTACTCAGTCAATGTGATGCTAATTCTGGTGGTTATTATTTTGTATTCTGCCAATGTAACTAATGGGACTGTAAGTAGTATGAGCTTTTTATATATCAAAATGTAGGCTGTGAAATGCTGCTAATGCATTGACACAAAGGTAATTGCTTCGAATCAAATATTTACATTAGTTTAGAAACAACAAAGACTCCCAGATTACGTCTTTAAAGAAGTAGCTTCTGTATCATGGCAGTCGACTGAAATGTGTCCAATTATGTGCAAGCTTACTTGTTTGTTTGTATATTTACAGCTGATCAATTGCAGATAAGGGAGTGGATTGTGTTTACATGACAGCAGAGAGTGCAGGCATTCCTGTTATCCCCACAGCCAATGTATTGTGTTTTATTCCTCCTTCTCCTCTCTCGGCCTGCTCCTCTCCAGCCTGTTGCAGTGGATTCGTTTTCTGCAGCCGGCGTATATAGTGCCTTGGTTGTTCTGCGGCACATAGCTGAGCCGGTCGCTTACAGAGACAATAGCCTTGATTTGAATCATAAAAGGAGTCCGGCATTATGACACAGTTTCTCTCTGCAGGGGAGGTTCAGCACACTAATATTCAAGTACACTGCCCCTACACCACCGCTGCCCCCCCTCTCAATCACACTACTCCTGGTCCTGGCCTTGAATAAATTACAGGCATGGGTAGGGCCATGAATGTAGCAGGCTGGTTTGGAGTGAAGTTCGTTAGTGCATGTGACGTCATCTATAGGGGTCAGTGAAAAGAGCTTGTTAGGCCTCACAGACACCTGCTTAATTTGGCACCCACCGTGTGATGAAGTTGGGCAGTGCAAAGATTTCAATGGCTGGAAACAGCTTTTAGTGCACAATGACATGATTGCTAAGTCCTGTATTCTTCAATAGCACTCGGATACTACTGCAACTGATTAAAAGTTCTCTTTAAAATCACACCCAGTCATGCCCTCTTAAAGAAGGCTTGTTGTGTCCTAGATGATATGTGCCCATGTGTTTCCAAATGTGCACATAATCATCAAGTGAAAACCACAAATAGACCAGGAGGAAGGTGTAATAGAGTTTAGGTTTATTACAAGTTGCTGTGATAAGATGTGTTTTTGTATTTTCATCTGGCTGTGAAATATGTCTTTCATCCTCTTGGGATGCAGTAGATGCACTCCCAGCTTATCTGGCAAGTGCTGGCAGTGTTTTGACTGGCTTCCAGTTGGAGAAGGTCCCAGGGAGTGCTCAGGGACAGACAGTTGTATTTACAGTGTGTTTCTATCTAGGCTCCCAAAGTCTACAAATGCCTCATGTTCTGAAACAATGAAGGCCTTGATCATTCCATGAAAAACAGCTGCTCACAGAAGAATGTATTAAATATCCTAAGATGATCGGGACTGTAGAAATCTGTGTATCGTCCTTTTTCACAAGAATGCAAAATAATCATTCATCCCAGTACAAAGAAACAGGCATCCAATTAATTAGCAGAACATCACATGCAAGCTGCATTCTCCCATTAATGAATTCTCAAACCCCTGTGTGTAATCTGAATTGCCTCAGACTTGTGGCAGCTAACACTGAAAGAGTGCTGTGGAAAGGTCCCCAAGACTTCCAGTTTTCTCACAAATCACAGCTCAACTCAACTCTTGAGAGGATGACAATCTACTCCGCTTGACTCCAGAAACAAGAGAGCCAATGAGAAAACTCTAGTTTGTCTTTCTCTGTGATCTCATTAGTGGAAGTGGCTACTCCAGCGCTTCCCTCTGGAAATGTGACCTTTCCTTGATTGTTTAAGAAATGAAAGAAAACTCCCCTGTATGCAGGATAAGAAGTTGACGATGGATGGATAGATGGATGGAAGAAAACTGTGAACTTAATCTTGTGTGAACAACAGCAGTTTCTGCTTTCTTTGTGGAACATTTTTTGTCTTTTAGTCTGTAATTGTAATTTTAATGAATTCTATAATCACGTTACAGCTTTGTCTCCTTATCTCTTTTGTCACTCATCCTCTTTCTCTCTCTCTCTCTCTACACACACACACACACACACACACACAGAAGAAATAATCAGTGTGTTGTTTATATTGGAGAGAGAGTGCAAGATTGGAGGCCGTGGTGACAAAGTTCTCGCGCGAACTCAGGGGGAATCTCCAATCACACAAACAAAGACGTGACAGGCCAGGATTTATAACTCTGTTCTCTCTTGGAAAGAGAATGGTACCTCTTTGAACAGTTGTTAGCACACAGTTTATTGATGTAAATCTGAAGAAATAGGAGGACATCTTAGTGTACAAATTTAATGCAGAACCTTCATTAAGTGTATACACTAAGATGTTCCTACAACCACCTTTCTGCTTTTGTAAACCCAGCTGTACAAAGTACTCCGTAATTCCTCCCATTGAGCATTTGATACCTCGGGATAACATGCACTATTGTGACGCACTTTGCTAACAGAAAGGCTTTTATCCAGAAGTGCATGTGAATGAGACTGTACTTTGCAGTGTCAAGAGTGAAAGCTGACCAAAGCCTGTTAAATTAAGACCACCCATGGGTGGGAGGCAAAATTGGTATACTCACGCTATGACTGTCCTTCCTAACCCAGCCTCGCTTTGTATTCAGAAGGCAGGGGAGTGTGTCCATACAATGCACGAGTCACACAGACCAACATAATGTAATATTTCTCTAACAATTTGAGTTTGCTTACCATATACTCATGAGAGATAAAGCTCGTGTTTGCTGTGCAGGTGGAAATTCAAAATTCAAAATTTCTCATCACATTTTTCATACAGTGACTTATCTTTCATAACAACAGTACAGTGTCAAGTGAAGATACCAGTAAGAGCCTACATATATAGTGTGGTCAGCCAGCGCCCTCTTTTCATGCTCGGTGGCCTTTCAGTGCTAGCACGCTCCATGTGATAGGGGTGCTAACAGGCGGTGTTTGTGGACACAGCGGACGTGATGACTTTACCACCCAGGCCAGACTGATTTATGTGGGAAAAGCCCCAAGAGCACCCACAGGGAGTGTGGAGAGGATTAAGAGACCCTCTACAAAACCGGTCATGGCCAATCAGCAGCTGAGACCCCCTACAGAAAGATGTCGGGACCAATTGCAGCGCAGCATTCAGGTTGATGATCTGGATTGTCTTCTTTATTGCCGCTTCATACTTGTGTGATCTCTTTATTATTTAGAATTTGTGGATAAGCACTTCAGCTTTAAGTGTGGCGGGCTTCTGAGGTTTGAAGAGATAGGCACACTTACAAAGTCTCTGTGTGTGATAAACGCAGCACAGATGAACATGTGCACACAATGCACACACAACTGTATCCTACAGTGCTAACTCCTCATTGTTCTACTCTGTTCTGCGAAGTTGGGACCTACACTTTTGCCCTACACTTTTGTTAGTTCAACTGCCTTTCCACACAAGAAGATACACTGCAAAGAAACATCCAAGACATTCCTGTGTCTCTGCTCATTTAGGATTGTGTCTTCAACATTTTAAAAACTAATTGAACGTAGCAAGGAGATATTTTGATTTATGCCTTTTAATGATATAATTAAAGTGTGTATTTATGTAATTACATTAATGGGATATCACTCTTGGTTTTGTTTTGTCCTCACTGTGTTGTCAAATCAAAATGTTTGGAATAAATCATTTAACAGCATCTCTTTCTGTTACTATAATGATGATGATCATGATTTGGGGGCAGCATTAGCACAGTCGGTTGTACCTGGGTTTGGGAACTGTAGGATCACCGGTTTGAGTCCAGCACCGACCACTGCTGAATGTGCCCCTGTGCCACAATAGCTGCCTAGTGCTCTCAATTAGGATGGGTTAAATGCAGAGAACTATCAAATTTTCCCCCAGAGATCAATGATGTACAACTATACACATATTTATATTCTTGTTGCTTCAGAAACTGGACATCTTGATTGCTCACACTGTGTTTTCAAAGTCCCTGATTTATTCATTCATTCATCTCAAAGCACACTATCTAACTAACAGAGGTTTCTACTGAAGTTGTGTGTATATTCATACTTTCTGTATCCTGTTTCACCGTGATTCTTTTCTTCTTTTCCTTCCACCCACTCTCGGTGACACACACACACACACAAACACCCACACACACACACACGCACGCACACACACACACACACACACACACACACACACACACACACACACACACACTTGTGTGACTTAGAGACTGGGGCTTTTTTGCCTAAAGTAAACACATGTGAATGATGGATCTTTCTTTGGATTGTGGGAAAAACTGTTTGACTTTCACACAAGCTCTCTAAACGGCTATTAAATTCTGTATGTGTACAGAAGTTTTGTATCTGCAGAGGACAGGGACAGAGAGGAAGAAAGAAACTGAATTTTTAAATATGGGGACCTTTTGTTTTATGAACCCTGTTTCACTATCCTGTGTTTCTTGCTAAATTTGTTATCCCAGAACACATTAGGACACACAGAGATCTTATGGAATTAGTAGGAATAATATGCTGTGGATCAGGAGGTAGAGTGGGTCGGTCTGAAGGCATTTGCATCCACAGAGCAATGAAAATGGAGGGCAGAGAGTGCAATGGACATCTCTGTGCAGGAATGTATTACAGACGTAGCTGGAGACTAGCCAGCTGGAGGAATTCAGAAAGCTATGATTCTGTTTCCGTGTGAAATACCTACTTAAGACCAATGTGAACAGCTGCCGGACAGTGCCCCCCCCCCCCCCATCCCACCCCCTACTCCACCGTGGGGCTGTAAATCTTGAAGGAGAACGGAGGTGCTGGCGACTTGCTGAAAGGGATCCAGGGAGTATCCTGGGGTTTAGTGCGAAAGGTCAGGTCTGTGTTGGCAGGCCTCATGGCTGAGACTCTAGGCTGATACCCACTGATGACCTGACACACACGTGTGGGGAAGGGGTGAGGTCCACCCTGGAGGCACCATGGATCTCCAGTCTGTTGTCAGGATTAATTGAACTAGTGTAAGGAAGAGGGCATTGAAGGCCTGCTGCAACAAGAGGGCTTATCTTAACGAAAGGCAGAGGGTCATTTAAGCCATTTGGCAAAACCATGTTCAAAACCATGTAATCTGACAAATAAAGCAGAAAATAACTTGAATTTGTTATGAGAATTATTGCAGTGACAGCCTTGAAAAGTGTTTCAAGTGGCATATGCTCCACTAAAAATGTCAAATAAAAGACATATTGAGAAAAATGACTGAATTATAACTGAGACTGATCCCACATTTGCCTCTGAAAACCAGAGGAGAAAGAAGTGGAGGGGTCCCGAGATCTCTGTTCATCCTCTGTCCCTCCTGAGTCAATTGTTGGGGAAGCATGGTGTCAACCCTGCGCCATCAATCACCCCCTTTCAGAGGAGGGCAGACAAGGCGGGGACCCGCCCCCCAGGACAGGGGGGTGGAAGTTCTCATGCCCTCCCCGCCTCCTGAAGCCCCGCGCTGCTACAGACAGAACTCCGACAGCTGGTCTGGCCATTAGGGGTAGGCTGAGACCTGAGGGCCCCCACACAGCAGCAACAGCTGCCAGCCCGCTGCCCCCAACCACCCCACCAACACATTTCTATAAAACCTGTATTAGAACAGCTATTTATTGTCATTCCTTCACAAAGATGTCTACATTACACATCATAATCAATTCTTTTTATTAGAGCACTGTATACTGTGTACAATGAATATGTGTAAAAAAACATCTCTGTAATTGTCTGCTGCACATGGTTTTGTAAATATTATCCATCATCCATTTCTGGGCACTTGACTAGTAATTATGTTATTTTGCTCTCAGTAGGTGGCTGAGTTTTAGTTGTTTTGATGCCATATTTCAGTACTCTTCCCAGAACTGAAGATGATAGTGTACTTTAATAGGATGAAACCAAGGCTTAATGGTCTGCTGAATTATATATTGTAATATTCTTTACTAGTACAAAGCTTTCTCCCATCTGGAAAATAAATTCTTGCTCTCTCCAGAAGGACACATTAAGGGAGCCTAAGGGAGTATTTTTAGACCATTGTTTATTTGATTGATTATATATTAATTGATTGTTTATTTATTGCAATCACTTCAAGTGATTTAATATATCCATTCATTATCTATACCCACATATCATTTGCAGGTTCATAGGGGGCTGAAGCATGTCCTAGCTGAGATTGGGTGAGAGGTGGTATTACTATATATTACCAAAGCCTTTTGTGTTCACATTGTTCGTATTGTCACCTGCTCTGAAAAATGTTAAACTTGGTAAAATGCATTTTAGCTGCATGACATTAACAGGTTTATTCTCAAGTTCGCTTATATCTATTGGAGATAATGATGCCCTCAAAAACCAAAATCCAAACTGATGTCACATACTTGGCTAAATGGATAATTTTTGTTTCGTGACTTGTCCTGCAAACTCCTTCTGCAAAGTTCAATAATTTTGGTCCAACAATGGAACCAACGCAAGGTATTATTTACCTGGCTGTGACTGTATTTACAATACAAATATGTCTGTGTTTATGTGATTTCAGATTGAGCTTTCATTGGGAGATTGCTGTTTGCAAATGCATGCTGATTGAGATAAATGCACATGTGTACTCTTCTGAGTGAATGTGTGTGTTCCACCGAGTGAGAAAAAGAAAAGAGACTAGAGCGTTAGAGGAGATTACGCCACACTCCCTCAGGGTCCTTGTTACTCATGCACTACTGGCGGCTGAGTGGTTCCCACACTTACACACTGAGGTGAGAGAGGCTGCACCCACAGCCCCACCTGTGCCTCTACGTGTCCCAGCAGAGCCCTCCTGAGCCAGGATCTTCCTTAAGAAAAGAACAGGGAGAAAACACTAAACCTGACTAGTGCGCAATCAAAACAACAGCCTATGAGTAACAGTGGTAGTGCACCATTAGATATAATCACTACTGAAGCAACTGAGAACGGGATAATTAACCTGTACCTACATACCTCCCAAACCCCTGCTCCATCTGCATATAGGCATGCACATTGTTTGAAACAAGTGCATTTTGGCACAAACACATAAATCTCTGTGTACCTTACATAAGAGATGTTCTTGATAGCAGTGTAATTCTATAGGATGCCGGACAGTGTAAATATATGAGTTTTTGGCAGGTTGACCTGTCTGGTTTTTGATGTATGCTTCTATGATATTATGTGTTTGTAGATGGACAGCTGCTTTTTGTGAGTGTCTGGCATGAGTCTTGCCAACACCATCCAATTTGAGACTGACTCCTTGCCAAAATCAACAGGACTGCTTGCTTTGTTGGCCAAGCGTCTGATCGCCAAATCTGTCATGGAAGCCCCCGGCCCTTTTGTCCAAACCCACTGAAGCGGTGTGAGATTACATGCGTGGTTATTACCCCCACCATCCTCCTCTTCATCACACTGGATGGGTTGTAGGAGACAGCAGCAGAACTATATCCGGTCAAAGATGTTATTGTACACAGGCACACCACAGCAGCTGTTGTACTTCATTAAAAAGTGGCTGTTGATGCTCTGTGGTTGGCTTAGCAGCACAAGGATCAAGTCAAGAAAAAGTGGTGAATTTGATAAATGGCAGGTTTGCTAGGCACAAATTGAAAGGTGCATGCCACATTCCTACATCAGACTATGGCCAGCCCAGGGGCACACTTGAGTGATAAGGAAGGCAGTAATGGAATAAGACAGGGTGGGACTAGTGTGAAGTATTTGTGGTCGATATGGCTTAAGTGTCCTGTGCCTGAGGGCTGACTATCCTGCTTTAAAAAGGAAACTCTTAAAAGGATTGTTGACCACTGTTTGTAGTTTATTCCAAGTAACCATCCATGCACTTTCAGGCAGAGACTACCTTGATAGATTATCTGTTGTGACAGGGCCTTCTTGGCCTCGCTCGTTGAGAAAGACTGCTGAATTATTGTTTATATGTGGATAATTCTCATTTCATTGCTTTGTTTTCATATATTCAGATGAAACATGGGCTCTAGGAATTTTAAGTCCAGCTTACTGTTATCCTGTTACCTTTTTTGATGTAGGTTCCATGGGTCAAGTGTGTGTTTGAAGCAAGTAGTAGTCCTTTTCAGAAAGGCATGGTTGTGGTACAGAGTGGGTGGAATTGGTGGCTGAGAGCAGCAGACATTCCACACCACACTACCCAGGGGCAGAAGAGGCAGCAGGGCTTGCAGTAATTCCACTTTTATTAAAACATATTGAAGAAACAACATGCTGGTCTGTGGCAGGAGGAGGAGAAAATCAGCATGGCGGCTGGATCCAACCCTCTCACTATCCGGAGGCTTGTGCCTCTAAGCTTGCATGAATGTGTCACCTTTTCCTCTCAGTACTCTTATTCAGTTTGTCTTTCTTCCTTCTCCCTTCTTTTCCACCTACTGTTGCTCAAACAGCTGCCCAGCCATCACTACTCAGCAAACCCCTTTAATCTCTCTTCCTTCGTTTCTTCCATCCCACCCATCCTCTCTCATCTCTCTCCCATCCCCCCACTCTTTCAGTCTGTTGTTCCTCCATTTCCTCTCTCATGGTCTTACTATCTCTGTTCATCCACACAAGTGAGTCCCTCATCACCTGCAAGACACACAGATTTTGCTGTTCGGAAACTTGGTGATACTCCTCCCTCTTGTCCTGTGATTTGGCTGGTGTCCTAGGGCTTTAGGTAAAGTTTGTGGTCCTGGGTGGATCCTAGCCTGTGTAGTGCTAATCTCTCCTGAATGGTCACTACACCATTACTGAGGCTGATTTTATTGTCTGTGCAATTTTACAACCATGCCTCTGGCTGCACTGACCCCAGTGACCTGGTCACTGTCTCCACAGCAACTATTGAAGGAGGTGTGATAATGCATTTCACCTCAGATTGGCCTGACTATTGGGCCAAGTGCAGTCACCATCAGCCTGTCACAAATAACTGACATTTTTAATTCCTCTGTCCCTGCTGTTCAGTTATATTAATCTTCAAATATTCATCACCATCATATATGCCCCCCTGATGCTTCTAAGCCAGCTGTTATTTCCGAAGGAAAGTTTACACTATAAGGTCAGGAATGCATTACGCATAGATATAATGTTCTTGATTATCCAGCATCCTGACAAAACTTTGACTTAGCTGCAGCCATCTTCCCAGAAGAGAAAGGCAATCCAGACATTCCTGGTTCTTGTTGTGTTCTCTGTTACTCTCTAATTTAAGAGCAGCTGTCAGGCCCTGCAAACCTTCAACCATCAAAGCTTGGTAAAGAGGTTGGGGCGGTGTGTGTGAGGAGCACTGATGCCCCCTATCAGATTTTCCAAGTTTGTGACACTGACTCTCAACAGAACACCTGTGGCAGAGAGGATGGAAGCTAGATTACAGGATAGGGGATAGTTACTGCATGCCCCAGCAGTAAAAACAGAAGTCACTAAAGTGATGGCTCTTATGAGAGACATACACCTTTGGCCATCGTCAACCACTAAGACCTGGTCCACACTAATGTTTATAATTTGAATGCACATCTCCCATTTTTCCTTTTCACTCCATTATCAACCAAATGTGTTTCTAGGTCTATTAGCGTGATTGTAGGCATGGTCAAACTTGATCAGAATAGGTTCAGGGAGTGTTGGACATGCATACTTTTTCATACTTCTTTGTGCTTCTCACACTGGAAAGCAACGGCTCCTGCTGGATTGTTTGGATTGAGGCAGGCACCTGCTGCTATGAGGAGAAAAACAGTCCTGGAAGCACCTGTTGCTCGATTCATTCATATTCCTTCAGTCAAAGCAAGGAGTGATGATTGCACTATGAGATCTCATGTCTCAGATGCTTCTCACAGTGCCCTTGCTTTCTCCCAATATAGCCAAACTTGAAAAAAAACAAACTGGAGTGCCAATGAAATGTTATAAACATGTTAGCAAATAAAATGAAACTCTCTCATTTGATATAAAACTTGTCATGTAATATCATGATGTGGGGCTGTATTTGGAGCAACTCTGTGTGTTTAGGTGTGCTTATGGGCTGAGGTTCTCACACTCTGGTGAACATGTTGAGACACAAAGTCCCTGGGGGATCCTAGATGTGGTCCACACTGTGCTCCTTACTAACCTCTAATTACACTATTGGCTCCGTTATGGGACGTAATTACTAGGAATCGTTCTGTGATTCAAGTTAGTGGATGGCAATTGATTTATTTCCCTTCTCCTGTCTCTAGTGCACATGTATGCACTCAGACATGCTACCACAATAACATATTGAATACATACAGTAAACAGCAGACGTTGTGTCCCCCACCCAAAATACATTTCTGATGTCTTATAAGATGTGACTAATGTAGTAATTTATTTTGCCCACACCATCAAATTATCCTTTATACATGTTGCATTTGCCATGTTGGACTGTTGTAATTTTTTTTTTTTTATAATTGAATGTGAATATATGGGACACAGACATGTTCCTGCTTAGCATGTGGATTTTCCTCACATATGAGAAAGGCCATCTTGCGGGTCTCCATGACCTGCGCTCCCATGGAAGCGCTGTTACGACAGCTTGTTCTAATTCCCTGGTCTCTCCTAACTTTTCTAGGACAAACAGGGAGGAGGAAGCACTGAAGCCCCACATTGCTACAAGAAGAGCAGCCTTAGGGGCACAAGGAGAAAGAGGGTCACTGCAATCACAGTGGGGCTTGAGGCATAGGAGTGAGGGGGTCGCAAATAAGGGAAGTGGGTAGCCCACGCCCTCATATGCTAGGGAATTCCTCTCCTTCACATGGGGTCTGCTCTTTTTGTGGTTTTACGCAAACTGGCCACAAGTCCCAGACTGTTTGAAGTTCTTCTAAAAGTCTTTGGTTTAGGTCTGATGTCCTCAGAGCATGTTGCTTCTACCCTCAACTTTCCATGTGCAATATTAATCCCAGTGACAGTCTGTAGGAGTGACCTGGATAAGGCAGTGGGAGTTAATTTTTAACAGCAGACTACAAAGATAATTGTATAGAAACCCTGAATTGAATTTCTGGATCTGTTATGATCCCTTACAAAACAAACCACACTTCACGCACCGCAATTAGGCACCACCACCTCTGTGGTTGCTGAAACCAAGGCTAAATTAATGAATGCAGAGCACTGTTTAAATAGTGATCAGATCTGACACTCAGGAAGGAGACATCAAAGAAGAAACAAATGTGGCAAGTCCTTTCGTTTCCTTGAAGTCAGAAAGTCCCTCTTGTGCCCGAGTGACTAATGCCTGGATTTCCTTTTCAGCACAGCCTTTGCCAAATACATTTTCCATAATGTCATGTCTTTGACAAAGGAGCATTAAGTGGAGAGCTGAATTTAGTGAGAAGTAGGGAATGCCAGGCCTGTTTTCCATTTAAATGGTATTGAAATGTATAACTTGAAGTTAAAACTCCCTGTACTGCTAAATTAAGTTTTCAAATTAATCTGATGTTTGGAAGGGTTAGGTTTGACCTTGACTGTGTTGAGTGAAACCTTTAAGCAGGTGGTGGATTCATTGTTACACACTCTGAATCTTGAGTTATTTTGATGTTTGACCTTCTCCATACACATGTGTGACTCACACAAGATCTATACCCCTGATTTAACAAGGCTAAAGCCCGTTTCATCTCTCTGTCCTGAAGAGGACTTGTGGCTGAAACACTGCTGTGTTAAAAGCAACAAAAACTCCTAAAGTGACAGGCACACAGGGCATACAATCTGCCTGATGACAGAAACACATGCTCTGTGTGGGCCAGTTGTGACTCAGCCTGGCACCCTGCACATTCTGATGTTTTCCATCGTTCAATCACGTCAAACTCTCCACATCCTTCTCTCTGCTATACTCGTAACCTGATGAGACTTTCTCTTTTCTTTCCTTTCCTTACATGCCATCACAGCTAGGCCACCATAGGTTTCGGCAGCTCTGATGTCGTGTGTATTTGTTTATGTTGCTGGGTGAGGGGACTCTGTGGGAAAAGCTGCTCTCCATGGTTGGGATCGATGAGGGACAGATAAGAGTGCTCAGTGGCCTTGGCTGAGCATGCATGAAAATCCTTTTCTTGTGTGAGAACGTCCTCCCCATTCTTTTTACATTTCTTCATAGTATGAAAAGCAATAAAGTCACCCTGAGAATTTCTCTCTGTACTGCAAAAATAGAACATAATTAGGGGGCCAAGAAACAGATAAGCTCAATTTTCTCATATGTAGGCACCCTCATGTTAGTTAAAACATTATTGAAGTTGCATATCAGAGTAATATACAGTGATTTAGCTGCTGCTATATAAATTGAAATGGCCAGTAGATGTCAAAAAGTGCCATAAGACTACTACAAACAGCTCATGCAGTGTAAACAAGTTTGCTCTAGTTCCAAAAGTGCAATGCAATTTAATATCCATCATGTGGATATTCCCACTCTTAAAATGTTGCAGTTGTTGGAGCACTCTGTGGAAGAGTCTCAATGCATGAATACGTTCTTGTAAGCCCCTTCACCCAAGGAGGAAAGTTGTGTACTTAAACTTACCAATCCTTCCTTTCCCTGGAAGGGAATCCTTTACCTAGATACCAGTTGATGATGATAGTCCTATGTTTTGCTGATCATTTTAGAAAATGGGAAGGGGTGCTATAATAATTAGAATATAAGTATATATATAATTTAAAGTAAGGCAAATCTAGGACAAAGTAAATATTGGATACTTCACAAAATACAGTCACTGAGCTTCCAAACAGCAGAATCCTTTTTCCTTCTTTGATATTCTATAAAAACATTCATAAGGCCCTTTTTGTGTGTGGAGAAGGCTGAAATAAAGGTATTGGTATACATACGATCTGTTTCAGTCCTTTAATGCACATTTGCTAATTCACAATTTCATTGTTCTTGATGTAAATCAACACTTCCTCAAAATGTGGGAAGCTGTGAATGTCCAGAAGTCTCCGCAAATATATTAAACATTACTTTCAGACTGAAAATGTATTTTTTTTGCACAGTGCCATTTTCACCTTCTTTCTTTCCTTTTTAAAAAAAATAAACTGTGCGACAGATTTGTACACACCACAAGAATCCTGGAATTTAATAATGTCCCTTTCCCATCAGTGCTGGTGCTCAGCGTGGGAATCAAGGGCAGTGATAGGAGGTTGTGGGAGCATAACAACTGTCTGTCAGTCAAACACATAACATTTAGAGGAAAGAGGTTCAGATAGGGAAGGTGCCCTAACCTTCTCCTCTACCCCTAAGTCATAACTTTAATCGCAAATTCTTCACACCGTACATGTGTAAGCCTTGAGTGCTAATGAGCGTCTGGGTACCCAACGGCAGATATAAGGATAAGACAGTAACCTGCCCATACATGAGTTTTCATCCATCCACTTAAACTTATCAAGCTGATTATTATCTCTCACTTATCACACTCACTATCTTAATACCAACACACTTTCTTGGATAGTACCCACCACCTGCTACTGTCATGTTGCTATAAGATTTACAACTGGGAGCCTTAACTGTACAAATCTCAGATATCATCCCTGCACCCAGAGTGAAAGCTGTTGAATAATACCTCTGGGAACCAGTGTTCAACCTCAGCCTTTCCTTTCTATCTGTATCACGTAGTAATGAAGGTCTTCTCTTTCTGCCCGATAGCAAATATATATCACCTTTAACAGGCACACATTCCAGTGCTAGCACCATGGGAAAACACAGAGCAGGAGCAAGGACATTGTTCTCAGAGTGAGTATAGGGACAGAAAGAAAGAAAGGCTGGGGGTTAGTTAGGGGAGCTGAGTAAGACAGAGGAAAAATGAAACCATAAGACACCATGAAATTAAAGAAAAGGTCAGGAGTGAGAGAAAGAAATTATTTCTTCAGACTTAGGTTTTAAATCAATACAGATACCAACTGAGTGACTTGAAGAAGTCATGAAGACACATATGCACAGTGAGTGTATCAGCCTCTTTTCTGGCCCTCCTTTGTGGTGGTTGAAGCGGCCCTGTGTGTGGTCTGAGTGGTTCCCGTCTTCGAGAAGTGAGCAGATCTCTCAGGCACTTCAGACTGCAGTCTCACACACAGCCTCTGATGAGCGCAGTGCAAAGAAGGAGAGGCCCAATAAACAAGGCCTGTTTGATCCAGCCACAACCCAGCAGCTTGCCAAGTTCCCTTTGTCTCAGAGAGGACACCACAGCCGTCACACAGACAGCCGTCTACCCACTGCTCTTAGCTGTGGTGAGGGGCATCGTTCACATGCTGCCGTGCCAGTAGAATCAGAAAGAGAGAGAGAGACAAAGATTTGACTTGAAAATGGAGGGAAAGGAAGAAGATCATAAAACAATATGCATGTGCTTTGCTTCACTGGACAACCAAATGTTGATCACCCAGTGTTCTCTAAACAGCTGCAAAACGCTGTTGTGTCACATGCAGGTGATTAGGTGGTGATGCTTTTTCAGAGCTGTTACACATGCTCCTCATCATTCTGTGATTGACTCTGCCCACTGCTGCTGGGGAAACACTGGAGGTCTGATGTTTGAAAATCCTTGCAAAATACACAAAGGGAGAAATCAAATCCAGTAAATTTGATACTGTAGATAAGTGGAACCAGAATATTCGTGCCACTGTTCAGTTAGAAAGTGATCTCCTCTAAATACTGAACTTGAAAAACAACAGTATCCTATTATTTTATTTGCAATAGGATGTAAACAGACACATTTTAACAATGCTGGTTAATATGATGATAGTTCTCTGGCGTTTTTTTTTTGCCAAAAATGAATTGCAATAAAATAAATCTGCGTACAATGTTCCTTTCTCTTTTCCGTATTATTAACAGACCAGGGTTAAATGAGTGGTCAATTTAAATTTTTCAGGCTCTAGATTTTTGTACACCTTGAACATAAGCTATGAATTCATACAACCATGCCAAAGAATTCACCTCACCTCACCTGACGCAGGTGAGGTGAGGTGAGTTCACGCAGTTTCAGTTTCTAGCCAAACTAGCCATACTTTATGATAGAAATGGGGATTTTTGGCTGAAAAATACTTGGGTGAACTTCTCTTGGCCCATTGATGGTTGGAGAGGCTCCAGCTGAGTGGCAGAGCTGTGCTTATCTTAATGGAAGAGCATTTTGTAGAGTCAATCTTTTTTGTGTGTGCTAGATCCTCTTGTTCCTCTTTAAAAGGAAACACTAAACTGAGCCTATCAGGTGCAACCAGCACGACTATTTCCCACAGTTGAGGCCCAGGCGGCAACAGCCAGATATCTGACACTAATCACCCATTAAAAGTATAGTGCTGTTCTGCACAAGGCTGGACTGCTGGACTGGAGTGACGGTGACAGCTGCTGCTACTACGTCCAACTGATGGAATTTTAGGAACACGGACAAAAGTTCTCGAGAAGACTGGGGAATTGTCCTTTCCGAAGCTGCAGTGGTGTTTTTGTTGTTTCAACTATGAACAAGTGTAAGAGAAGAGAGAAAAAAATGGGCAGGCATGTGAATGAAATTAATCAAATCATGAGAGTGCAGTCAGTCATCCAAACAATGAGACAGGAAAAGGGAGTAAGGATGATCCTCAGATCAAAGCTTATCCCTGTGTCTTCACTTCAGTACCAGTTTTCTTCTCAGTGTTTCATCCTTTCTTTCACTTCTGTCCCTCAGTTCAATATTCTCCTTTCCTTTAGTGGCCTTCGGGAGGCCTGATGTTATGCTGGCCTGTGCTTTGGTCACAGATCGACATTAGGTTTAACAGCATGCCAAAGAAAGTGCCATTCCTCGGGCGTCTGCAAGAGGGGATCAGCGTTAAGCCAAAGAGAGCGGTTTCATGGCAGTTTTAATACAGCACCTGTCAGGACTCAGCTCTGGCCTAGGATTTTGCAGGACCCTGCCTGAGCAGCTGTGGGTCCAATCTGAACCTTGGCCAGGAACAGAGGCCAGGACCCAGTCTATCCCATGCCACTGGCTTCTGATCACACATAACAATGAAGCTCATCTGTTGGTACTCTGTCCTCAGCAGGCCTGCAATCTAATGATATGGAATATGTCTGTGGTGATCTAGTGGGTCCAGGAATGCAACTTGCATAAGAATTCTTGGTTTCAGAGTAGTCTTATGGAGTTGCAGTTTGAGACTGTGCAAGTATGCAACAGGCAGAACATGAGTCCAAAGATTCACAAAAGCGGTAATCTGTGTACAATTTTTTTGTTCGTTATCTTTCAGTTATAGTCTTTCTTGTTCTCTTTGTCTCGTTACTATATATCATTCACATAAACAGAGAGAAGACAGACAATCATAAAAGGATAAGGAAATGAGAGAGAAGAATTGCAAAAGAAAACCCCAGTAAATCAGAAATCTGACATGGTCTCTGGGGACTAAATGTTTCAGACAATCAGTCCAAATTGCCATTGTAAACGTATCGGGTTAAATGTCCACTGAATGGAAAAATGCGTGGCCCCCAGCACCTCTTTCTCAGAACTCTGGTCTCTTGAGATACGGAATATTAAAGAGGCTAATGTGACTAGAGGGCTCTGGGCCGCCTGCTTATGAATGTCCATTTATAACCAGATTGGTTCAAATAAGCAGAGGAAGCAAGAGCTGCACTTTCCCACAGTACTGCAGGAGGCTAACTCAGCTTCCCCTTTATAGTTCATGACTGCATGGAAACTACACTCCCACTAAGACCTCACAGAATGGGCGGACTGGTGGACCGTGGCAGCCCAGATAACACAACTTGACCAACACTGAATCTGATTAGCTAACTTGAAACCAACCATGCATGCTGATAGTGGCAACGCTGGACAGAGTCATGGAAAGACTCCATCAGCCTGAAAATTTGATTCCCACCACACAAGTGATACGTGCATCAGTATTTACTCTGTGGCCACATAATAAAGGTTTTGGGGGCAATATGAAAGGTAGCAAGGCATGTGACTTGCGTTTTAAATGTAGGTTTCATGTGCATGCGTCTCCACACTGAATCACCTCAACTTACAATGTCATTAGAGTGAAAGTCTAGTGCACTTTTTTGTTTGTACAAATGGGAAATGACACCTTATCCTATCCCTTTTTATTGTTCGGCAAGTCATTGACAATTTCCCCCCAACTACACTTTGTAATCTTAACCGCTTTCTGCTCCAGGTAACGGAATCTGCTTGCCACCTGCTACTACCCAGGTTTGTTCTTTACAGCTAAGCCTGTGTGACCTCCACATCAGTCCAACTCACGTTCCCTACTCAACATGACCCAGACTCCTCATCCGCATGCCTGTGTCTTTGAATCCGCCTTTGTGCTTTTTTTTCTGCGGCAGGTCCGTTTTGTGCGTATCTTATTTCTTATGGTGCAGCTTGAGGCCTGTGGCTGGACTGTGACGTGTTCGTTCTGGTTTTTAAAACTTCTGTAGCCCTACCCTCTGGAGGTTGTGACCCCTGTATGTGTGTGAGTGACAGGAAGGAACAGAGTCTTTTAAGAGGATTTACTGTGAATTAGCACGCTGATTTGATGCTCTTTTTCATCGTGCTGTGTTCAGCCGAGAGCAGACTGCTCTGGCCGCTGCACAGATGGGCAGATTGCATTTCAGCCACTTTTTTTAAAAAGCCATGTGCACAACAATTATATTTCAGAAGTGTCATTGGTAATTTGTCTCATCAGTGCATCATGCATGTATCTCTCTGCATCATTTTTCACACTAATCCCCTCTGTTTACAAACTCATGGTATTCTGACTTCGCAGACAGCAATCACTCACAAGTATGTCAAGGGTAGGTTGCCTGGCCACATTTGATATCCTCCAAGTACAATAGACAGTGAAAAACAGCACAGAAGTAATCTCTCTGGTGTTTTCACATTTTCCTCAATTCAGATTGGACAGAAGGGCACAATGGTTGCTGGTGAAGTGAGACAGCTCTCTCTAATCAGTTTGGAGGACAGCTGTGTAGCAAAGACTCAACTGTTACCATCCAGCTGGCTCAGACTCTGGGAACCAGCACGAAAGGCTAAGATGTGCTTTACACCATTACAAGCCCATGCAGTCTCTCTCTCTCTCTCTCTCTCTCTTTCTTTCTGTTATTGTTTCTTATTCTTACTTTCTTCTACTACTGCTCACTCTTCTCTGTCTCTCTTTCTCTTTCACACACACAAAAACACAGCGAGATCACACCAAAAGGATTTGACTTTTACCCCCTGGTTAAACTATAATCTGTGGTTCTGTTCCAGGCCTTCTTCCAGCATTTACAGCGTCATGTGGTTCAGGGTTCCCACATTACAGAGAACTGCATGTGGTGTGGGCTGCATGTTCCGTTTCCTGCAGATTAACTTTGTATGCCTCCATCTTTACTGTGACAAACTGAATCAATCTAATGTAAATAAGCATTCCTAACTTTCAACAAACCTATGGCCCCTGAAAACCAAAAGCCCCCCTCAGTTGAAAGTGAGAGAATTCCACCGGGAGATCTAAACTTCTCTCTCTCCCAGATCTCAAGCTTGCCTTCCCACAGCCGCCCCAGGCTCAATGACTTTGACTTCCCACATTTAAGAGTGACTAAAAAAAGCATCTTCAAATTGCAACCATAAGTTCCCTCTCTTTTCCTCCTCCCACACACACGCTCTTACAATCCTAATGGGGGTCCTAAACACTGGGAAAATCCAATTCTCCAACGAAAAATGTGTTGCATTTCCCTTTTCACCTGTCATTCTCTCCATCAACAACGCAGTTACACTCTGAGAAAGGCCAGCAGTGTTGTTCTATGGGATGCATACTGAGTCAGTGCTTCCACTGAGAAAACAAGTAGACTGGAGAGGGATGAAGAAAAAGAAAGAAAAAAGAAAGCATGGAGAAGGAGCCTCCTGGGTGACTGCACAACGGGGTCGGAGGTCTCTTCCCTGAGGATATGTGAGTTTGACTCCTCCACAGAATGAAATAGATCCACTTAGTGAAATCACTTCCTGTCAGTGTTTACGGGTTGGTAAGAACTTGGGCAACACTTTGGCACACCAGGAGAGAAGAAACTGGACTTTGTGTATGTGGTTTGACATATAGTGCTTGAATAAACAGTCAGAAATGTTTGGCTGTAAGTGCACAAGCAATCAGTCTAACTGTGAACATGTACTTCATACACATATTGTGGAGTCATTTTCTTGCCCATTGTAAATGTATCTACAGTGCAAGCTTTATCCTGCTCAGGGAGTTTTTTTAAGCGTGATGGTGCGATATGGAACTTGATCTCTGTGAGATAGTCTGACAGTTTATCCTTCATATTTATCCCAGCACAGAGAGAGAGGGAGAGAATGGAGTGTGATGGGTGTGTTATTGTTGCATTTTCAGTGAAATTATGCTGGCCCATTCATTGGGCCTCTCTGACAAAGTTGACATCAGAAAGACTACACTACAACCGCAAACTTATCTCCCGTACCATGTAGTAAGCCCACATCAGGGTTCATGAAAGTGTGTACAAGCTTTAATGCAGGAAGGGCCAGTTCAGGCCAAAAAGCAGAATATGCATCCCTAGTAGACATTGCAGAGTGAAGAAGGAGGAGGAAGATTTCGCGGTCAACAGCAAGGGCAATGTGCAGTTGAATAAGTCCTGGTAGTCTAATAGGTTCAGATAAGCAAAATATGCAGTGGTGGAATGTAATTACGCACATTTACTCAAGTACTGAAGCCTACTTTATTTGAGTATTTATTATTTCTACTTCATGTTACTTTATGCTTTTACTCCACTGCAATTCAGTCAGAACATTTCTACTTATATTGAGCTCACAAAATATGCTTGATCGCTACAACATGCCCTCATATCTAAATAGCAAAATAAGTTAATTGTCAGTTGTTCCAAAACGACATAGATGAAAGTTCCCCAAAAATGACATGTACGAGCACGGTCAAGAACCAGTCACGTGATTTCGGTTACATTGTGTTAAACGTTGTGATAGGTTTTGTGGTTAGGTTTCAGCCATAAAACTTGGTTAGGTTTAGAAAAAGATTGTGGTTTGGGTTAAAATAAGTACATTACCTAAGTCACGTAATGTAAGTCACCTACAAAATGTTAGTTAACGTAAAACTTTAAATATTTCAACTTTGACTTTCTTTCACACAGGACTTTAACCTTGGCCTCCTAACATGGACTTTGTCACTTATACTACATCAACAAAAAACGTAAATATGGGTCGTAATAAGCTGCTGCTTAATCAGCCTATAGGGCGATTTTTCTGATGAGGACAGGCTGGACTTACTTAGTATGGAGGACCCACAAGAGGAGGGCCCACAAAGATACAATGAACAATGTGGATGTGGCAAGGCAATGGAGAGTGCCTATGTACAGGGTCCAGAATATTGTGCTACGCCCCTGTTTTGTTATGAGTACCTTTACTTTTGCTATTTTAAATACATTGACTTGCACATATTCAATGCAGGACTGGTGCCATGAGTACACAATTGACAGCCACAATAGTAATGGGAAGGAATGAAATATGACAATGGACAATCTGCAAACAAGTGACCAACAAAATGCAGATGACCATGCAGTACAGCTAACAATGTGATGAAACAAAAACAGTGTGATGCCTTTTAAATGTCTTTCCAGGGATTACGTGTGAACAATGACCATTTGGCCAAGTCTGGCACATTTACAGAAGTCTTCATTAATGTGCATTGTCTCTGTTTTGTTAGGTAAACCAATAAATAAATAAACAATCTGAGTAATTTCCCCATCATTTAAGATATGTGTGATTTAATCCATATGCTTTCAAATGTTGCCAGATGCTGTTTGTTAGTGTGGCTTAGTGTTGCTGAAATACCTGGTTGTAGTGCTTTATGCAGTATAAAACTTCCATCCATCCATCCATCCATCATCAACCGCTTATCCTGTGTACAGGGTCGCGGGGGGGCTGGAGCCAATCCCAGCTGAGATTGGGCAAAAGGCAAGGTACACCCTGGACAGGTCACCAGTCCATTGCAGGGCCGCAGTATAAAACTTTAATGGGCATAAAAATAAAATGAAATGAACAGGCTACAACATAGTTACCAACCATATTCTACATTCTGAGACTCATAAACTACATATAATTATCAACTCTAGGGTGAGAAAGTGAGCACTTTGCTAGAGATTTATGTTTACTAGTCCCGTTGGAATTATTCTGCCAGAGCTTGTAGCTACAACAGAACTGTCACCAGCCCCATAGCGGCCCGTCACACACCACTGATGCTGAAAGCTCCTTGTGTCATCTGGCTGACTGTTTAAAAAACACACAACTCTATGAGGGTCTTGGTCAAACAGAAATATTTAATAAAGTCTGTCATGGTCCACAACTCTCTAAATGGCCCTTAGTGACCTTTTCATCCTTCTACCTTAAGATATAAATGCATCGTGACACACACTGCATCATAATGACATTATAGTCCATAAGAGGAATGTATAAAACATTCTCCCCCATTTTATTTTTATCTTTTATGTTAGTTTAATTTTTGTGCAGCTCAGTAGAGGGAGTCATTTGTTGAAACCACCAATAATCACCAATCTCAGGACAGCAAATAAATATGCCAACAAGAGTTATATGACCTTATTTAAAAGAATAATAGAGCGCTCTTTTTATCTGTCACTACAATAGTGGCAGTAAAACAAAGTCATCATCTCCAAAATGTAGGGCCAGAAAGCATGTCCATGTCTTTGAAGCGTAGCAGTAGCAGACAATTCAAAAGCTATTATTTAAAAAAAATAGAAGAGCTTTTGTAATGACTGAGTACTCTTCTAATGCTTTATCCTTTTATGCAATATATTATGTGTGTGTGTGTTGTGTCACACTCGCATTCAGAGAAAAAAAAACTCAGGTTATAACCCCACTCTTGGCCCTCTGCAGAAGGGGTTGTGAGAGAGACGTTTCTTTCCCCAGGGTCTCTCCCACGCCATCTCCCTCATTCCCCCTTCCCCTGAGAATAACCATAAATCACAGCTACATACAGCTTCGACCAGCACAGAGCTAGAAACTCACTCTGTTACACTAACAGGGTTAGGCTCTGTGGTGTTGGAGAACAGACACACCTTTTGCAACAGACTACAGATATGAAAGTTGACTCATAGCACGGTGTTTTGGGTTAAGGCTCAAAACTGCCGAATGCAATGATTGTTCAGGCTACAGTCACACACTCAGGCACGCAGACGCAATCACACCCCTCCTCCTTTTCTCCCTGACTTAAAGGCCAAAAACAACTATACACGTCCCTCTCTTGGGCTTCATTAGATGGAAAACATAAAAGATAAATAAATGAACTAACCTCAAAATTGTTGTGCTTGCGTGGGAGAGTTCAAAATGACCCAAAATAGTCTTTCGTAAGGTTGGAGGAATGAGGGTCTGCATCATTTCACCATACAAGGGCTTGTTCTCTGTACCCAATTCCCTGCCCAAACCTTCCACCAAACTCACCACAGTGACCAGTCTGCTGCCACAGGGACCAGACTGCTGTGGCTTCCACACATTTCTTTGAGCTTTTGTTCTGCAATATTCTCTCTTGTGTGTGCAAACACTTAAATGCACTCCCCACGTTTGTGGGGGTGTCTGGCTTTTCTTCTGCTCACTCAAAGTGTGCAACTGCATTTGGTCTATATGTTCCTAGGTTCCACTGGACTAAGTGGCTCCTGGTAGACTGATAGTGATTATGCATGTCCCTGTTTACACACGCAAATGCTGTGGAACAAACATGCAGACACACACTCACTCAGAGAACCAGAGAGAGACGTATAGTTTGGCAAATAGACAAAGCAGCAGGTTGCATATGGTATCAGTTTCTTGATAATGGGAGTAAGTCCTTAAGGAGAAATCTGAGAAGACATTTGACTCTGCAGAAGCAGAGTAAAAAAAGCACTTCACATTGGTGGACAGAAGATTTACACCAACGAGACCTTTTCGTCAATAGAATGACTCATAGACACACAAACAAGTACACACTAATCCAGTCCAGACACACTTTGATTTCGTCACTTAAATTTTGCTGTGGTGTCGCTGCACCCACCTACATTACATGTCAGTACACACTTTTGTGGCTTGTATAGACCACATTGTTTATATCTATTTGCATTTGTGTGCATACATGTCTATACAGCGTTGTGTGGGGCAGTAATTCAATATTTCTATGTGAACTCTGTCACAAACAGTGTCAGCCCACTATGATTGCAGTGTTTATCTGTCACTGGCCAACAGATGGATCCTAGTGACACAAAAGCATATACAGTTAGAGCCAATTGAAATACTTGTCTGGCTCAAGAGAGTCAGTAGGGATAATCCTGTGTTCCTAGACCTCCTGACCTCCAGACGTTTAGTAGTGTTGGCACGTAGCTGGAGCTGTCGGCCCAGCATCTATGGGAGATCTGTGTGTAATTTGCAAAAGTGGACCTTGCCAGAATACGGAGAGAGAATGAAGGCCAGAGAGGGAGTGGGGGAAATGAAGCCAGAACTTTTGTCGGTGTGTTTGAGTGCCAAGTGGACCTGTGTTTCTGAACTCTGTTGCGAATGATAAGGCTGAGTCTGGACGTCCCTCAGATATGTGTATGTAACAGACAGAGCCATATCAAGCCTTCTAGTGGTTTTGTGTGTCAGCTGTGGAAAGAGTTGTGCAAGTGCTTGTATGTTTCGGTATCTGGGTGTGCGCAAGGGTGCGAGAGAGAGGGGGAATTACTGTGAAACTGAGTAGTTAATAGTGTGTGTTTGTCTTCAGATTACTCTGGCACGGGCCTGGGCCCACAACCCTGGGAGAATCCAGCGCTCTCCAAGATTACCCAACTGTGAGCACAACCATTTCAAACAGCTATAGTACCCAATCATGGAGAGTTGGTCGTCACAAAAACCACACATAGTGCACAAGCAGGAACAACTAATCCTCACTTATGGTTTCTTTGTAGAAATAGTTGTTTTACTCTCAGTTCCTCGGTTTTTGTGTCCAGACTTGTGCAATGGGGTGTGTAGAGCCAGTAAATTGGGGGATGAAAGTGATAGGTAACGGTGATTTGTATCAGGTTTTTCTGGTTCTACTCAGTGACTGGGATAGTCAAGCTGAGGCCTGCCCTCTTTCCTCCAGCCTGGGAACCAGAGCAGTGATGCCTGCTTGCCTAAGTACCTGGCTGCTCTCGCTGGAAGCCGTTCCCATCCCACTCATCTGTTTATTATTTTCCTGTGAGGGCTTGTGTTGCAAGAGGAGAAGGAGGGAACAGGGTATGAAGGTCAAGATGGAGGGAATATTTTCCCATGTTTCATTGACAATACCTCTAGAGACTGGGATGGTGGGTTTTTGAACATGAACAAGTCATACATATATCTGAAGAGAAGTGGAAAACATGTGTTCTCCGTAGCAGATTTTGGTCGAGACCCTGCAATGTTTGAGTAATACTAAGCCCTTTTTACTAGACTTGGACTTGGAAGAAGGTGGTTTTGTGAGGTGCCTGGACTGTTCCACTGGTTGGTTTACTTTATGTCAGAAATAAAACATGGGAGGACATTAACCCCAGGCAACAAGACAAAGAAAAAAGCTATAAAAGTGAAGCATTGAAAAGAAAAAAGCACATACACACTGTGCATAATAGCCATGCAAGAATATCCCGGCTTACATCCTGTCCTCCTTGAACACTCGCACATTTTGGCTACCTCATCTGTTGTCTGGTATCACACTTCTAGATGAATATGTCAAAGCCATATATTGTTAATGACTTTCCCTGTGACAGTCTAAAACACACATGCATTTGTGTTTTGGCAGACTAGGCGCAAGAAGAATTGTGCAGCTATCTGTGTAGCCAGTTGTTTCCACTGCTGCCCTGAGGGTTTCTGGATGGAGTTGCAACATCAGCTGTGGGTTTTGTGTGCTGCGGAGAGTGGGCACTGGGTACATCTGACCTCTGACCTTCCCACAGCCTCAGGAGGAGAAGCCTTTTTGATGAGAAAGGGAAGACCCTCTTGCCAGTCCCACATGGTTCTCTCAAACTCACATTCCAAGGGATGCTTTTCCCACCATGGACCAAACACATCACTCTGTTCTTTCCTGGCAAAAATCCAAGGAAGTGGGCGATCACATGAGTGGGGTCCTGCTCGGTACTCATGGCAAACCTGACCTTCAGAAAATGCCATAGTTAGGCCATTCTCTACAGGTCAGGGGAAATATGGACAGGGCCTGGATCTTGTCTTGTCTCTCTAATATGGCATAGAAACATTTGGTTCGGATCCAATACAAAATATTTTACCTATATTCATGACTAAATTCCAAGACATGGGATATGCATACTATATCATCAGTAAAATAATATTTGATGTGTGATTTGTGTTGAGTTTTATCAACAGAGTGAAAGGACATTTTCCCGATGTTGTTCATATGTTGTTAAAATCATGTTGTGCCACAATTTCTGAATAGAATGAAGTGATTTGTGTGAGTAATAATAATATTTCCAACCATAAACACATCTAATAATGTATCTGTTCTCTGACTCTTACTGAACTCTTGGGAGTTGCAGATGAGAAAATGTTCCTACACACAGTCATCTTGTTTATTTGCTTTTCAGAAATAGAATCTCTAAAAAAATAGATCTATTAAAAGAGCTGGTTTACATAGTTGAATCAGAATCGTCAAGTCCTGCCAATAGTCGACTGATATAGTCTCTCTCTCTCTCTCGCCTGCCATTCACCGAGCTTGTGCAGAGTTTAACGTGCATGCTGTGCTGACAGCTGCGCATGCACATTGCG
The DNA here is from genome assembly GCF_014851395.1 of Micropterus salmoides. NCBI lineage: Eukaryota > Metazoa > Chordata > Actinopteri > Centrarchiformes > Centrarchidae > Micropterus > Micropterus salmoides. The sequence goes on from NW_024040041.1 coordinate 22,347,338, forward strand.
GTTCCTCTCGGGTGTATTTCAAATAGCCGGCTATTTAAAAACGATATAATAGGCTATTCTTTGTGTGGTTAACCAACGGTTATAAATGACCCGAAAGTCCCGCAAGGTGCAGACAACTCGTCACAACACCAATGTAGCCGGGGCTCTGTCTCTTTAGCAAGTGTTCCTCTTCTCCCACATCACACAAAGCCTACATGCTATGCCTACACATGCGCACTGAGGACCCAGGGTTAGCATTACAATTTTGGATTTATTCACGCACTTTAAAAACATTTCTTGAAAGTTTATTTACAACATTAAACGTGGAAATGTGTATTATAATAGGCTGTATATTCGTCGCCGCGGCGTCTGCCACACAGGCTACATCGTGCTGGGTGATCTCCGTCCCCGCTGCGAGGCGTGCCTTGGACCAAAGCACGCCGGCCGAGCGCTCACTCTCGGTTCGCACTGCCCGTTCTGGCCTTCTGCCCCCCCGAAGAGTGGCGGCACCGGGCGAATAGCTTTGCCGTTCAGGACGAAGCCCTCTCTGGACGAAGCCCTCGATCTGCTGTTGACGGAAGAGCGGGATTTGGATGGCTCCACAATTCCCATTCACGGGTCTATGAGCGGCTCCTCGCTTCCCCTGTTCCGACCTCCGATGACGCCGGCCTTGATGCTACTAGGTTACCGCGGCAAGGTAACCTAACAGGGAGCTAACATTGAGCTAAAGGATAGCTATCATCATGCTCACATGCCGTCTGCCTGGATCAGCCGACCAGGGAGACCCCATGTGCCCACGTTGCTCCACATTAGCTGCGGCTAATAACATTTAGCAAGTACTGGCTCCAAGAGTCGAGAGGCACCTCCACTCAGTCCTCTTACTCCTGTGTGGTTGGCTTTCCAGCGCTGGGTCTGGACCAGGGGACGGGTCCAGTCGCCTGTCCGCTGCCAGCAGTGCTTTCGTTCCTCCAGCTGCTCATGGACAGGGGGCTTGCGTTCAGTACGGTTAAAAACACTACTGTGCTCTCCCACCCCCTGGTGAAGTGCTTTCTTAGAGGGGTGCGAAGGCGCAGGCCGGTGATGCAGCCTGTTGCCCCACAGTGGGATTTGGCGCTGGTTTTACGTGCGTTCGGCTGAGGTTGCCATGCTCCTGGCTCTGACATCGGCCAAGAGGGTCAGCCATCTGGCTGCTCTCTCTGTGGCTCCGTCATGCCTCAGGATTCAGGGCGACGGCAGCTTGGCTATCCTGGCTGTGCGTTGCCATTTCCCAGGCTTACGTGTCTGCCGGGGAGTCTCCCCCGGATGGTATTAGAGCACACTCCATGAGAGGCGTGTCCTCCTCAGTGGCGTCCACAATGACAATTCAATCAATTTTATTTATATAGCGCCAGATCACAACAACAGTTAACTCACAGCGCTTTTCATAAAAGAGCAGGTCTAGACCGTACTCTATAATGTTATTTACAGAAGTCCAACAATTCCCACCAAGAGCAAGCACTAGGCGACAGAGGCAAGGAAAAACTTCCTTTTAAGAGGCAGAAACCTCGAGCAGAACCATGGCTCAGGGTGGGCGGCCATCTGCCTCGACCTGTTGGGGATAATGGAAAGAGAGAGAGAGAGGGCAAGAGAGGAACAGAGAGAAAAAGAGAGGGATGTAAGGAGAGAGAGGGGAGGGAGGCAGCCTACACAATATACACACACAGAGGTACAGACAGTAAAGCTGATGTTGCTATAGACTAAATGAAAAATGGTATAGATATTTATAGTAGTGTTAATGATAATAATCATAATGTTAATGATTATAATAACAATAATAACAATAAGACTAGCAACAATAGTCGTTGCAGCAGAGGGTGTCGAGGAGGAACACGGGGGCAGCAGGTGACCCACAGCCACAGATCCAGACTCCACAGCTCCAGAGCCAGAAAACCTGCAGGAAGTGATAGGAGGAGAGAGGAGAGGGACGAGAAAGCACAAGACTACCGGAAAGGGGAGAAGTTGTGTTAGTAACATGCAATAATGGGATGAGGTTGCATACAGAGGGTGAGAAAGTAGAGGAGAGAGGAGCTTAGTGCATCATAGGAAATCGGCCTATAGCAGCATAACTAAGGGATGGTTCAAGACTCACTTGAGCCAGCCCTAACTATAAGCTTTATCAAAGAGGAAAGTCTTAAGCCTACTCTTAAATGTGGAGATGGTGTCTGCCACCTGAACCCAAACTGGAACCTGGTTCCGCAGGAGAGGAGCTTGATAGCTGAACGCTCTGGCTCCTAGTCTACTCTTCTTACTTACAAAGAGCTTTGTAGGTAAGAAGAATGATTTTAAATTCTATTACTGGAAGCCAATGCAGAGAAGAGCTGCGGGGCCCCCCACCCAGTTTCCCAACTTATGCATGGGTCGGCCCTCTGCCTCCCATGCCGCGCCATCAGTGCTCGCCCGCACCCCGACACCAATGCCGTGGTCAGCGGGTGACTGGGTGGCTTATTATGGCTCTGGGCAGGTGAGTTGTGCTTGGTGGTACCGTATGGGCCAGTGAGGCGTTCACTCATCCTGCTTCGCCTCTAACCCAATAGCAATAGCCTTAGAGGGCAAAGCCTTTACGAAATAGAACGGGGGTTACGTACTGTTACCAGAATTCTATGAGTATAGGTGCAGCCCTCTAAGTTGTAGACCTCACTGGACATCGGTTCTCAGTGCTGAAGAAAAGGCATTTGGGAGCCGAAGGCTGGGTCTCACCGTTGTATACACTCACCTAAAGGGTTATTAGGAACACCTGTTCAATTTCTCGTTAATGCAATTATCTAATCAACCAATCACTTGGCAGTTGCTTCAATGCATTTAGGGGTGTGGTCCTGGTCAAGACAATCTCCTGAACTCCAAACTGAATGTCAGAATGGGAAAGAAAGGTGATTTTAGCAATTTTGAGCGTGGCATGGTTGTTGGTGCCAGACGGGCCGGTCTGAGTATTTCACTATGTGCTCAGCTACTGGGATTTTCACGCACAACCATTTGTAGGGTTTACAAAGAATGGTGTGAAAAGGGAAAAACATCCAGTATGCGGCTGTCCTGTGGGCGAAAATGCTTTGTTGATGCTAGAGGTCAGAGGAGAATGGGCCGACTGATTCAAGCTGATAGAAGAGCAACTTTGACTGAAATAACCACTCGTTACAATCGAGGTATGCAGCAAAGCATTTGTGAAGCCACAACACGCACAACCTTGAGGCGGATGGGCTACAACAGCAGAAGACCCCACCGGGTACCACTCATCTCCACTACAAATAGGAAAAAGAGGCTACAATTTGCAAGAGCTCACCAAAATTGGACAGTTGAAGACTGGAAAAATGTTGTCTCGATTTCTGTTGAGACATTCAGATGGTAGAGTCAGAATTTGGTGTAAACAGAATGAGAACATGGATCCATCATGCCTTGTTACCACTGTGCAGGCTGGTGGTGGTGGTGTAATGGTGTGGGGGATGTTTTCTTGGCACACTTTAGGCCCCTTAGTGCCAATTGGGCATCGTTTAAATGCCACGGCCTACCTGAGCATTGTTTCTGACCATGTCCATCCCTTTATGGCCACCATGTACCCATCCTCTGATGTCTACTTCCAGCAGGATTATGCACCATGTCACAAAGCTCCAATCATTTCAAATTGGTTTCTTGAACATGACAATGAGTTCACTGTGCTAAAATGGCCCCCACAGTCACCAGATCTCAACCCAATAGAGCATCTTTGGGATGTGGTGGAACGGGAGCTTCGTGCCCTGGATGTGCATCCCACAAATCTCCATCAACTGCAAGATGCTATCCTATCAATATGGCCCATTTCTAAAGAATGCTTTCAGCACCTTGTTGAATCAATGCCACATAGAATTAAGGCAGTTCTGAAGGCGAAAGGGGGTCAAACACAGTATTAGTATGGTGTTCCTAATAATCCTTTAGGTGAGTGTATATACAAGGTGCGGACGTAGGAGAGGCCCCACGCTGTGGGTGGGCGTAGACTAAAATTCTCAGTGCCGCGCAGGCGTGCGGAAGGGGTAAACCCAATAGCGATAGCCTTAGACTCCTATACTCATAGAATCCGGGTTACAGTACGTAACCCCCGTTTTGCGCTGTCTCGTCCCTCCCCTCTCTCCTTCTGTCGCTTTCTGCAAGTGTTTCTGGCGCCAGCGCTGGAGAGGCTGGACCTGTGTGCTACAATCAGCGCCGTCGTTAGCCCTGGGCAGCCCCGGATGTTTTTTGAAAAGCCCCGGATCTCAGAAGGATTTTTAAAAAACAAACAACAAAAGACCGAAAATTTAACTTTGCTGTTTAACTAACGCTACGTGCGTGGAAGCAAGCGAGAGAGAGAGAGAGATTATTGTTGTTGATTATTGTAGCCTATAGAAATGTTAAGGACAGGGGGAAAGAAGTTGCTCGAGGCCGGTGCAACAAAGTGCCTCAGTATTACAGACTTTTCTTTTGTGCTGCTGTTACTTCTAGCTGAAGGCAGTATGATGTTTGCAGCAGGGGTGGGTACATCTAATGTAGGCTTACTCTTAATTTCGCTACATTTTCCATTTATAACTTAACCAGTCTGTAATCTGCATTTAGCTTCATTAACCGAAATGAGCTGTGATCCAGGCTGTGTGCGCGCAGTTACGCAATAAAGCGCTGGTCGGGCGCTTGTCACAGTCACAGAGCTGGGCAGATGCAAACATTTAGAAAATCCAACAAACACCTTCTCAAGGCTTTATTGTTCTACTTATACAACTGAAATCTAGTGAGCGCACACTATTGCACTGGTGGAAAGCAGCCTGTGTCGCACTTTCACTTTCCATAAACGGCGCATTAAAAGCATCTTTAGTCTCTGCAGAGCAAATGAAGACTAGCCTACACACTGTAAGATCTATGTCAGATGACCACCGCATTGATTGAGATATATTAAAAATGTCCTGTTGTTGAACAGAGCATTGCTTTGGTCATTAGCTTGTTTCTTTTCTTTAATACACATTAGTAACTATTTGTGTCCAACGATGAGTCCATAAACAGAAGGTCGCCGGTGAAACTAATCTTTCACTGAGCAGCTACCAGCTGTTATATATTTTTGAGATGCAGAGAGAGCGAGAGAGAGAATATGGTGGATAAAATCGTTCTGTTGGGTTTTACGCATGACACACAGCTTTCTCTGTATGTAGGTTTACCTGCTTCAACAATGAGCTGCTCTGGTGTTACTGCCACAATAATTCTTTTTAGATTATTTAGATGCTTCAGGAATAATCAGATTGTATTGGCAGCCTGTGCTACTGCAAAGCATGCAGTTTGGTTGGCTATATCTCCATAATAAAAGGCACAGGTAACAAAAGTTGGCTGGGCAGCAAAAGTGATATTTTAAAGTGATCTTATAAACACCTTCATTAAGATTTAAAAAGGAAAATAATTGTAGAAATAGAATTGTAGAAATAGCTAAATTACAGATAATCAGCTTCTTCACTGCATTTGCAAGAATATTTTAATGGCTACTTGAAAAAATAAACTCATCAAGTTGCCTAGTCTAATACAATAGACAGTCCATTTTTACTCTGATAGCCTATCTTCACCTTTCCTCATGTGGACACATAGGGGCTGTGATCCTGCACAACAAAACATGCAAGAATTAAATCCCCACACTACTATCCATAGTAGTGTGGGGATGACAAGATGTGTGGTATGGATCCCTTCCACACGTTGCGGCACGCAGGTGGACCGCAGATTGATTGCAAAGTTAATGATGATTGATTCTATTTGACCTCTCAAATATCCTTTATTCTGGAAATGTCAGAGATCCCAGTTAGATTCTGAATGTGTAGAACTTTGAACATGAGTAGAAAACCTGCTGAAACACAGGAGCTATTAAAGTCCAGGAGTTTATAACTGAATTAAAATGATTTAATTTATTATTGATGAAGTAAAATGGTGCCACATGCATTTAAAGATGTTACCTCAATCAGTCACGCCTGCGTGTATGTTGATTCAGCAGCGATAATATTAAAAGTTGATCTACAGGAAAAACATATCTGAAAGCAACCCAGAATGCCTGAGAGCTGCTCTGCATTATATTTTGTTTTAGATTTCAAATTGTTTTATTATACCTTTATTAAACAAAAAAAACTCTTTTTCCAAGAGTGTCCTGGCAAAAGCAGGCAGTAGTACAATTGCACATTTAAGATGGAAATAAATAATCAATTACAAGGTCATAAAATATCAAAATGTTTTTAAATACTCACCAACACCTGAATTTTGTGTGTCCCTTTACATAAATAATTTCCACAATAAATTGATGCAGAAAAGGCAGAAATGCAGGAAATTAAGTGTTTAACACTCTAACTTTCTGGGGAAGTACCCCCAGACCCCTCGGTTCATACTGTCGCAGTTTTGTTGTTATATTATTATAATTACACACATGACATTACAATTTTGCAGACATGACACAGTTAATAGTGTTTTTGTGAGTTTTGTTGTGCCGTATAAGTAGAGGATGTTTACTGTTGCTTTACTGCTTTACAGACTTAACTTTAATTATTATGTGAAGATATGAAGTTTTATGGGCTTGGCTAAGCCAATGTTTCAAGATCCTAAAAATGCTCCTGGCTACAACTATTACTATTTTTCATGTTTTTATCATTACTACTGCAATAGTAATGATAATAATATTATGAAAAATAGTTGCTATCATTATTATTATTCATTTTCATTGATATCTGTACCATCACTATTGTTTTACATCTCAATGAGGACATTGCGTTGGGCTTCTCTCTCTCTGCCTCTCTCTCTTCCTCCTCTCTCTCAACCAGACCAGTCGAGGCAGACAGCTTGCTGAGTGTAGGTTCTGCGTGAGGTTTCTAGCTGTTAAAGGGGAGTTTTTCCATGCCACTGTTGCCAAGTGCTTGCTCACAGGGGGAATTGTTGGGTCTGTAAATAATATTACAAATAATACAGTCTAGACCTGCTCTATATAAAAGGTGCAATCAGATAACTTCTGATATAAATTGGTGCTATATAAATAAAATTGAATTGAACTGAATTGAGAAGGTACACGGCTAGGATAATGTACAGTGTGATACGCCATATTAATATGCATGTGAATAGATGAACTTCAACAATTACAATTAAAAAACAACAAAAAAATACTATATAACCAGTCTCATTTCATTTGCGTATTTTTGAAGACTTTTGAATGTACAAATATTTGGGGCATTACACACACACGCACACACTTTATACAATGTATCTTGATCTTGTAGTCATGTTTGGCTGCACATAATGGTTGTTTGGATCTGGAGGTGAGCAGTATAGTGTGACTGTGTTTCTTTTGTGTATGGAAACTGTAATCTTCAATGTATTCAGGAAGTGACCACCTCGCATTCATCAGGAATCCAGCGCAAGTCTACTACCTCAGGGATTTTATATTTATCTTTTTTTATTTTATTTTTTTTACAACACTTCCCCTTCGGCAACGGAAACCAGACAAGCAAAGTTAATGTATGCCTGGTCTCAGTGTCTGTGCCTCATGGAGAGCCACACACCATCTAGATGAGTAGATTAGATAGAAGGAAGATGAAAGAGAGAAAACAAATCAGAGGCCATGGTGGGAGGAGGAGAGCCACAGAGAATAACAGTGTAGTGTGATTTTCTTTCTTCTGCATATGCACACACACACACACACACACACACACACACACATACACACACATATACAAGTGTAAGGAGGATAGAGGGATATAAAAAAAGAAGTGAAATAGAAAATAGAATCTAATTTGTAGTGTTAGTTAATAAGAGACTGACTGGGAGAGAGGGAGAGACAGAGGGTGAGAGGGAGAGTAGCCAAATGACAGAGGCGTGTTTGTGCTCTGATTAGGCTGAGCCAAATGGAGGCGGCTCATCAATGGAGATAACCAACAAAGACGTCTCTTCACTGGGGACAAATCTATGAACATCTTTTCACGGTCAATAGACGGAGGCCTTCTTTTGTTTTGATGAAGGAAAAACAATCTGCCTCGGTGGATCCATCAATGCAGCACAAAGTCTACCGTTCATCTGCTCTTGAATGAAGCAGGTGACCAAAATGTCAACTGGTTTTGGAATCTAGGGGCATGAAAGTGTACATTTTCATCATTTCCTATGCTTAAGTGAGCCACTACTTGAAGCGATGTGAATGTGTTAATATAAACTAACTAAAAATTTGAATGTCTAATCACTCTCACCCTGGCTGCCAAGATACGATGCACTCAAGCTGAATAAACAATGATGTGGGCTAAGGCAGGCTTCCCGGCATGGGTGTGCCTTGCGCCCTGTTTGGTTTCTCATCTTTATGCTTGGGGACGGTGAATAGATCAGTGCTGATGGGGTCCAGAGCTAGGTTTTCTCTCTGGCAGGGAAATAAGGTGGGGGTACAGGGTAGCCAGGCACGGACAAACTTCAATACTGATCGACTCTTTGATGAGGTCATTGTCTATCTACACCAGTCTTCTCTGTATCTGGTCCTCTCTCTCTGTCTGACTCATACACACATCCACATAAACTCACTCACTCGCTGCCAGAGGCATAAGAGAAAAAAACACAGCCGTCCTTGGGAAACAAATTAAAAGGATAATCATCCCTTGGTTGAAAATATTCCTTCCTTGGTGTCGGTCAGACCAGAAAGCAAAGCATATGGTTATTTTTCTGTAAATTAAGAATATAAATGCTTCTCCGCAGATTCCCAGACGTCTAATTACAACATTGAAAGAGAGAAACAACTGATCCATGGTGGAAGAGGTTAGAACCCCAAAGGAAGATGATATGTTACAAGAAGATATGTGAGTGCACAGAATGGTGAGAAAAGTGTGATTCTTTTGAGTGCATGCGCACTTTCATGTATTGCGTGCACTTATGCAACGGTTGCGTTGTTATTTTCCCCTTATCTGTTTTTTTTTCTTGTTTTTTCGACTTCGTCATGCCCTTCGTCTTGTCTTGCCCTCAAACAGGAGTTTCAGGTTTTGGGCAAAATCTGTGCATTGACAGCGGCTTTGCTGTCAGACTCCTCTTGTGGAATATTACACCAATCTTACCTCATTATCCACAATAAAAACAATAGGATCATGTTACCCCAGCTCAGATTACATCACCTCTCAGCTCAGCACAATCAACCATCAACCCCTTGTTTGAAAATTATAATGCTTGTACACAGATTGAACCACCTAATCACAGAGTTTAACAGTCATTGAAACTGGTAGTTTTGAGAGAGTGAACAGAGCGGAACAAAACAATACAGCAGTGGGCAAACTGAGTCCCAGCCTGGAAATTCCTGATGTATTGTTTATGTTCTGGAAGAGCAGTAGGGAAAAGGAGACAATGGTAATGTTGTAATGACAGTGACAATAGCTGTTCTGTGTTTGTAAAACAATGTGTATGACTGGTCAGCAAGAGCCAAGATTCTTTTGATTTACGTTCTGACCTCCAAACGATCTTGCTAACAAGCAACTCTACTCAGAACGAGAGATGATGACCCCCACCCCTCTCCATGTGAGAATAAACAAGTGACCCACGTTTGGTCTGTAAGAGGTCACTGCACAGCGGAGTTATGGAGATGGACGGAGTAGAGGGCAGACAGACAGTGGGCCTCAGAGAGACAGAGAGGGAGGGAGAAGGAGAGATGGACGTGTGTTTGTTTCTCCATGTGGCCTCTGCAGCCCCAATGGACCCGACCACCACAGGCCAGCAACAGGGCAACTTGGGCTTCATCTGTTTTGACTATATATAGATTGATAGCTCCCTTCAGGCTCCAGATCAGCTCTATGGATAGTAATATGTCCCATGTGGCTACATTTCCAGTCATGTTCAGCCATGTGAAATGGTGGCTTTTTTTTCAGCTTTCATCTGTCTTGTTAAGCTATGAATATATTTCTGATCCATGGATCAATCATATGACAGTTCTGTTTACCATTCTGTGACATTATTCTGAATTATTCATTCCTTGATTGCAAGGGAAGTAAGAAAAGAACCAGATAAGTGGAGACTGATTTTGACCTGGGATCAGGCTGAAGCACCCTGTCTAGACATCAGCTCCACTTAATGCCAGCATCCCACTGCACCTCTCTGTCTGTCTATGGCTTCCTCTGTTTCTTTCACACTGTCCCCTTCTTTTCTCTTTTCCATTTTCACAACTCAGTTCTCACAATTTTCTGACCTCTGCAACTCCCTTTTGATTTTGATCTCTGACTCCCCTGTCTATCTCATCACTCTCTTGAGTCAGGCTTAGGTGTGGTTCTCTGGTGGTGATGACATGGAAAGGAGGATGCGGTAAAATGGCTGAACCAGGGATGACCCAGCAACAGAGAAGGCAGGCAGATTGAAAATAATGCATCCTACTAACATGCCAAAGATAACTATTGAAATTCCCTTTTTTCCTTCTCTCATTTTCATTGTCTAAAAAATGCAAGTGGCGTGTTAGTCGCTACACAGCAAAGGTGCATGAAGACATGCGTGTTTAGTGGCTCAGTAATTGTGACAGGGTTACATTTAAGGCAAGCCCTAACCATGTCACGCTGCTCTCATTATACTGCAATTACGTTCTTGATTGTGAAACAAAGCTACACAACAATGGTTTCATAATACCTCTTGTTTAATGAGACTTTGCTGTAACTCCTGTGTTCATTCAATTAGTAAACAGGTCTTCCATTCAGCCCTGGGCACCCTGATTCTCATTTTCCCAAATGCGGCACACCCCCACCCCTCAGTGTCCCAAAGCCCCAAACCACCCCTGCCCTTAGCCTTCAGTGTCCCACATTGGGTCTTGGCATCCCCCTGAACATTCAGGACACACAGACTCCTCCCCCAACTATCTCGGATCCCCTTCCCCTCCACCCCCCGCACACACACCCATTTGATTGTGATTGACAGCGTCTTTGTTCCATTGTGCGGAGCTGTCGCCTCTGATGAAGACACATACACAGGGCTGAGGCTCTGCGCTCATTGTACACTTCACAGAAACTACACTACATACTTGCACTGTACTCTGATGATGCGCTCCATGCAGTCGGACCAGGTGAGTGTAACCAGCCAGAGCATGGCAGAATGAAAGGACAACCTCTGCCAGGCAATCAAGGTCAGACCGCAGGCCTCTCCCAGTGTGGACCAGGAGGTCCCGGCCCAATGGGCTGAGGGGGGCAGCTGGAGAGGGAGGCTCAGGGCCGTGCACTGTGTCTGAGGAGGCCGTCATTAGGGTTCACCCCTCCTCAGGGATGGGAACCAGGTCACATTCTCTCACAGGGCACAAAGCAGGGTGTGTGTGTGAGACCGGTGGGTGTTAGAGGGAGGGGTTTTGATGGGGAGCAGGCCATGACCTCTTTATATCCATCAACACATCACTTGGCCCATAGGCATGCTCATACAACACACACACGCACATACACACACACACAAAACATGATAATGTGTGTGTATATGCACAGAGGCATTGTGTGTATTTACCTGAATACAGTTCCAATAGATCCTGTTGTTACATGGAAACTTTATATAATGCTTACCACTAAGGAATATCTACCATTCTAAATTAGCCTTTCAAAATAATCAGTATGGACTGATGTTGGGTTGCATGTAGTGTTATAAATCCAATGAATGAAACAAATCTACCACATTCCTTTACACTATGGCTCCAACTTGCTTCAGATACTGTGAAATCTACAGGTTTGCTGCCATTGAAAAAAAAACTGTGAAATACTGCCCCCTCTTGGTACCCAAGGAATCTTGCACACAGAAAAGCCTTGCACAGCATTTAGTATCAATAAGCATTACCAGTCAAAATGGTCTCATTTTGTTAGTGATAACTTAAAACAAACAAAATATATACCTTTGAGGGTAAATCAGAAATATTTTTATTTCTAAATCAAGATGCTAGATTTAAAATATCTGACCCACCCCTTCACAAACACTTAAAAACCAAAAACATTCAGTTCATCAGAAGATTAAAAATATGATTTAACAGCAGTTATGACCATGAGAACACTATGTTAAGGCAAACACAAAAAAAGCAGATATATTCTTTCTGTCTCTGGCATACATGTTATAACTCTGGTGAGCCTGACTCTATAGTTATCTAGGCTACACGTTACAGCATTATTATTTCTCTAGAATTTTATTGCTTCTCACTGTAACTGAGTTCATTTTTTGTGCTTTATCTGCGCATGGGGCTCGTATCTCAAGTCCTGTCTGTGTGTTCTCTTTAAAATGATATAGACTTCTAACCACTTAAACTATATCTGTTCAGCTCCACCCACCTAGACATGATGAAGGCATGGCCTTTGCTTTAATAATATGTACAATAATCAAATGTGTGTGTTGCTTGTATTTCTGTGTGTTTTTGTGTATGTATGCTTCTGTGTGTGTATTCCTTAATACATGAGGTCATCCTGCATACAACATCTTGTGCAAATGTGCATGTTGTCTGGCAAAGCTTATCATGGTAGTGTCTTTGAACTAAAAGACACCTCCTGGCTCCAGGCTTACTGGCTCTGCTCTACTTGCTTAGTCCAAAACCTCAGGAAAAGGCGGTTGAAACTGGGTGGATCAACAAACTGGGAGGGTAAGAGGCAAGACTGGACACTCTCTTCAGTTAGGGGAAATGGTGCGTCGACGCAAGCAGCTGCATGTCAGGCACTTGAGGATGCTCATGGTGATGTGCATGAGAGGGCCGAAATTGAAGAGCAGGTTGTAGAAGGTGTTGACAGACAGGCCCCCAGTTTCATCTGCATACTTTAAGGCCACAATGGGTGTGTAGAGGCTGTTCGTCAGATTCCTGAAGCGAGGGCTGCTTGACTCAATAACCTTTTTAATACACTGGAGAGATGAGAAGCAAAAAAAACATTTTGACTGATTTCATTGCTATGTAGACTGGTTGAGCATTTATAACAGTTAGTGATCAGAGAAACACAACAATGACTCTTGAATCCTGAGAAACACAACAATGACTTTTGAATCCTGAGATAGACTCAGTGTAATGTGAGTGAGAAACCTGCTCCCTTACTTTGGCAATGTCTTCTGGCATCTGGCCCATGGCTTCAAATATATCTATGGATGATGGCAGGTAAACGTCTTTAAAATAACGAACTGTGTCTGCATCTACTCCTGGATACTCCATCTTGGCCACATCCTCCATCATCTTTGTCTCAAACTCAGTGTGCACCGGGCCAGGCTCAATCATGGACAACCTGTGTGGGTAGTCAGATGCAGAAAGGCCCACGAGGGAGCATGTAGGTACAGTACAAATGAAAGACAGATGTGACGGAAGAACAGAGGAAAGAGGGTAATCTACCGGATATTGAACTTCATCAGTTGTACTGCCATACTCTCACAGAAACCTTCCATCGCAAATTTGGAGGCAGTGTAAACATCATTGAACACTACTCCTAAACAAACAAAAGAGGGACAAAAAGACGGCATCACTGCATTGTATTATCTAATTTCAGAGTACTCAGTTAACAGCAGACATGACTCACACATCATTTACACATACAAATTTTATGTTATCCTGAAATAAATTCAATTCAATTCAACATAAAGGAATAAGCTATTTGAATCAACCAAGTAACAGATATCACATACAAGTACAAGTGCCAGACAGAATGTGTAAGTCAGTTTAGCTTCCCTGCTTGTGATTGACAATTTATCAGATACTCTTTAAGTTGTTCTGGTAAACCCCACATCTGGCACTTCAAAGACATTAAAACAAACAAAACTTCTTTGCAACTGCTTGCTATTTGGCTCAGGTCAACAGATTGCTGTTGCTGGCAATGTATGGCATAGGCCGACAACTAATAAATATAATAAAGTTAAGTTTTTAAATACAGAAATATTTCCAGTCAAGCATTCTCATTTTAGCAGATTAAATCAAGCTAATAAAAAAAGAGCTACAATATTTTCTTTCAGCATTTAAACAAATGCTTCTGGTATGTATTAATCTGAAGTTTGTTAAACGACACTGCAAATGTTTTGCATGGTACTATAAACGCTGATTTCTGTCTTCACTAATTTAATAGATGCTAAAGCATGGAACAAACTGAATGATTTACAGCTCAAAATGAGTGAAGACTTCAGACTCTGCACTGGTCTGTCCAAAACATTTGTAGGTCGCCTCCGATGATCAGCGTATGTTTTCTTGTAGCTTGCAGAAATTAATAATCCACTTCTCTTGCTTTTCAAATGACTCTTACCCTACTGTAACTAAAGATGTCAGATTTATATCAAATGTATTTTTATAACTGCAAATGTGATGATATAGTTTACTAAACTGGTTTAAAATATGACTACAGTACTCCTGTCTACAGGTCAGTCTTATTACAATCTAATCTTATATCTTTTCCTGTGTTCCTGGATCCAATTTGAGTGGATTTTGTTTTTTATTTTATTTTGGATTGTTGAAATCATACAAATCATACCCTGAAGACCCATGACACTGCTCATGACAACAATGTGTCCTGAACGCCTCTTCTTCATGTCTGGCATCACTTCTTTGATCATGCGAACGACACCAAAGAAGTTGGTCTCAAATACTCTTTTCATTTCCTCGATGCTGATGCTTTCCACAGGTCCCAGCAAGCCCACACCTGCATTGTTGACTGACAGGAAACACACAGACACAGGTATGTTGTATCGCCAACACTGCAATAATCAAACCTTTGAAATGGTTAAGATACTGTTGACTTAATATAAAGTGATATCAGTATAGTTTACACTGTTCACTTGGCCTTTCTCCAAGAATAGATCCTTAATTAATAGACTACAGATGGTATTACTTGATAATGCCACCAGATGTCAGTGTGCAACAACAACAGAGAAGTGTGACGTAACACAAGTCCAGGTTGAAGGGCATCTGGTTATTGAGAAATTAGGTGAAGGGGGATGTAATGCTGGATATTCAGCAAGATGGAGGAAGTTTATAAATATAACCTTTATCCAGACTAAAGGTTTAAACACAAGAACTGAGAAGAGTAACCTATTCATGAGTTATTACTCTAGAAATATGCAATGCCCTCTCCTGTAACACAAGATGACCATAAAATGACTTAAGTTTTTTTGAGTGATGTATTGATCAATACCAAGAACCCAATGAATTGTTGGGGATGTGCTAGGTGATTTGTAGATTTCAAAATACATCTTTGGCTTTGTTTTAGCTTAAAGGGCCCCCTCTGAGAAAAGGAACAAGCAAAAGAAGGTGTCACTGTCAGCGAGAGCTGCAGACATAGTTTCAGCTATGTTTCACACACTCAGAAGATCAGTATGGTGGTCCTTTCTGTTTTGGAGCAGAATCTTCCCACTGGAATTTCAAGACTCTTCCAATCTCCTCCCCCCACCTACAACAGCAAAACCATGGGGCACACTGCTACATGAGAGTGACCACCATTGCAAAACATCTCAGTTAAAAATCAAAAATATTGTCTAAACTTGTAATATTATTATAGTTAAGTTTTTTATTGTCACTCTTTTTCTTCTAGAGGCTTCTATAGCAGGTAGTTTGGGGATTAGTATTCTTTGCATTTGGTTATCATTCTTACACACAGATTTGAAATGAAATAAGGCCATAGAGTACATAATTACACACTAAAACATCTGTTCTAAAGAATATAATAAAAGAAACAAAACAAAATACAGTCATATCCACACACAGGGGATAGATCAAAAAACCATGTCATTCAAAGCTGGGGAAGTGGTCAAATTGGAGTTAGTGTCTCCCACTCACTCAGGATATCAATATGGCGGTCCTTAACATTGTTGACGCACTGCTTGACGGACTCGTCACTGCACACATCTAGCGGAAGCAACATCAAGGTATTGCCATATGCCTCTCCTGCTGCCTCCACTAGCTTGTCCTTTTTCTTCAGGTCCCGCATGGTAGCAATGACTGATACGGTGAGACAGAGAAGTGGAAAATATTATTTTACTTGCATGATGTGGCTTCAAACTTTTCAAAGAGTCTCAGAAAATGGTTCTTACAGACTCGTACCGTGACACAACTTCACACACGATGTACTTTCACTATTCATCATTTGATAGGGAATCATTAAGAAAATCATGAATAATATTTTTTTCTCTCGCAGGACTGCGAAAAGGACTGTGTGTGTGTGTGTTTGTGTTAAACTTCTGTAACACACACACACAGTTGTGACAGAGTCAGATGTGTGGGTCAGAGTTCCTAGCAATGACCACGCCTGTCAGTTTACAGAACACAGAATTGATTTCCTTTGAACTTTACACACTGGGCAACATTAACCTACATAAAGCACATGAATCTATCACGGCCAGTGACAGCAGCTATCAGCACCGTGTTGACTTGGCTTTCACGGCGTCTTCCATATTATGTGTTTGTGCTAACACTTTGCTGACAGACATTATCTGGCAGAGAAAAGAGAGACAGTGCTGTTGCACAATCAATCGGAGTAAAAAACCTCTTATTCACACATTCATCTGAACCTACCTGACAGATAAGGCAAACCCTCACCTGATTCTTGTCTGAACAGAGACAGGGTTGGATAAGATTAAAGTGATTGCTATGCTATAAATGTTTTGCACTGCCATGCAGTGTTACAGATGTAACATTTAACATATCATGATGTATAGTAATGAAACTAGGCCCATTTTCTTTGAGAATTTTGCAGTCACACAACAAATTTGTGTCTTTGCAGGTAGTCAAATACACACTATACATTAATGATGTCGCATGAAGTCTAATTAAACTTAATCTTATGATTTGAAAACTGTGTGTCCATGAAAGAGATGTGCGTATTGGTAGAGAAATGAACAAGAGAACCATTGTTCCTCTGGCTCCGGCAGGAATTACTCTTGGGCTGCTTAAACATTCTTGAATGAACCACATTGCATTGCACACACAGAGGTCGTTTTGGGGTTTCTCTGAGTTTGGTGCATGTTACTGCAACTAATTATTACTTTATGCACAATGCAATACTTAATCTCTGTTGGATTTCCTAAAGACCCTGGGAAAAGAGCAGATCGGCTCGATTTCTCAGAGGTGGCCTTATTGAAAGCAGGTCACATTTGGGGAAACAATCTGCTCACTATTGTTTTGCTAATCCATTTCACTGTAATACATTACATAAGATTCTGGTGGAGAAAACATTAACTAACAACCCCTGCATAGTGGTTCATGAAGTGGCAAACGGACAGCAGTAATGACTTAACTTTGCTAAATTAGTTTAATAAGAGAATGTATAAGATGACTACTGAAATCATGGGCTTCACTGTGAACTCACTCACTCTAGGCCTACAGCCAATTATCTAGCCTAATTCTGCATGAAGTCAGATGTTACAACAAGGGGGGTCTTGAAGGCAAACTCTTCCCAACAGGGGTGGGGGTGGGACGGTGGCCTAATGTAATTCTGTCTGAGGCTCCATGACATGTAAAGGTTTTGGATCTCCAATTCCTACAGTGACATTAATCATGGCTGGGATGCAGGAGAGGAAATGCAGAGACCAACAATGTCAAAGTGGGACACTCTACTCCACTGTGCACCAATGAAGACTTCAAACAAGGCCCTTGCTTTGGAGTGAACCTTCGCTTGTACAGGTCTCAAACTTTGTCCCCCTTTCAGCACTCGCTCCAGTGAGGGGACTATAGGCACATTAGACACGGCACTAAAACGGAGCAGGCGGTCTACAATTCACTGCGATAAAAGGGGGCTTTGTGCAGGAGAAGTCACTTGAAAGAGAACTGACAAGACTCCTTTTATGATTCCGCCTGGCAAGCGGCATCCTCGCAGAGCCCTACCCCTGGAAACTGCGCTTTCATATGATAATAGTTGAACCAAAGGGGCGACTGGATCCCAGTCTTTACAAAAGGATATGGACCCGCTATCATTAGGGTGAGCTATTTCAGTGGACACTACACTAAATCGCTTATTTGCGTTAAGACGGAGTGTTGCGCATGAAACTCAACCGAACTTTGTGCGTAAAGGAAGGTTGGAGCAATAGCAGAGCTCTGCAGGGGAAAGTAAACACGGAATAGGTTTTCAAGCGAACCACACTATTATGGTCTGCTACTATTAGGTCCGATCAAAGAAACAATACAATATAGAAGAAAGCGCATTTACCATGGTAACGCTTCTTTTCATCTTTGGCCAGCGTGACGGCGATTCGCAAGCCGATGCCGGAGGAGCAGCCGGTGATCAACACAACTTTCTGCCCACTGTTCGCCATGATTTGTCCGGGTAGGCGCTGCGTTTTTCAGCGGTCCTCTGCGGTGGTCGCTGCCGAGGGAGCTACCGATCACCGGACTTTAAAGCTCCAAAGCCGATCATGCAGCCACAGCAGCCATGTGAGCGTCTAATTCAGTCACATGTTCAATAAAATCAGTAACCAAAAAAAAAAAAAAAAAAAAAAGACGTGGCATTGCAGACACCGCTTGCAGACAAGGTTTTAAACTTGATAGGTGCCGCCTGCCCTGAAAACGAAGTTAATTCCTTAAAAATGTGTGGCCGTGCATGCGCGCACGTGCGTGTTGTAGAGGGGGCCGTGCTTATTTGATTTCTGAGCTGGTGACCCCAAAAACAAATAACTGTAATATTCATACTGTATTTATATAATGTTTTGTTCATACCTAATGATATTTCTGGTTCACTACTATATTACAGTTAGTATTTTTAAGACGTGTAGTTTTACCTTTAGCCTATATATGTTATGGTAGTACCTAACCTTTTCTTTTTACTATTATTTAATACTTGATAAATACCTTTAATTAGATTAAATTTAATTAAATTTGAATAAGTAAATAATTGCAACACCATATTTTAAATTATCTATCAAGTATTTGGGCTAAACATAGTCCGTTATTATTATTATAATTATTATTATTGTAGCTGTTATTGTTGTTGTTGTTGCCCAGATTATATCTTAACCTAAATCAAGCGCTCAGTGTTGTTTCTCTAGTTGATTTTTTTATAAATCCTATGCTTATATTAATTTGGAAATGTAGTGTTTATGGTAGCTTAGGTAATGCGCTGCATTGGGCTGCCATCTGGTGGCAAGGAAATGTTCAGCACACATAAGAAGCACTCAGGCTCCTTAAATACATGCCACCTCATCAAATAAATAATGCTAATCCAATTATTAACTAAATATAAAAAGATTGGCTTCAGTTGTTATCAGCTATGTTTCAGTTTGGTTTGTCGGTGATGCCATTAGCAAGGGTTTGTTATGGTGATTAGTGGACCCTATTCTTGGCTGATGCTGTAAGGGGTCAAAGTGCCTCTGATAAGTTCTCACAGCAGATTTGCTTCTTTTTCCCTGATAAAAGGTCATAGTGTAAGAGTCTGCCATGTTTTGGCATATTGCTAAATGAAATGCAACCACATGCAAACTGTAAACAGATATGGTAGAGGACTATAAATGTATGGTTTACTCTTCTGCTGATTCTCATAACCCCCAAGCAGGGATGATGGTCCAAAGAGCAATCTGGATAGATTAGTGGGTAAGCGATTTGTTGAAAGTAATCAGTGATTTATGTCCCTATCTTATAACTCACTTAAACTGGTTTTGCATCTCAAATGCCATGTCATTTTATTTAATGTCAGTTCTCTTGCTTTTTGATAAAGCATTTTAATTCTCTAAAATATTGATGTTTTTAATGCATTTATTAAACCAAGGAATAATTATACATATGTTTCTGTTAGTTAAGAACTGAATTCAACTGGGATTATTACTCATTTGGACAGAGTTCAGGAAGATAAGGCAGTCCTCTGGTATGACATTTTACAATAATTAGTTAATATAGTAATTAGTCTGATACATAGCTATAAAGTACACATGATGCACAAGTTTGAGTGTATTCTTCATTGATTTTTTTCTCCCCAGCTTTTGAAAGCTGATTATTTATCCAGTGATGCAGCTAAATTCATGATAATTTTTTAACACAAAACATTTTTGTTTTAATCCTCCCTGGTTAACCTATTTAACCACAATCCCATTTTAACATGTTCTGAAGCATCAGTGTCACTATAAGGACAATACAAAGAGAATATGGAAAGCAGATACACTCACCTGAACACACAGAGACCAGCAGAGGGACCAGTGAGAGAGGACAGGGACAGGTTCCTAATTTTACTGGCCTGTTTGTCTCCTCTTATCGACAGGCCTCCATCACCCAGAGCATTCATATAGCGCCTTTTGTACAAAATAGAAGGTGCTTAACAATAGTATGAAATACAGAAATACAAAGAAAATCCAAAATAACAGTCAAAATAAAAATATAATAGGTAATTATAATATAGTACTTAAGAAAAGAACAGAGAGACCAGTGTAGCACAGGAGGAAGGGTAGCTTAAAATAAAATAGATAAAGGGAAAGCTAAGATAAAATGGTATGTGCTACTAGGATTTTAAAGATGTTAACAGATTGTGATGCCTTCAGCTCCTTTGGCAGGCTGTTACAGAGAGCGAAGACCATAGACACTAAATGCTGCCTCCCTGAAGTCATAACATAAGATTCTCCCAAAGGGAGACAACATATTTTCACAATGAGTGGAGTCCTGGCACGATCCATTAAGGGTCAGCGAGCAGCTAGCATGCTGATGGAGTAAAGTATAGCTTTACTGCGAAAAAGCAACGTCGAGCATGTGACGCATAACTCAACATCTGAGAGAACATAATGAGAACTCATAGACTTCCAAGCATCACTGCTTGTGATAAACGGTCTATTATGCTGACAAAAGAGAGCAGACTGTCAGCTTACACAGAGTTCAGGCCCAATTTCCTCTTGGTGTCTCACAAAGCTGATGTCTGCTTGTTTAGAACTTCCCCAAGCTATGAACCATTTCTCTCACAGGAAAGCAGACGTTTACAGTGAGATAATAGAAGTATAATTTGCATTGTCAGATAAAACAGCTTTGAATTTAAGCTGACAGTGTAAAAAACAACATGCTACATTTCAGATTTAAGGCATTTGGCTGACAATCTTAGAGAAACCAACAATTGAGTGTAAAGGCACAATAGACCAAAAGCATGGGATAGTTATATATAAATAAGAGTGCCTTTGAGTCTGTACACTATTAATGTGAGTGCAAAAATCCACTAATGCATGTAACCTTTTGCATTTTTATGGCAGATCAGCAGGTGGTGGTATGAGCAAATGTCATGGCCAGGGACAGACAGAGAATAAAAAAATTACCATGAACCTTTGACCCAGACGAGCCCACCAACACTGACCCGACAATCAAAAAATAACTATCCACCAGTGGACATGGTGCTTAAAGGTCTGGAGCAAGCCAGTGGAGTAAGGTCAGGGTGTTATTGGCATGCTTTCCCTTATGCCTCCGGAGAAAGTGGACAGGTGTGGATGGAGATGAGGTGGGGTGCTGGGCAGCCAGTGATGTCTACCAGCCTCCAAGCTATTGCTGTGGAATTTCAGAAGATTGAGGCACTAAGACAGAGAAAAAGGAAGGAGACAAAGAAGACGGGATAATACAAGCCCATGCATGCTTTTCCATGCCACGTGCTTTCTCTGCTTTTAATGTCTTGTTGTAAACCCTCCTCCCTTTTTCACGACACACTTCTCTGCTGCTCCTGTGTACCTGCCTTATGTAACCCTCCTTGCAGCAATCGGTTGTTCAACATCCTTCCTCAGAGCTTTCATCTGTTCCCGCTGACACCCCTGACCATACACCAGCTGTGCCCTGGCCCAAAATCATCTGTAACTTCTTTATCAAAGTCCAAGTCATGGAAAATGACACCACCATCCACTCTAAACCTAATTTCATAGCTTATTAGTCAATTTCCTGTGTACTGACTATAGAGATACATGAGCAGGTTCTCCTGGAACTTTCACTGCTTTTCCAGCTGACAATGTCTGTTTTTACTCATCATAGTTAAAGATGGATTGTGTGATTAGGTAGAGATGCTGTTCTAAACTGTAAAATGCACATCCAACTATTTGTCATAACAAACAAGTGTTTATAATTACACTTCAAAATATTATCATGTTGTCTTTTTTTCACAATTATTTTTACAAAGAACTTCTGCAATATCATTCCTCATCTTACAGCAAGTGCATCAGACTGAGTATCCCTAATTGTTTGGCCCTCCTGATGGTGGCATCTCCATTCAGTAGCATTGGACAAGTGACAGACTTTGGCTGATGCTACTAGAAGGATAGGGGATTCTGGCTGTGTGAATGGGCCTAAAGGACTGGAATGTTTGCCACAGGTCAGGAGTGGCGCTTTCTGCTCTTTTGTGTGCGGTCTGCAGAGGAGGTGTGGAATGCAAACTTCATGAGAATAAAAGGAACGAAGGGAAAAGAGTAGCTGGGGGTCCGTGGGCAGGAGGGAGACTTAAAAACAGAGAAAGAATGGGTGCAAAGATTTTGAAAGGAGTGAGCTGGGAACGTGTTTTGGGGGTTCTGAGGCAAATAGAGAACACTGTTAATTGAGAGAAAGTGCTAAAGGAATAGCCCACAAGCTGCACCAATTGAGGAGAGCAAAAACTGTTGCTGCAGCTGTGGACCACACACAATGAACTCTCCACAGAGAGTGCTTGAGAGCAGTGACATACTGAAGATCATAATGTGGCATTTCTGAGCACCACTTAATGACGTTCTTAGAAACATTTATAGAGTTTCCGCTCATCATTACACGTCATGGATTCCCAGGGGGGCTGGCCATTATGGCACCATGTTGCAGAAATAATTTGCTTATTCTAAACGTTCTCATGCATTCCCAATATCTGCACCTATAATAAAATAAAAATTAGTTTGGAAATAAAAATACTTTGATTCATTAGGCTCCTGAGTTTCCTAGCATTTTTTTTTTTTCAAGAAAAGTGGAATTCAAATGCCTTGCACACAGACGGGAAGTCCAAAGAAATGCTGGATTGAATCATATTTGGTGTAAAGAAATACCAGTTTTCAACATAAGTGCCTTGTTATTTAGAGATCAAAACCCAGTCATTGTGTTTTGTTCTGTAAACTAACAGAGAGGAGGAGGGTAGACAGCAGGGTGAGCTGGCGTGTGGTCACCGGTTGAGTTTATTTAGTCTATTTGTACAGTTCGTTTAACAGACATGGTCCTTAGACGTTAATTAGCTTGGTCTCCGGTCATCTCTAAATATTATAATTATCACCAGACTGGCAGTTCTCCTTACTGGCCCAGTGCAAAAGGAAAAATTTACACATGCTTTCTCGTGGTCACATCCCTGGTTTGGCAACCTAATTACAGCAGGGTTTAGCAACTGACTGTGTGGAGTAATGTGTCTGATAATGCAGCTCTGAATCAAATCCCTGCTCAGCTTGGCTTCTGATGGTAATTTAGCTCCTTTCAACAAGGCCATAACATAATTGGCTAAGGTAAGTGCAATGGTGATGAAATACCAAGTAGTCAGTTTTATACTGTCTGATGTGCTCACTGATGTGCTCCCTTGTACTGTAGGCCGGAAAACCCGGAGTACCCATTGCAGGGTGGATTTGTGTCACCGGATGTGGCTTTGTTAAAGCTCTTATGTAAGAACAAATGCTGTCTGGTATATGGAGATACTATCATGAGCAGTCAGTGGGTGGCACAATCACATTTCTCTTGAGGTGTTTTCACAGATCAGGGGTTTTACCAGCTTCAGAAAAAGAAAATTCTTGTTTCAAAGTCACTGACAGAACCCACATTTCACATCATGCTGCAGAACCAACCTTCACATTTGACACGCATTGCAGACAGATGTTGGCTATTTCTTAGAATCTCTTTGTGCATAAAAAAATCTGTAGTTGTTATCTGAGGCTCTGAAATGAAGTGACAATGGATTAACTGTCAGGCTCCACCACTCAGACATACAAACCACAGACTTAAATACACAATCATCATTCACACTGATCTTTAAATCCTCATTATATCACAATGACAGAAAGTAATACAATGTTCATCACATAATATACAACTAAATGACACCACAAGCCCATCAGCAATCAGTGTAAGATCTGAAATGATTAGTAAGGTGGTTATTTCATAATGACTGCATAGGAAAAAAAGGTAACTGCCTTTTAAACATACATAAATAAATTTCTGGCAAGCTGAAAGAGTCAGTCTCCTCATCCTTCTGAAACTTCACATGCATATTTTTCCTGATAGTCGGCCTGTTGTCCTGTTCTGGCATGTTCTTCAACGCAAGGAGCAGACTGGAGGCAGACTCAATTGAAAACCCATTTTAGGGTCTCTAATCCTAAGCGTTGATCAGCTCCTCTTGAGGATTAACAAGGTTCCACTATGCCTCACAAGGCTTAAAATGTGGTGATGACAGATTATTTCACGTCACCTTCCACCCTCTAAGTGATCAGATGATAAGAAAAGTCCAAGATATTTTATCAGCACAGAATGACCTGCAGAGGGAGAGAGAGAGATCCTTCCAATCTGTAACACCATATTACAGTCAGGGATAAACTTCAAATTACAAAACTGTAAGAATGATCTATCTTTCTGAGGAATTAGAGAACAAATAAATAAAAACAAGAAGAAACTGAAGCTCAAACAGGGGTAAATTCAAAGTCTGTGATAGATTCATTTTCTGCCAAACTTCATCTACGCTCATCCATAAATACATGTCAAACACATATGGGGTATAATTTAGTATCTTGGTGTTACCACATGATTTGTAGGCATTAGCAGTGTGTAGTGTGGCTCTATTGGTTTATGCTGATTGATTATCAGGATCAAGAGACTGCCAGCATGATCTGACTTCATTCTCCATGCTGAGAACTTTTTTTACATGTATGTGTGTACATCAACTTGAAAAAGGATAATCTGTTTGCCTTACATGAGTCATTAGCAGTCTGATTTATGAAATCCTCTTGGGTAATGAGAATTGACAAGCTACTGGCAAGAGACAAATGGACTGACTTTGATTTTAATTGAATTGAAAATTGAATTTTCCTGCGCATAAGGCCATGTCGTGTGTAATAATATAAATCTATGTGTTGGGTCTCAGGCTCAATCAATGCATGTTTGATGCCAATCCTGTGGAAAACCACAGTATGGATGTAGTTAATGTTATTAGTAAGAACTCACCGTACCTTTGAAGCCAAGGTTTTTCTTTGTTTTATTGTTTGTTGTGTGTTTTAAAGAACAATTATCTGTAAGTAACACAGGTCCCGTAGTTGGACAAAGGTACATAGCTCATGCTGTGGAAATATTTCTCACCCAGAGCTCAGACTACCCACTGGACTCTTAGTAACTATCTGCTAAAAGCTGCTAGG
Source organism: Micropterus salmoides (assembly GCF_014851395.1). NCBI lineage: Eukaryota > Metazoa > Chordata > Actinopteri > Centrarchiformes > Centrarchidae > Micropterus > Micropterus salmoides. The sequence goes on from NW_024040041.1 coordinate 22,372,544, forward strand.
AATGTGGCCCTGACTCGGGCTGGCTAAGCTGGTACTGAGAAGGGAGGAGGTGGGAGGTCAGGGGCTCTGTTGTGTACCAACCAGATCAACCTCAATCTGTCCAGTTATCTGGGTGTTTCTGTCCAACTTCCATCTATCTCTCACCCTCATCGCTTTCTATGTTTTTTCTTATCACTGTCCCACAACTTGCTCAATAAATCTAACTTTTCTCTTTCATTTTCCTAGAAGGTCCTTTTTGAAGAATTTTAAGATTATTTGTAATGTCCATGAAGAAGCATCAGCATATTTTAGATTGACATTCTTAACTGTCTGTAGGTCATTGGTATTTAACGCAGATTAATTTGTTGTTCAGAGTTAAGTTTTCCAATAAATAATAAGGGACAGCATCTTTTGATAAAAGAAAGATTTGTGGCTTTTAAAATGGGTGTGTTTCTCACCCTTTTTGCAGTTTAACACACATTGTATTTTGGTTTATTTTTCTCTGAACATTGTTGGGGAGTGTCAGTTATTTTACAAATGCCTGTTGTAGCTTGGACTTTATCTTTGGAAACATTATCTTTGGTAATTTTCCAATTAGACAAGGTCTTCACAAGTTTTATCTTAGAGCATGTCTCAACTGAATACCACAATCTTCCTAGAATTAATTAGTCTTCTGGCAGGACTACATTCAGCCTCCACAGGTAACTGACGCTGTACAGGCTTAAGTTTTGGCAGATGAGTGGGACAGATGTCCCCAGCAGTATTAAAAATTAAATTACTTTTCACAACCAATTATTTCTGCTCCTTCCTGTAAGCAGTGTCCCTATAAAAACAGTATTAACTTATTGTTGTGTAATGCAAACTCAGTTCATATTGTTATACCTGTAAAAAGATGTTTCTATTGTCTGGTGGATTTTGGCTACATTATGAGGCGGGATGACCACTCAAATTAAAGTTAGAGGGTTGGCTATAATACATTGTTATAAATAATAGTTTTGAGCCATGTGTGCCTGCCCCTGAGCTAGCAGTCCATGACCTCTAACCTGAAGCGATTCATCCTCCAGCCTCACAGTGGTCAAGCTCCAGCCTGAACAAGCATTACAGAAACTGCAGCAATGCTTGGCTGAGATTAGCCTGATGGTGGAGATAACCTGCCTGGGTCTTCAAAAGCTTTTCTCAACTCTACGAACTGGTCAGGGGTGCTGTAGTGGTGAGGCGTATTTAGTGCTGTGAGAAGTTCAAAGCTTGGATACATCCTTCAGCTTCAGTTAAACCTCTGATCTTCACTGTTTTATAAAAGTTAACAGTGAATCTGTTCTGGCCAATAACAAGAACTACAGATGGAAGCATCACCATCATCATCATCATAATCATCATCATTAATATTAGAAGACATTGTAATCAGTCACTGACACATCTTGTTTAAATTCGGTGTAATCTTATATCCTACATTCAGGTGCCTCTCTGTGGATAATACATTGTTATTGTCCGCAAAAAAAATCGGGAAATTGACAGGTTACCAGGTATTAGTGTTGGGTTTTTCGTCACTTCTGTGGGTAATGAGACGTAACAAATTATCCCGAGTAATAAACATGATTTATGATGGGAGTCTTCTGCAGGCGCACCGCTCTTAACAAGCGTCCCAGGACACCGTCCTATGGGAGGGAAGAGGCGGAGGAGGTGGAGAGCAGAGGGAGGGAGTCAGGGTGAGAGGGAGAAATTGAATGAGAGGGACAGAGCGAAACTGAGAGGAGCCACCACAACAAAACTTCTCCAACAATCAAGCAAGTGGAACTACAACCCGGCTTCTCTCCTTCTCTCCCCGCATGGCTGCTGAGTTCCTGCAAATATAACTTCTGCAGTTTAAAGTTCTGGTGGCGGAGGCAGAGGGGGGTCTCCGCTTGTAAAGATGGACAATTTAATAAGGACCAGGTCACGCAGGAGAACACCGCTACTTCTTTTTATCCTACTCCACATAACGACGACACAAACTGGTAAAGTTGAAGATCTTAAAAGTTAAATACGCCTAGTAAAGACCACGTGCGTTTGATGCTAGAATGAGTTTAAAAAAAATGACGACAGAAGTGACCGTACTTTCTGTAGCCTAAATGATGCCTACTGTCCTCTTGATCTATGACTTTTTCAGGAAACTTCAATCGTCCCCCTCGCAAAAAAAGCGTAATCTTTACTTTAAGGGTCAATTTGAATCCTGGTGTGTAAGGCTGATAGCTGTGCTTTGAATCTGTGTGAATGTTTGATGATGCTGCCACCCCACAGAGTCGCTTAGGGCTGGGATTAAAACTGTGAGCTGGCTCAAATGACTTTAGACGTTGTCGGAACGTGTGCAAGAGATTTGCAATTATGTAGGCCTATAAGCCATTTTTTGTATATGCATATGTTAATTATCCGCGTCAAGGCACAGTGAGCCCATTTTAATTGATTCAGTGTTTCCTGCTCCTGTCTACGTTTTTCCTGAACATATTTCCAAGTTCTGCATTTGAACGTGTCCTTCCGGCTGCGTCAGGTGTGCTGGAAGACGCGCACCTCAGGAGATGTATGATGTCATGTTTGAGTTTGCTTGTGACCAGCGTCGGTTTACTGTGAAAAGGTTTAACGTCGGCTTGAGAAAGAGGAGAATGTCCGAACACTGACCGAACTGAGTAGATTAAAATTCCTGTCATGTATCTGTTTAATGTACCCTCTGCTCACATAGGTCTTAAGTGAAGGGGCTTATCACTAACACTCTTACTGCCTTAGTTATGATTATTCTAGTACACATCAATATTTTACACTTTTTATTGCAGGCTACTTCCTCTGGTCATATTTTATATAGTTTTAACTTCTGTAAGTGATCCAATCCTACTATGTGTTGGAGGAGTGGATTGACTGGACACATTTTTTAATTATCCATCTGCAAGAAGAATGCCTAGTCTTTGTTGTTGAGCTGTGCCTCTCTGTCTGCCTGTCTGTCTGTCTCAGTGTCCACATTTGCTGCACTTTCAGGCTTGTTCAGCAAGTGCTGCAGCCATTTTAAGACCTCCTGTTTCTCAACATCGCCAGCAACAACCACCTTGTGTATACATATTGTATGTCATTTGGCTCACTCACTGTCTGTCACCCATACATGCATTCTGGCCCTGTGGCTCTGGCCTGAGTATCTTCAACTGGCAGCAGACTATTTCCTTGCAGGTGCTGCGGTTTAGGGACTCCCTGACGGAGTGACATGCCTCAACAGCAGGAGTTAATCTTGTGGTCACCAGAAGTGCTTATAGATGTCTCATTTTCATTTGTGGCTCCACATATGCATCCACCTTATGGCTGGCAGGATGTGTTGGAATTCATTGGCTGAAATAAAGTGATGGCAGGAGGAAGTGAGCCAGCTGACATACTCCCATTCAAGTGACACAGCGGAGGTGGTGTCCACTGCTCTCTAATAAGGGCCTGTGAGGTGACAGGCTGAGATGATTAAAAAGTGCATGGAACATATGGTGGTGCTGATATGGCAGTCTTAGATATGTGCACGTGTTTGGTAATGTGTTTGTGTCTCTGAGTCTGTGAGTGTTTGTGTGCGTGTGTGAATTACAGTGCAAGAATGTTTTCTCATATGCTTTGTGTGTGTTCGACAGAGATGAGAGAGTACTTTGTAGTCATGTTTGCTGACAGGAAGTGAGACATTCTTGTACACGTCTACAGTTAGTTTCAGTTAGAATCCTTTGTTCTTTTGCCTCAAAACTTTTGTTCAGTTTCCCTCTTCTTTTTTTATTTTCCTTTCAAAGTCTGGGAATAGGGAGTGTTTGTTTTTATTTTACATGCCTTATCTCTTCATTTACATCATCTTTTTTGACTTGCATATGCCCCATCTCATCCTTGAATGGTTCTATGACAGAGAAGAAATCGTGCGTACATCCCCCTCACTGTGTCCCGTTTGATCCATCCTCCTTGCCAATCCTGCACCAGACTCCCAAAGGAGGACAGCCAGCCTTGTTCGCCTTTGATCTAGCTACAAATTAGTGGCAAATGAAAACAAATGAAAAAGGCAGCTGAATTTAGCAGGATAGAGAATAAGCAAATAGGAATCTTATGCCTGTTATAGCCCTAGTGTTTTCTTCTGTTATGTGAGTTTGTGTTTCTCTAATGGAAACATTAAACATCAGAAGTGTCAGAGATACTTATGTCCTAGTTGCTGATGCTGCAAGTGTCATATCAAACTGCTTCTCAGACTTTTTGATGGGGCAAACTGTTTTGGAATTCCCCCAAGTCTGTAATATGTGGAAATGATGCTTAAACACTTCATGGAGCCGGACTGCAATCTATAGTATTCAATACACATCTGGCTTCCAGAAACTCAGTAATTCCCTTCCCCTCCGGCTTCTATGGCTCTGTGTTTCTGATCACTGGATGCTTCAACAAGCTTTCTGTGGGACTAGTAGGAGATGCTTTGTGTAGAATTGGAATGAGCAGACATCAGAGGAGCTGACTTCTTTGCAGTGTCCCCTTACGTATCATCTGCCTCTTTATCCCAGTTTATGAGCCTCTGAAAAGTTTTATCATCACATGCTCGTGCACATCTTAGTAGAGGTCACAGTAGTAAGCTTTTCCTACCAAAGCCGTTTGTAGAAAACAATATGCTACCCTCAGTGACATCCTGACCTGGCTCATGTTTCAACTTATCTGAACCTGCCAAGTGTCCGTTAGCATAGACACTTAGCTGCTAAGATAGAGGGGAATGGTCTTAGTCTAGTTCCACAGAGGCCGTGTATGTAGCATGATGATTTTGCCAGCTCTGCTGTTACACTCCAAAATAGCTGCCTCAATGGTACAATGAAAGACTAAAGGACAGCTAGGGGTTGAAACTTGAATGGGCTTGGTCATGTGTATGCTTGCATATTTGTATCTAGGTAATCCTCTGTGCCTGAGGTGTTTATGCTGCATATGCACATGTGCAATAGAAATTGTGTGTGTTTTAGCACCCCCCCCCCCCCCCCCCCCCACCTCCCCAAGGGAGATTAGGGATTAGAAGCAGGGTCAGGCTAGGTTAAGGGCCAATGTTAGGCATGCAGTGGATGGAGATTATGGTTAGGGAGTGGATTTACTGTAGTCAAAGAACGTCCTCATAAGTATAGAAGTACAAATGTGTGTTTCCGCATGTGTTTGTGTGGAGTGCCTGTCCAGTTCGGGACCTTGAGGGGCAGATGTTTTCTCTATGGGCTAAACAGCTTTTGGCCTGTTGGCCCATCATGCTGTGAACAAACGCGGGCAGAACAAACTGTGGAGATTGAAGAATGTGGTGCTGATGTGAATTGGAAGGAAATGTGTAACCATCTAAATCTTGCAGCTTCAACACCAAAAGTGTAACTCACAGTGAGCATTAGCACAAACAACAGGAGACAGCCGCTGTACCATATTTAGCAGGGCACTCTGCGTGAGCTAAATTGAATAAATGTTGTCATATTTAAGAGTTATTCACCTATGATCTTAAATTGCTATTATTTTTAATGTTTGAATTGTGTATTCTCCTTTTATAGTACAACATGAGCTAGGAGATATATTAGAGGAAGAGTGGCCTGCATATGTGACTCAAATGTAATCATCAGTGCCAAAGATTTAGGCTAAGTGATATAGACACACTACCTGCATTTGTGAAATTGACAGGGGTGTTTGATATGATACATCATAAATAATACATAATAGGAATGAGAATGCACATGAACAAGAAATGGTTACAATACCTGAAACGTTTGAAACAGAAGATAAATTATTGCACACATTATTGCTTATCTGTCTGTTGCATGTAGATTTCCTGTTGCTGGTCAAGTCAGTTCCAGTCCTCCCTCTTATTGGCTATTCCCGTCTTTCAGTGGCTGTGCAGTTCTGCATAAAAACTCTACAGCCACAGAATTTCTGACATCGGCCTCTGTGTTAACATGTCTTTGGTTGTCTTGTATCTCCCCACGATAATATGAATACTGATAATGTGGTATTACAAATATTGTGGTATTACAGGCTACATGCTTAAAATGTACCAAAGGCTTGGTCGCTTTCATTATCACTTTCATTGTCTCTTAATAATATCTTATTAACATGGTATAATATGTTAAAAGCCATTCTCAGCAGTCGTCTACACAACCGCTGACTTGACTTGATCCTAAACTCTCAGTGATAACTGAAAGCAGACCCAGCCACAAAGCACACTCGATAAATATCTCTGCCTTTCACTTTGCGTACTTCCAGGCCAACAAATGCATCTGTCTCCTTGTTACAATAAATTTACCTTTGTGATAGATATTTCTAACAGGCTCTTCCCTGTTTTAATAACCCCTGTTTACAAGTAAAAGGGCAAAGTGTTTGACAGATTACATAATACAGAATACAGAATAATACAGTGATTCAGAGAGAAATTTTGACAAGGGTAGCGGTCCAAAGTGCTGTTTTTTTTCCTTCTGTGGCCGTTATAATTGAGTTACATATAAACAGTGTGTGCAGGTTATTTGGTCATACCATTGTGACTGTGTGTGCAGTCAGTGTATCAAGCTTATTTGGCTGTAATGTGTTTAAGTTTTCATCTGCTCAGAGTGTGCATTAGCTCTCCTCACCTCATAGCATTCTTGTCCACAAACAGCAGTGACCCAGACTAAAGGTCACACCCACTGCTAATTACATTAAGGGTTTTCTTCACGGGGCTTGGGTGAAACTGTCAGGATTTATTCAACCACTTCCACTGGATCTGTCACCAATTTTTCATTATGAATCACTATATGTTTTACAGCTTGTCACATTTGTTTTCTGAAGAAATGCTCCAGCAATAGTAGTTTTTATGGAAAGTGTCATTTCAATAAAGAAAGATTTAAAAAGGAAGAAGAGATCCATTTAAAAGGACAATACTATACTGTCTATATATATCTGCTAGAGTTACACATGTTCAGCACATGGTCATGTATTGTCATCTTATTTATTATAGAATAAATGCATGTCTCCAAACAGTAATTCAAAGTTCAAATGTCAGTGTTTTTCCTTCACTCATTTTAGGGTGTGGTACAAGATGCTACGGGAAATTCTCATTGCCCAGATTCATTTTGGCTTTATTTCTTGTTCAAATACCCCAGTTCCCAGGCGCAATAGTTTTTGACAGTGCAGTATTGTGTGTGTGTGTGTGAGTGGTATTTTCAGGCTGAGCTAGGAGTGTAGGTGGTGTGAGTCATAAAGAATGTCTTCGGAGACATTTGCTTGAGAAACACAGAGAACATATTATGTCCATGTATGAGTGAAGTGGCGCTCAGTTGACCATTGGGCATGGAGACTGTGTCAAGTGTCACACAGCCAGAGAAGATACACAGATGTACACTGTTCGGTGGCATTTCCAGGGGATAAAGCATGTCAGCTGGAAGGCTCAGACTGTGCCCAGCACTGCTGCTGGGCAAACATGGCTGTCTCTGAAATAAAGGCACAAGGATAAGATAAAGAAGGCAAGAGAAACTGTATGTCTATCCACATTCATATGTATATACCCTGTAATTAAATGCTGTGCAGCATGTTATCCACTACTGTTTTCTGTCGGCCCCCTCCCATGTGCTCTGACCTTTTGGTGTATTTGGAAAACACTCTGCTTCTTCAGTCCTTAGAGATTCTACGATGCTATCTGAAACATGTTGAGCAGTATATTTATGTGATGGGGACAGCATGCTGAACATACCATCAGAGTAGCCACCGGGTCACAGGTTCTGTCTATTTTTAGCCATACCAGAGTCTTTACGCACTCTCCTTAAGTTTCTCTAGAAAGAACATAATTTGATAGGTGAGGTAAGGACATAATTACCACAAAGCGTAATGAGATGCAAGCAAAGCCTGCTCAGGCAGTCAGTGCTGCAGGACAGGTAAAGAGACTGCAAGATTTGGCACAACTTAAGATGACATTATTGAATCCAAAGCGGAAAGTAGATAACTTTCTTTTATTGATTTCTGCATGGATCCAGACTTCATATGGCCACCTGCCACTAGCCTGGAGTTTTTCTCTTGACGCCAGAGTCAGGGGTGGTGGTATTGAAATGGTGAAACAGGGGATACTAAATGGAAACTTTATGTGGGTCATTCTTTTACTCAACTAGCTTTTGATGTTGTTGCAGCAGCTATCAATATGTTTTTTCCCCCATGTCCTCCGAAGCGGCGTGGCAAACTTTTCCCGTAAATGTTTATTTTGCACACATTTGCCTACAATTCACTGTATGTTTTTCTAGCAGACCATTGTGAATGCAGTTTCTTTTTTGAGGAATTTCCGCTTGTCTCAAATTTCTCCCTTCGGCATTGTTGCACATTTTGACTGTTCTCTGTTGTCTTGAGAGTGTCAGAGGTCAACAGTCTCCTGTCAACCCATAGCTGGAACATGCTTAAAATTGGGCAGCAGTTACCTTTAAAACTCCTAGTGTTCAATGTGGTTCAAGGAGTACATTCACTTATCATTTGTGGATGACTTAAAATTAAACAATTTTGCTGAAAAGTAAATTGTGTTAGTTTGTTTTGAGGCCATTTTGTCAGGTGTTGTTCCGGATGAGCTGACAGAAAACCCAAGAATCCTGTGTAATTAGACCCATGTTGCTTCAATTTAGAATATTATTCAGACTGTTCCAAACATCACTGCCTTATGACCTCTCTTCCTCCCTGTGCATTAGAGACATTCATAGAGAACTAGATACATAGACACACACTGAGAGGGAGAGAGAAAGAGAGAGAGAGAGAGAGAGAGAGAGAGAAAGAGAGAGTTTACTGGATCCTGGCCTTTGACTAAAACACAAACTTTCAACTTTGCTATTCCTAAGGAAATTGATTTGCTTTAAGGACTCAAACAAGGCCACAACAGAGCTACAAAGAGCTCACTTGAGATTAGACAAAGACAGAGACCCTCCTACCAATTAAATTAAATACAAACATTAAGGATTCGGAACTAGACATGATGTAAAGTGCAAAGTAAACTGTTTGACAGAAATGCAGATGCTTACGTATTTAATGAAGATTGAGCCTTTAGCTACAAGAATGAAAGAACTCCGGCTTGCTATATCTTGGTTTTTTGCTTCTGAAGTGGCAGAACGATCACGGCGTTCAAAGATTTGGCTAGCTTTTTTGACAACTTTCTTAAGGTAAATGTCATAAGGGTGAGTTTGTTGCAACCCATTCACTTTACTGGAAAACTAAACCAGCATTGTCAGTCTATTTTATTTTATCAGGTAATCAAATTAGGCCAAAAGACAAAAATATTTGAATCAATAAAACACAGTGAACACTGAAAACAACTCTTTCTTTAATAAAAAACACTACTAGACTTTCTTGCACGTATGAGATACTTACAAACAATGTTAGGATAGTGCCCAACAATGTGTAATCGAAAACAATGTCACTGTCCTTATTCTTGATGCAAGTGTGGTTGACTGGGCTATGACCTTTTAAAGTCAATAGCTACCTCATTTCTTGACCTTTAGTTCTTGGTTCACCGTTATGACTGCTAGGGCAGATTTGAAAGTGATCCTAAATGACTGTGTGTGGGTGAACATTTATTGCTGCCACTTGTACATAAAACAGCCTGGGGTTTCTGTTGTTAGAGGCCAGCAACTTCTGTAATTATTTAATTTACATGGCTTGTTTATTATAAAGAATTTAAGCCCTGAGGTCTTAAATACCTTTAGATCTGTACCTAATGTTTTCCATTGTTGGAGACTTGCTGTAATTCACTGCCTATTTACAGCCCTGTTGCCATTCTACGATACTGAGAGGACAAGCTCTCAAAGCGGCTTGGAATAAACGGCCTCTGCTATTCAAATAAATAATGTCGTAAAATGTAAGGCGTGTTTTTCTGCAAGCAACGTCTGGGCAACGGTAAACTCTCTCCACATGTTTAATTAACAAGGAGAATAAAAGGCGAGCTCTGTATGAGCGTCACAAGCTACAGGAGGCAATTTGGGTTTAGGATCCTCATTTCAGATGCCTGGAATGCTAAGTGCTGAGTTGCCCCGAACAGGCTCTCTCTAGCAGCTTGGGGGGAGACCGGCTGTGCATAAAACTCTGATCTGATGCCCACGGCAGCACTTTATCAACAGAACATTTAATAACATGACCAGCAGACTACAAATAAAGCACAGGCACATTGTAATGAGAGCCAACACTGGGAGAAACTCCCAGAACCTACAGGGACAATAGTTGCTGTGCACATTGCAGATAAGCATAATTTCTTACTGTATATATATGCACAACAAAACAATGTCAATCTTAAAAACTGATGACATCAGTTTTCCTGTTTGTAAAAATCAACCTGTTTCAATAACTGTCATGAGAATTCTATCGATGATCTTGACAGCTAATGAGATGAGACGTACTTTATGCCAGTGAAGTGTTCAAAATGTGATAAATGTGAAGTGGAAATATTGTTGCTCGCTGGTACAGGGTGTGCAGGTGTCAGCTGTCAGGTGTGCTGCAGTATTATGGGTTAGGCTGTGTACCACCCCTATCCTATAATAACACCCACTGAAGACTGGCCACCTGCCGCCACAACGCAGAGGAGCTTGTCTCTTCCGACTCCTAGGAAGCCGGAAGCCTCCACACTTTAAGACCATCTTCCAGCCAAACTAAACCCTGCTCTTCAGCTCGGTAACAACCAGCACTTAACAGAGCCAGACAACAAAGTGCTGTCCCACTGGCAGGGTTTAAGTGTAAGACTCTCGTGACTAAAAGCATGCTGCCGCCATCTGTCACAAGCTCCTCCCTATCATAAGTAGTTTTTATAGTTTTTCATACAACCCTACAAACAGGAATAAAGAGAAAACACGGCATTGGCTTGTTTGAATGTAAACAATATGTTGTTTATAGAGATAGAATCAGCCACAGTCTGTGAGCATTAAATAAAAAAACACCATATTTCTTCTATCTGCTCTATAACTATGTGCAAATGGTTCATTTTTTCTTTCTTACAATTTCCAGCTAAACCCGTGGATGTTCTGCGAGTGCTGGAGCTGTCAGAGAACATGGAGGGGGTTTCCTTGGAGGCTGGTCTATGCACCAGCAGAAGGGGCATGGAGGAGACGGACCTGGCCTACAAAATAGACAAAAAGATCCAGCTCAGTGCTCCCACCAAACGGCTCTTCCCTGGTAGTGGACATTTTTCCTACTAGACCACATACAGCATAGCCTCCAGTCCCTTGCAGCATTGAATTACTTGAAAATTTCCTAAAATAGCAAAAAGCACTCAATTGTGTCACTTTTATGAGGGATTCTTCTCTCATTAAAACCTTAAGAAGTCTGACTTTGAACTCCCTTTACTTCTCCTCATGGGTGCTCAGTGCTTTCCTGGGCAATATTTTTCATCATTATTATCTGTACTCAGGTCTCACTGGCAGCGGGTGGTGCCGGCATGTTATAAAAATGTCTGCTCCCTGCTGTGTTCCCTCTCCTCTCCTCTCCTCTCCTCTCCTCTCCTCTCCTCTCCTCCCTTTTTCCAGATTCCATATTTCCCGAGAATTTCTCCCTGATGGCTACTTTTCAAGCTAAAAAGGGCTCCCAGTTCTTCCTGTTCTCAGTGTATGATGACCAGGGGGTACAGCAGCTGGGGCTCGAAGTGGGCCGTTCGCCAGTCTTCCTGTATGAAGACCAGCATGGGCAGCCGACACCAGAAATGTACCCAATCTTCAGGAAGATCAACCTGGCTGATGGAAAGTGGGTAGTTTGAGGGCATGTAACTTCTCCATTAGAGTAGATATTAATGAAATATCTGCCCTTCTATTGATTTGACAGAACGCTGTATCTGATGTGGAAAAGAAATAAGATGTAGAGCGCTTGCTTCAGTGATTTGACTTGATCAAAGGAGTTAAAGAAATCAATCCTTCACAGTCTCATGCTCAAGGGCACTTGTGTTTTTGCTTGACTTGATAGAGGTGTGAAACAGCTTTTTGCATTGCTGACTCTGCTGGGCAACAGACTTGTCTTCAGATACAAAATACTTTCACTACCACATTTTCGCAAAAACTCCCTCCAAGGCTCAACCCTGTTAATTCTCACTCTCTCTTTGTTCTTTCAGATGGCACAGAATAGCCTACAGTGTGCAGGAAAAGTCTGTGACTCTCTACTTGGACTGCGAGAGGGTAGAGACCCTGGATCTGCTGCGAGGGGACAATGCTGTAGTCAGCACAGATGGTGTCACTGTGTTTGGGACTCGGCTGCTGGACGAAGATGTGTTTGAGGTAGGACAAACCTTTGTATCACTTTTTTTTCTCATTCACTTTTTTGATAAGCCTCTTTCTCATAGTTCTTCACGTTCAACAAAAGTCAGTGTGTTTTATCCATGCTGCTGCTGACTGGAACATTTCAATAGCTTGTTGAGTAAAGTCACAAGGATTTGGATAGTTTGTTTGCAGATTAGATAACCTCTTCATGCTAAACCAATGGCCAAGCATTGTTCATATCCACTTTGTTTAAGATAAATTATTGTCAAGATCTTAAACATACCAAATATGCTAGGACTAATTTTGCATTAAAATGCAAATGGGGTATGAATAGTTTCCTTTATAACTTATATATATATTTGTTATATATTGCATTTCATGTATACAGTATGATACAATAGACAGTTGTGTCTGTGAAATGGTGGGATCGGGGTTCTCTCAAAGCAGTGTGGAGGGAAATAGATGCTGGGGAGGAGGAGGGGATATTCTGTTCAGACATGTCCAACCTCATCCTTTCCATTGTACAGCCAAGAAATTACACATTCTCTTCGCTTTTTGGATTTGGATGGTCACTAAAGATCTGTTGGCTATAAATGTGCTCAAGTGAGTCGGAATGACCAGTCATGCATTTGGGCATGTGTAGGACTGGGTATCAGTACTCGATAGCTTTAAGGTATCGACCGAAATTACCCAGTACCAAGTAGTAGTAGTAGTTGTAGTACTTCTGCATGCAATCCTTTTGGTAACCAGATCTGGAAAAAAACTGACTATTTGTATGGTTTTGCTTGCAGCCAATCACCGCAAGTGTTCTTCAATTTAATGCGACGTGCGATTTGACCACTACCGCAGCAACTACAATTCATACAGTCCATGGTAAAATCGAGTGCATTGTATTGGAGTTGGCAGTTCAGTGTGCTGGGATACCAAAAAAACGCTCAAAAGTATGGTTATACTACACACTGATACACGATACACTGATACATGTCTGATAAAAAATAAATGCATAAATGCGGCAAGATTATTACAGGAAAAACTGGGACTATGAGTAACATGATAAAGCTTCTCATCACGCAATCAGCCAGGAAATAATAATAATAATAATAATAATCTTTATTTGTAGAGCACTTTTCAAAAACAAGTTACAAAGTGCTTTAACAAGTGTAAAGACAATAATACCCAAAAAACAGTAATACAAAAACAATACAAGATAAAGAAAAGAAAAGACTAAAACGTTTAAGATAAATATAAAATTAGTAAAGAGCAGGCCTTGGCCCAGAGACATGCTAATATTTCTTAAAAAGAACATTTAAGGATTAACTGTAACTAACATGTGTATTCTGGTCATGTCTCATCCTCTTGCAGTTTGTTGTGTCTACACATGTGGGGATTACTGAGTAGCAGGAGTTGTGTATCACAGATAAAGTAATGCTCATCAAAGTCATTCCAAATTGTGTCTGCCTTAAACATTTGGTAATTTGATCCCTTTTGAAGTTGAAGTACACATCTTTAGTTAAGAGCTTTCAAATATATTCGTCCACATATGTTGAGGAAAATGGAGGAGCAAGAAGATTGAAATTAAGCTCTAGGATGGGTTCCAAGTCCTCATTTTCTCTGCAGTAACCTTTATTGTCATAAGTCATTCTTTGTGCTTCCCATGACAATATGCAACCCATGCTCCATTGTCATTCCCAAGAGGCTCCACTCTAAATCTCTTGCCCACAGCATGAAATAGAGATCAGCTCAAGCCCCTTCCCCTGCCATGTCCCCGGGGCTCTGTATCTGTTCAGCAATGGAACAAGAAAGACAGGAAAGATAGACAGTGGTATAAGGTACAGTCAAGCTCAGAGAAATGATAATTCCCAACCCTCTTTATCCTCAAGAATACTCCACAGTCTGCAAAGGGGAACATACTGTTAAATTTTAAGAAAATATAGAAGGGTTGTTATCACTCCCCATTGGCCTAATAGACAGCATCCTGCACTTTCACCAGTAGAAAACCAAATGTCCTTGGTCCTGACAAGTGAACACTTAATGCCTTTGCGTTTTGCACGTGTAGTCAATAACTACCTTCCTAACCTTGTCCACATATTAACTTTACATTTCCTAAACCCTAACTTGACCTAAGTCACCTCTTTCATGCTGAAGCTACTCTCTGCTCACTTCCTACCCTTCCCTCTCAGAGACTGAGAGTTTTTGAATTTGTTTATATCCCACTTCAGTTAAGAAATGTGTCTCCTTGTGGGCTCTATAAATTTCCCTTTTCATAAATAATGGAGACCATTTAATCTTTGGCCTTACTCCAAAAACACTCCCATGCTCTTATTTATCATCCAATGTGATGAGTTATGATGATGATACAGTATTTGTGGTGATGACTAATACCCTTCAGACTATCAGATCCATGCTTTTGTCCAATCCATGCACTTTTGTGGTCATTGTGAATGTGTATGAAAGTTTGCACTTAATTGAATCTAGAATTAAAAACTTAATATCATGTTTTCAATGTGTACATGTACAGTATGTATTCACAGCCAAGTATGTATGTCTGGCAGTGCATATTTAAGCATCAGTGTTGTACACCTCGGGTGAGGCTGGTACCAGGGGAGGAAAAATTAAGCAGGCTGACCTTTGGGCTTCTGTTCCCAGGCCCTGATTCTGGGGGAGGAGGCCAGTGTTCCGGCCCAGTTCTCCCAGCGTGGGAGCTCAGCGTGAGAGCATAGGGACTGTGGTCAGCCACTAATGTTTCTATTGCTTCCAGATTGTCTACAAATGACTACAGAAGTTTGGTGTTCAAACTCAACTCTGCTTGCATCTGCAGTAAAGCAAACATCAAACTGTCCACAAGTCTGGTTGTGCTCCTTCTTGGCCTCTGTGTGCCCTGTGTATGTGCCTCCAACACGCTGACTGCTTTGATAAGATCCAGCCCAGCGTTTATTTGTTAGGAAATTCAGATCCTTTCTGTCTCGATTAGTACCGGAAATAAGAAACGTTTTTGGCTCACTGTTATAGGCATGTTTAAACCATGACTTGTCAAGCATATCATTAAAGAGCAGCTTTTTTGAATGCTTAGCAACCCCATCGATTTACCACACAAATCGAAGCAGCACATTAAATCAGTCAAAGTCTGTTTAAGTCATATTTTGTCTTGATGATAATTATATCTGATGGTGGTCAGATGTTTCTGGTTAGTCATGAGCATCTTCTGCACTTTAAGCAAATGAGGAGCATCAAAATGCTGTTTCATTACGGTGAGCTTATTTGTAATAAACTTTTAGTTGCTTCTTCACCCACACGGAGGTTGTGACTCACACAAGAATGCAAAATATTTTTTAGAGACTGAGATCTGATTAAGGCACTGCAGCACCTCATATACAGTCTAGTTAGTTGTGATTTGGTGAAGCAG
Organism: Micropterus salmoides; assembly: GCF_014851395.1. Lineage (NCBI taxonomy): Eukaryota > Metazoa > Chordata > Actinopteri > Centrarchiformes > Centrarchidae > Micropterus > Micropterus salmoides. The sequence goes on from NW_024040041.1 coordinate 22,388,123, forward strand.
TATGACTCTTAGCTTGCTGGCACCACAAACCTTTTTGCAGACAGTAGGGGAAAGCAAGGAGGTCACTCTCTGAAACACTAATGAACCTTTGCCAGCAGAGCCATGTGTGACCTCATGCAGGATGTTAGAGAGCCATCAGAAATGTGTGGGTCCAGTGGATGTGTTTTTCTTTTCAGCACGTCCTCACACGTCCTCTTCAGATGTCCTTTCCATGTCTAAATGGAGAATGGCAGAGCATGCATGATTTTGGGCAACACTTTACTCGCTGTGTATTTCTAGAGGAGAGAGCCCCTGCTAGGCAAGAAAAACAGCAAAACTTCTCTGTGAAAGTGTTGCCTTTGATCTTAAATTGAGATTGGATTAGATTGGATTAACTCCCTGTTGCCTTTCTCTCTCGCTCTTTTTTTCTGTCTCTCACCTTAGAGTGCAATCATTTCCTTTGCTTGACACTGGCTTTTGGCCAAAACAGAAAGAAAAAAAAGGATAAGCGGATAACAACTCCTTTCATGTTTGATGTATTTGATGCTTTGACAGTCTTTTCCTAGGTTTACAGTTTTGTGTGTGGTGATCAAGACTTTGCTTTGACATGCAGTGCTGATAAGGCATGATTTTAGCTGTATTGGACTATAATTACCACAACATCATGCAGTTAATCTGATTTGATTAATCACAAATGGCAATTTGCAATGGCCTGTCATTTACATAGATTTGTACACTGTTCCATGGGGCTGCCTGCATTTTGTTTATGAATTACTTTATGACTTGAGTCTCAGAAAGAATTCGCACTGCAGCTCACAGTTATTTTCGCTAATTCATCTTTTGGATATATTTATTTTATTCATTATTCAACCTAAAAAAGTCAAAAATTATGACAAATGCAAATCAAAATTTATTTGAGCCAAAATGGTTAATTTAGCTAATATTGTTGCCTAGACTAATACTATTTTTTAATAGTAATATGCAACAGAGAAAAGCATTCTTAAACCATTGTGTTTGGTATTTTACTGTCAAAGTTGCACTTTAATATGTCCATTGACAAGTTAGTTCAGCACTACAAAACATTATGTAATAATATAATGTAGACAGAAGACAAGAGTGATGTTGAGTGTAAGGCCATTTAAGCCAACAGGGGCCTTGGTCCCTCCTGAGGTTAACACAGCAGTCAATAGTCACAATAGTCAGTAGAAATTGTACCAGTAATGACTGATGATTATGCTACTGTATTATACTGTACATCTACGTCCGTTTTGTTGTTCTCATAGTGCTTGTGGCATTGTGGTTACAGCTTCAGTCTTCTGCTGGTCCTTGAATTATCTCTACACTGTTCAGTAGCAGCTGCCTATCCTGTAGACCTGGCTTTACATCATGTCTGTCTTTCTGTCTGCTTTCTGGTTTATTTCAGGGAGATATTCAGCAACTACTGATTCTGGAGGACCCCCAGGCTGCTGCCAACTACTGTATAAACTACATACCAGACTGTGACTCTGCTTTGCCCTACATCAGCCAATCCCTGGAACTGCAGGAGGTCAGTACTGCCACCCACAGGAGACCATTCCTACTGGAAAACCCCACGCAAATCTTCGAACAGTTATTCAACAGTTGAAACAATGAATTATAGCTTTAGCCCTCTCAATTAACTGCAGAGACACGGCTTGCATTTTTACACAACACAGTTCATTCATTCTTATTTTTTCTAGCACGTGTTAAAACATCATTCATGTCCTTCTGGCTGCTAAAGTTGGCTTGCAGAAGCACTTCACAGCTAGCCAGTACAAGGAGTAGAAGCATGTCTATCAATAGACCTATGTGTCTCCAAGACGCGTATGATTTATAAGCACACAACAGCCCCAGCCTAGAAGCAAATGTAATGAGTGTTTGAAGAAGAGACTTGAGAAATTAAGACAGAATAGGCCATCAGTCAAAGGAGAAGTCTCTTCTTTCAAATGCAGCCAGCAGTGGATTTCTTAAGGTCAGGTGTTCCTTGGCAAGGGACACACACACACACACACACACACACACACACACACACACACACACACACACACACACACACACACAGCCAGGAGCTGATAACTCAAACATGATATAATATCTCTTCCCCTCCTCAAGGCGTGCATAAAAAAATGAATCAATCATGGATATGAATTACGGTATATTTCTTTGGCTGTGTGTGAAAGATAGGGATAAGTAGGGAGGAGGCAGCCAGAGGAATAGAGACAGAGAGATGTGAGTGTGTGTGTGTGTGTGTGTGTGTGTGTGTGTGTGTGTGTGTGTGTGTGTGTGTGTCTGGGCTTCAAGGAATCCACAGTTTTAACTGAACACTTAAATGTCTTATATATGTGGCTATTTCTTTAGGTGCATGCCATGTGCATACACTCATGATCGTGCACACCTGTGTGTCTGCACGCAAAAATATGCGCCTGGTCACTGATAATGCTCCAGAGATGGTTCATTAATGGTATGAGGCCATTTCGATCCAGCTGGCTTTTATAGAACTACAGCTGAGCAATGAGCTCTGAATCCAGAACATGTCAACATCTGTCACCCCACTGACCTACTTCCCAACATTCTCCCATACACACTGCCCTTGTTTACAAGTGGATCTAAATCACATCACTGATGTTATTCACAGACTGGGCCTTTAGCTTCTTTTCAGGCAGAGGCCATTGAAATTACTGACATGCAATGAAAATCACTCTGGAGGATGACACAGCCCATATTTGCTGACTTGCCAGAGCACACTAAGAATCATAGACATGGTGACCCCTGACCACACAAGCAAATATGTCTTCTGCTTTGACTAAGAGGAAACAACTTTGCATTTATTTGTCCCTACTCACTTCATGTTTGCTTTAGGTTTTTTTACTAGCTCAGTGGGAGTCACAGTAGGACCTGTATGCATTGCTTTACTTTACTGTTGCAGGCTATTTCCTTTGTTGTATTTTCATTCACAACAGTGTTTGTTTTTTCTCCATCCTCCACCTGTGCCGTCATCTTGCGTTCCCTTTTTCATAAAAGAACTCTCAACTTGGGTCTGATGCCATGATGCAAAGTGACCAGCCGGATGAACCAAAGGAGCACTCTAAAAAGGACAGGAAAGGCAAAAAGAACAAAAAGAAGAGGGACAAGGGCTCTAAAGGCAAACACAAAGGCAAGGGCAAGAAGGGATCCAGAAAGAAAAAACATGAGGAGGGTCTTGAGGATGGCTTCCTCAGAGTGTCCACAGCCCTGCCTGAGTATCTATCCCAAGAACCTTTTCAGCCCACAGTGATGCCAGAAACTAAGAGCACCCTAGACACTGTCACCCCCACTGAAGTCTTCGACAAGACCCTCATTGAGATGCCCACACATGAACCTGACTCTACAACTGAGGCCCCCACTGTGGTGTCCAGTGCATTGCCTGAATCAGAGGTTACTGAGGAGGTAGACAAGTTTACCTGTAGATGCTGTCCACCCCAATCCCCTCCTGCCATTTGCAGTGCTAACCAATCACTCCCCTAATACCTCCTAACCATAGAGAACACCGCTTCCCTCTCCAGTTGCTTATCACCAACACTAACCAGCACCATCCTAATCATCACCTCCTTGACATCCCTTCCAGAAAACATGTAGAACATGCAGTAGTACATGCATACCATATCTGAAAAACATGGTATTCATGGTACATACAGTATATGTCTTCCTAATGCAAAACCTACAGAATGAGAATTGGTTCATTCAAGATGAATATTGTGCTTGGATGTCGTCTAAATCATTTGAATCATATTGCACATACTGTTATGAATATGTCACAACAACTGTGTATAATTGTTCATTTTTAAAAACAAAAGTTCCACAGCAACAAACAAGGAATGTCTCTGTATGTCTCCTTCGTGTTTGTTATTTGATCATTTTCTATGTAAACTAATTGTTCATAATCACGCTGGTTCTGGAGCTGTTGCAGTCTCTGCCATGCTGCCACATGAATCTGATGTCGTCCATCAGCTAATTACACTCCAGCATTGTAATTAACTGCACACCTGTTAACCTGTAACCCGGATAATCAACACTCCCAGAAATCCACTTGTTTTGCTAACATTCATAACGTACATTACAAAATGTTCTTTTGTTTGGAAGCACTGGGTGCTAATGAGAAATGGTCATTGCCCCCTGCATCTTTGCAATGACTCATTTAAGCCCATGTGTTGGCCTGCAGGAGGGCAAGCCAGTGAAGAAGCCACTAGTGGAGGAGTATGGAGATGACCTTTATGGAGACATCTATGATGATCTCCCAGTTTCCACGGTAACAGTGGGTCCAAATGTTACTGAATATGAGGTAGGTTAAATGCAAACACAAGAAATGTCTTCACCTCAGCATGAAAAAACTTAGAGGTTATTATGGTATTCACTACACCTGTCCCTAATGGAGTTGTTCATTCATTCACAGATTCTTGAATATGAAGATTACAAGAATAACACAGAGTCAGATTATGAAGAGTATGAAACATACGAGGACGGCTATGACTTTGCAGAGCGGGAAAGGGCAGAGACGTGGGACAGAGAGGTAAATCTCAACGTTAACTCATAAATCAAGTGAGTGGCCACATCTTTAAATGCCTGGGTCAAGTGATTTCTAACAATCCACATGTATTTATCTGTTTCTCCTCCTCAGGCTAGCCTCAGAGGAGAGAAAGGCCAGAAGGGAGAGCCAGCTATTATGGAACCAGTGAGCTGCTAGAGGCATTCAATGAATAGTCTAGTAGCTTTAGTTATGAGCATGGGAATGAGTTGATACTCTCCTAACGTACATTTAATTCTATCTGTGCTTGTTTTGTAGGGTACATTAGTGGATGGACCCCCAGGTCTACCAGGGCCACAGGTAAGCGATTGTGTCAATTGTAATTGTACAGGATGTGGCATAACGTAACGTAAGCAAGAATCCTCCAGATGTGGTGCAAAATGTTGAGAATTTTGGATTCTAGCCATCAGGATGCAACTGTGGTGTTTCCAAGAAATCACCCCTGCACTACAATGCAATGCAAGATGACACTTTGTGAAAGCCTGATGATATTTTGCACATCATGAAGCTTCATCATCATCATGATAAAGAAGTTAAAATAGCCTGATTCAAAACTACATAAAGAAATAAAAAGGGAGTATTGTCAACCATTTGGAGGAGTTAGAATATGATGTAAAAGAAGATAATTTTGTTGAAAACCAAGCCACAGTAGGGCAATGTTCTTTGATGTTTGTGGTGTGAATGCATCCTTCACAGGGGCTCGCTGGCCCAGCTGGACCAACAGGCCCTCCAGGACCCAGAGGAGATCCTGGTGAATTGGTGAGTTTGGATTAGGCCTGGAACTGGGCACACTGGGTTAGTTTGACCCCAGTTTGACCCTTTCACCTGTGGGACAGAGCTGTGGGTTCAACTGTGATCTCACATTGAAACATGTCCATGGGATTACAATGTCCTGGTTCAGTCCTGAACTGAACCTCATGGACTTCAGGGACTGATGTTGACTCACACATTTGACCTGATTTTCTTTTGTGTGTTTGTGTGTGTGTGTGTGTGTGTGTGAGAGAGAGAGAGAGATTGCTTGAATAAGTTTATTTCTCCATGATTCATCACACTGACAGATGCTCTGTCATTCCACAGTTGATGATGGTTTTTATCGTTTTGCTTTGCAAAGATGTTGATGGCCCCCCCTTGCTTGCATTTAGTAGCTATAACAGGTTCAGCCCACACTACAACCAAACCTATATTTTAATACCCAAAGATGAAATCTGAAGAGATGCTCCAGTGGTGGATATCACTGAATCTAGCACTGATACCAATAAGTATGGAATGGATTAAAAGATGCAATATATCTACAAATAATCTCTTTAGCCATGGCATTAAAAAGACATGAATATGAATCACCATCATGTTTTACTCTAAAAAGTCACTGAGACAGAGGACTATAGTCTTATTTATGCATTATGTACTGTGTCCTGCCCTTACTACCATAGCTTCATTTATAAATATTAATTTATAAATTAAATTAATCTCCATTGCTGCTCTTCTTGTGAAGCCACTTATTTGAGTAGCAAGAAAATAACCCTTCATTCAAAAATTATCATATCAAATTTATTTTAATCACTAGTAGAGGAATATATCTCATCAATTAAACATTACATAACTTTAACTGCAATCTGATTAACACAATGTTGCCACATTCAGAGTCAATGCTACATTAAATGACTTGTTAAAATGGATATTTACAGTGTGTGTGTGACATTCCTTGCAGAAAGGTTTTTTTTATTTTTTACAGTGATTAGATTGCAGGGCTGTTATCTCTCTTTTCTCTCTCTCTCTTTCACACACACACACACACACACACACACACACACACCTCAAACGCACAGTAGCCAATGCTTTCATTTTCTTTTTCAGGGTCCCCCAGGACGACCTGGCCTTTCTGGGGTTGATGGGATTCCAGGTCCTCCAGGAACACTATTGATGCTACCTGTAAGACCTCATGCTTGTTCACGGACATGCAAGCAAACACACACAAAGCACATCTTTTGCCAGTGTGGAGTGGTGGCATGACCACAAGGGGGGGCTGTGTGATTGAACTTCATTTACATTTGGGGAATCCTGTAGTGGGAGCTGATTCCTCTTTTTCATTGCCTCCAGTTCCAGTATGGAGGTGAGTCCCAGAAGGGACCAGTGGTGTCTCCCCAGGAAGCGCAGGCACAGGCTATCCTGCAACAGACCAAGGTATACTTCTCAAAAACTCGTATTTCTGTGTCACGATGACATGTTACAACATTGGTGACTGTTGACCTTTGCATTTTATGCTGTATGATGACCAATTCATTGCATATTAAAAGTCAAAAGGTACTTTGTACAGCATACATACAAACCACCCAGTTGTGTTTTTCTTCCAGCTGTCACTGAAGGGACCTCCAGGTCCAATGGGTCTTACAGGGAGACCAGGCCCACTGGTAAGGCACTCCTCTGACCTTGACCATCAAACCTCAAGGGCTCCTGCAACCTTTTACCTTAACTTCACGTTCTGTCTCACAGAGCGCAAGTGCTTCTCTCTCCTTCCCATCTCAACCTCATCATTATGCATGCTCAGTACATTCAAATTGCGGTGATTGTGAAATCACTGCAGGGTTGCAAAAATGAACAGATGTTTAAGATGATTTGGTCTTAGCTCATTTGTATTTTGTTTATTTGCTGCTAAATTGCTCCTCCACATCATTCCATGCTGAAATAAGTTCTTGTGTTTGTTTTGCAGGGTGTTACAGGTCCAAAAGGGTTCAAAGGAGACAGCGGGGACAGCGGCCCTACTGTAAGACCAGACATTATTTTTACCTCATTACCGCCTTCCATCATACCACGCTATGTTTTTTGTCACACTGTTCATTCTTTGTCACAGTTTTTCCATTTTTCTTGCTCTCTTCCTTTCTCGTGTAGGGACCGCAGGGGTTACCAGGCCCTCCAGGAATTAATGGAAAGCCAGGAAAGAGGGTGAGAGATCTTGAGTAGTGCAGGTTTCCACACTAAAAACCTCTGTATCTGCAGCTTGTGTTAAACGCATGCTGTGCATTATGTACTACAAAGCAAAACCTATTTTAACTGGACTGTGTATCTCTTAGGGGCATGCAGGAGTGGACGGAGGTCGTGGAGCTCCAGGTGAAACAGGCTCTAAGGTAAGCTCGTTGAGATCTTACTGCATGGGGTTTTGTTTACATCCTTACTGCGTTTATGGACACTAGCTGAGGTTAATAGTTGTGTGACTGCTACATTGTCAGTTGTTAGACCCTATAACCAATGTTATTGGTATTTGAAGTTCCAGTTAGTTCAGTTTCTTGTTTCCATGAACATAATACCTAGCGTGTTTAGGCAGCAAGGTCTTGTACGATAACAAAGTATCTCCACTTGCAAGTGTAAGCCTTTAGGTATCCAGCAGCCCACAGCTTTTTGTATGTATTGACAACGAGGCAACTCAATACCTAACAGCTGCAGGAAGAGCTTAGTAAATAAATCAGGCTCCCTTGATGCCAGGTCTGACAGAACAGCAGAGTCTTTATCAGTCAAAGCAGCATTTTTAGCAGACCTAGAGCTAATCTGAAAGCTCCCTCTCCCCAACACATACTCAGAGCAGATGGGAGGCTCTGCCAGGGGAGACTTTCAGTACAATTCTGCTAATGTTTACACATTACCGTATGTGTGTGTGTGTGTGTGTGTGTGTGTCTCAGGGTTTAATGCATTTGCTTCTCTATTACTTTTCAGGGTGACAGGGGTTTTGACGGCCTGCCAGGTCTCCCGGGAAACAAAGGGCATAGAGTGAGTTAGGTTTGGTAGTTTAACATTGCCACTGTATTCATTTAGTCATGCAGACACTTACATGCCAGCACGACATGCTTGAATACCTTACACATCATATGGCAGATGTTTATTTGCATATTATGATCATGATGATTGTTGTGATTTCTGTGATAACAGTATACACTAAGAAGCATCTGCTTGATGCTGCTCTGCTATAAACAGAACAGTCCTAAATATCTTGAGGCTTGTCGTTAATGCTTTTATCTTGTAGGGGGACAGAGGAAAGCCTGGCCCCCATGGGCCTGTTGGACAGCCGGGAGAAAAGGTGAGTGCACGGTACTTACAAGAATACAGATTTGACTTGCAACAGAAAAGACATCCTGCAGCAGTGCTTTGTTTTTCTTATTTTTACCCTCATCATAGGTTAAAAGGGAAAGATCAATGAATCAGTTCTACAAACCATTTAGATGGTAAAGCACCACAGATCAAAGCAGGCTTTACTGAAATGAAGTCATAAACTCCTGAATTTTTTAATTCCACTATGCTCGCCCGAGTTCATTCAGTAGCAAGGTTTGCAAAAGACATGAAAGCTATGTACTGCATCCCTAACATAGAATTTAAAATATGAAAGATAGAAGCTCTGTCAAGATAGTATCTATCCATGCAGGCGGGTGGGTGAAGTTTGAGAGAGTGGTCTATTAGTCTTTGCTCAAAGATAGTTGAGCCTTATCTGTCAGGCAGTGAATTTCTTTAATAAGCTATTTTCACAGATTATGTCTGTGGGGATATAAATGGATCCACGCCTGAGGTTGACTCAGAGAGGTGCATGAGATGTATGTGTTGAATCTGTTTCCGTTTCTGTTATTTTAGGGAGCTGATGGACCTGTGGGGCCAAGAGGGCAACCAGGAGAACCTGTGAGTAACCACATCTAGACGGATATGATGCTCCCTCATAATGCTACATTAAAATAGTTCATGTTTATTGGTTCTCTAGATTAACAATACTTACTATATCAAGCCTGTACTTTGGGACTGTCAGAAATACACTAACACACCTTATTCTTAGTGCAGAATCACAGAAAAAATATATATTTCCACGACAAACCCTGAGGGGACCTTGTGGGAGATCACTTAATTTTATGTTCTAGCAGAAGTTTCAGCCAAAATGTTACAGAAGAATTTACACAAGAATAAAATCTTCTGTTCATATTGTACATGTAGAAACACTGCACAAAATTTTACAATATACAAAACCTATTAAAAGAAACTAGGAGAGTCAAACCTTATTAATGCAATACTGCTTCAGTGTTCACCCTAGGATTAAGAGTGAAAAGGTCACTGGAAAAAAGTGTGCAGCTTGAACATAAAAATATGTGATGGCATAGCATGCTATATTTAAAATCTATCAGAGAAATACTACCTGAAAAGTAACTTTGGATATTTGAGAGTCCACAAAGATCTTAAGCGCACCACTGTAGAAGCAGACATTTTTTCCTGTGTGCTGAACACTGGTTGATTGGTTATGACTCACACTCCTTCTCTCAGTAGGTAAAGTTGGGACTCAGTGGGGCTCAGTCCCTCTAAATGGATCACCCAGTGCAGGAAGAAAGACAGTGCCATAAGACATATTAGGAAAGCTGTGTTAAACTGTGTTAAACTACAAACATACTGAAAAGGAAAGGAGAGGAGTTGGCTGATTTGATGAGACAGGGAGCAGTGGGAAAAGTGAGACAGCAGGAAACAAACGCCAGACAGAAATTTGGTAGGTGGTGGAATAGATAAGAGAGATGGAGAGAGGAAAAAGAAATAGTCGGAGAGGGAAGAGATAAAATCCTGGCCTGAATGATTATATTTCCATATCAATCACTTCCCAGGAGATCACAGATGTGGCTTTGGAACAGGTGGCTTGGCCAGCCTACAAAGAGAGAGGCTGACAAAAACAGAGCACACAAACACACTCACACAAACACAGGCTAGCACAGCCTCCGTCGCTACCACATACAAAACTAGATGCGCGCACGCGTACACACACAAACACACTCTAAAATATATAACGTGTCCCTTCCTGTCTTTCACTCTTTCTCTCTCCTTAGTTGTGATTTATGATGTATTATTCTGCACTCACTCCATCTCATCATGGATGCAAAGTTAGATGCTGACTATTTGCTGTGTCTTGTCTCCAGGGTCCTCGGGGTCTTGTTGGGCCTAGGGGGCCACCTGGCCCACCTGGCCAACCAGTAAGTTAACATTGCCTTGATTACAGAATCACAGCTATTCAGTCTTTTCAACTCTATAAAGGGTCCTCTTGGTCACTGAATCATCAATATGCTACTAAATAAGGAAGCTTTTGAACTGTGTCCCTTTTTTTTTTGTTAATAAAAAAATCTTGTATGTGTGCATTTTTATCAGGGTATTGGTGGAATCGATGGAGTACAAGGGTCAAAGGGCAACCTGGTCAGTCCTACTACTTTTTTATTTAATCGCCATAACTGCTGTCTTATGCCACTGACTACTATTATGTATGTATAATAGTTTAATGAAAGTGAGTATGTGGGAAAAAGTTTTTTAAAGTGATCTCAGCTACGGACACATCAGCCAGAGCGGCTTAGTGTGGCCTTCTTATGAACCTGTTAACCAGTCATGTGATGATGAGCTTATGACAAAGATCATGGATGAAGGCAGTGTGTGTGACTACCAGCATTTATTCTTGTCAGGGCCCACCGGGAGAGATAGGACCCCCAGGTCAACAAGGAAATCCAGGAGTACAGGTACTGTACCAACACAAAAAAACTGTCCTGTCGCTATGAGAGTTCATCCACTCGTTACACCAAGCATCTTGCAAGCATACAGTTGCATACATTTGCTCTCTCTTTCTCACACAGACACTTTATTTCTTTTGATATTTTGCAGCATAAAAACTGATGATTGTTACATTTTTAGTAAGGTAAACTTGTTCTTCTATAGTTTGAAAAAAATCTCTGGCCTTTTGGGCATATAAAACCTTTTCACAATCCAATTGCATTACACTAAAATGTATTCAGAATAAAAGGCTGTTTTTATTACCTTGTGAAAATGATGTTTTTGGAGATGTACGTTTTTCACCTCACCGCAACAAAATTTTACCTAAAAATGTCGTCAGAGACGTTACAGTCATATAAAGGAGATTTACTCATATTTTAGATTTTCCAGCATTCCAACAATCCCTCCAAACCCCTAGCTCACACAAGGACACCCACATATACCGTTCATGACTTTACATACAATACAAATATACCATATGTACACATGCACAGACTCGAGCAAAACCTCAACTCTCAGCCTTTTCCAGGTCTTGTGACACTTAACCTGATTAATGCTTTGTTCTGGTCTAGGGCTTGCCTGGTCCTCAGGGTCCCATTGGGTTGCCAGGAGAGAAGGTAGGTAACATGTCTCTCACTTCATTTCAGAATTAAAGCTGTGACCTCGTGACCCCTGTCATCACATACCCAGGGGAGGCGAGTTGAGCTGCAGAGTACGACTCAACCACTTCTGGCTCCTATTCAGACAAGACAGGGCTAGACAGGAAATCAATACACAAGAAACACACAGACATAACAGACACTAGGGATGGTCTTGGCCGGCGCACATCATGAGGCTAGACTGATAAAAGAAATAAAAAGTGAACTTAGTCATGAGCACAAAATGTTTGCTAGAGGAGCAGCAAAGTGGGAAATGTGATCTTTTGGGATGTTATGTTGCTATATCATCTCTGAAGCTCAGCTCTAGTATTCATACCTCGCTCTGTCCTATACAGGGTCCCCTGGGGAAGCAAGGCATGCAGGGACTACCAGGCATTGATGGCCCTCCTGTAAGTACACACAAACACATAAATGAATACATTAACATAAAAGCACATAAATATGCACATTTTCATGTATACATTTGAATATCAAGCATCTATGTACATATAAAAAGAGAGTGTACTGCTGCTTCTTCATCAGTAAACTCTGTGCTATAGTGTGAATGCAACTCAACAACATCAGCTGATTTACTAGAAGAGTCTGCATTTCATTCAAGCAATGCATTTTGGTGCAGGTTGTTCATCAGTTTTCTTTTTCATAAAATAGTTTTTTTACATAATGGGTAAAAACATACATACACTATATCAGGCAAAAACCTACAAATACCATATCCAAAGCAGTGTGACTAAATTGAAAATAATGAAAAAATCTTTTCTCATCTCCAAGAATTCATTTTGGATTGGAGGCAGACACATTTGAATGAGTTCCACTTAATGCTCCATGTATTGTTCTGCAAAGCTTTGTGACCCACAATGATATTTTTGTGGCACTTCTCTCCCAGTGCCGCTGGCGTTTCCTACTATTCATTGGTTGGTTTCATTCAGAAATTTCCATCAAGTAGTGATACAATAATGATGTATTTGCAGAAGCGCTAAGTCAATCTGATTTCTGTTTTCATGTTTCAGGGACACCCAGGAAGGGAGGGCCCCGTGGGAGAGAAAGGCATCCAAGTGGGTAACTGCATATCTGAGGCTTGTCTACTGTAGTGTCATAGCAAGATATTGAAAGCCAATATCATGCTGTTTCCTGCAATCTATTGTAACTGAGCACTCACTTATGTTGGGTTATAATAACGCTCACTCTCATCATTATAACCAATGTTCCTACAATGTCATCATCTTCTTTAGAGTCAGCAGGATGCACTCATGAGCATCATCCATGTTTTCTGTCTGAAAATGTTTATTGACAATAAAGGGCTGGACACAGAGACTGAGTGCAATGCTTCAGATCTGGTCAGAGAAATGCATTAGTGCTGGCCGCTGCTTGCTAAGACTGAAGAATATTGTTGTTTCTTTTTTTTTTCATGTAGGGTTTACCAGGTGCTCAAGGGCCTGTTGGGTACCCGGGGACCCGTGGAGTCAAGGTGAGACACAAAATCTTCACGATCTCAGGTGTAATGTCCACTGGGATATTTATTCCCTCGCACGTTTTCATTCTGCGCGTATGTCTACCGGTGATGGACAAGCTGTTTGAGTCTATGACTGACGGGTGACAGGTGGAGGGAAAGCACCTCGGTTCTCAAGGGGACTGCTAACAACAGAGTGAAGAACATTTGACGGATGGGAGAAATGTCAGAGTCAGATAGGGCAGAGCTATGTGGAGCAGTCGATTTTGACTGAGTGTGCTTTTGAAATTCAGGAATAAAAGTCAAGTTGTCTTGAAATGGAATTCTGCTTGGTGTTTGTTGTTACACGTCTCGTACTTTATCTAGTAGTTTGGCACAACATCCCTTAGGGGAAACAATCATGAGTATGGAATGAATGTAAAGTCAATAACTGCTCAATAATAGAGCAATGTCAGGTCAAGAGAAAATCAATGCACAATTATAAATCATTTCAGTGTTTTAAGATGGGGTAATTCTGGAATTAGAAGCAACCAGTGATTTTTCTATGTGATGTCCTAGTCATTTCTTGAGAGTAGGCAGTGATGCAAGAGTCTTGCGTAATGAAGTGTTTTCCCCACTATTTTACAGGGAGCAGATGGAGTTAGGGGTCTAAAGGGGAGCAAAGGAGAGAAGGTGAGTAAAGCAGATAGCGAGTCTTCATTCTGTTACTTGTTGTCAAATTGTGGATTGTGACTGGAAAGACACTTAACAAATCACAATGTAATGATACCATTTATCATAAAGAAAGGTCTTTTTTATTTTAAATCACATCTTCTCAATGCATCATAGGGAGAAGATGGCTTCCCTGGGTTCAAAGGTGACATGGGCATCAAGGGAGACAGGGTGAGAGCACACACAAATCACAAGCCTCAGTATAATTTTCTCTCAATTGTTCTCTAGTTTACTCTCTAGTGGAGATAAACTTCCCTTCTACTCTTATTCTTGACTTAAGGGTGATAACGGATCTCCTGGTGCTCGTGGAGAGGATGGACCAGAGGGACTAAAGGGCCAAGCGGGACTAATGGGTGATATAGGAGCTTCCGGGACTGCTGGCGAGAAGGTACATTTTTAAAAGATTGCATTTACATTACAAGGCAAGGTTAGGACACAAAAGAGGAGGATATAGAGATCGAATAGGCTGCAAATTATATGAAAACTCTTATCTAACCCTGCATTATGCTGCTACAGCCATTATAATGTTACGCAGAACAGTTACATTTCTTCAGCTCAGTTTTCAGCTGTGAAAAAACTTTCTTAAACGCTGAAATGAAAAGAGTGTCTGAAAATCACCGAAATACTGAACATATGGATGTTAATGCGCTCACATTTATTACATCTGGTTACAGCCCATTCCTAAGGCAAACTGAGCTAGTGCACAGCATTTAATCTTTCTGTCATCACTATATGCATTAATTCAGAGATATCCTGCTGTATTGGTACATGCACAGTAAGCAGAATGTCATACAAATCTTAATTAAATGATTTTAATGCACTTTTTGTTTGAATATTTCTCTGGTTTATTTCTTCCTCTCCTCTCATTTTGCATTCTCCCTGCAGGGTAATCTTGGCGTGCCTGGATTGCCAGGATACCCAGGAAGACAAGGTTCTAAGGTGATTTAGCATCGATGAGCTATTATGATCCGTGAATGTGTGCCCTGGTTCCTTTATCAGAGCTTTAACCCGCAAGATGTGTGTCTTTGGCTGGACTGTTTCCCATCTGATTAAAAATAAAGGATGATAAATAGCTTATTAAAAAAGGCTATTTTATTAATAGTCAATTCATTACATGTTGATGAATGGTGTATTTAAGGCTGTGTTGGGCTCATGGATTAGATTTGCTTTAATTTGATACAGTAGTTAATTATACGTTAATGAGACATTGGGGGTGACGCGTGATAAATGGAGGGTTGAGGTTGATTAACCTCTACGTGTCTCTCCAGGGATCACTTGGCTTCCCTGGTATGGCCGGGGTCCCAGGAGAGAAAGGACGAAGGGTGAGGACTATGGTGGCAATTTAATCCACATCACATTCTGACTGCTTCAGAATATGTAAACTTTTCTGTGTAAGAGCTAAGCTAAAATAACTGAGAGACAAATAATTGTTAACCTTCAAAATGCAGGGTCCAGCTGGTCAGCCAGGGCCTGGGGGCCAAAGAGGTCCTAATGTGAGTACATCTATAGGTGCAATGCCTATGTACCATTTTCTTTCTCAATGTATAAACTTGAATGTGCTCTAATCAGATACTATATGTTTACCACAGCTTGTGGAAAGCACACTGTTATATCACAGCAGTGTTTTCACATCACCAGACGTTTATCTCCCACCTCCAGATGAGTTATGCATGTGCTAATCAGACTGTTGTTTGTTTTCCAATAGGGAGCAAGGGGAGGAAGAGGAGCAAAGGGGCCCACAGGAAAGCCCGGAGAAAAGGTGAGCTTACAATGACACACACACAAACGCACACACAATGCCATAAAGAAAGACATATGCACATACAGTTACAATCACATAAACACACACCTGCCCATCTCATAAAGTATGGATGAATGTGTCGACCGAGTTGGAACTGGTTGTTGCTGTACTCTTCTAGATGACAGGCCATCTGGTGCAGTGAGAAGCTACTGTCTGGCAGGGGATGCCTCAGTTTACACTCTCACCCTCAAAGACCATCTTGGGAAAGCTAAAGATTTATTGGCAGGCAGAAAACTAAAAATGTTTGAGTGGCTTTTGTACAGGAGCTGTGTTTTTATTTGTCATCTGATTTGTTTTATTTGTCACCTGGTAGGGTTCTGCTGGACAAGATGGTCCTTCAGGATCCTCTGGAGAACAGGTAATCTTCTGACTCATGGATAATACTATACATACACGGCCTAAATAGGATCATAGATGTAAAGCCTGAAAAAAAATTGTGGTATCACATCTACAGTTTCATAAACCAGCGAAGGACAAGAACCAGGGCTTGAGACAGAGACAATCTGTATTATTATTTTCTAGGGTCCCCAAGGACCACAGGGAAGACACGGTGAACCAGGACCTAAAGGACCTAATGTGAGTGGACTAAGATGTATTTATTGTGTAGTGTTTGCTCTGTGATTTAATGTTACTAATTTTAACCTCATCCCACATGTTATGCTCACCTTCATCATGTCATGTCCATTTCATTACAATGAAAATGATCCCCTTTCAGGGTCCAGCTGGAAAAGATGGATTACCAGGTCATCCAGGCCAGAGAGGGGAACCAGTGAGTCACCTTTAATGTCAATAAAGCGACATATTTGGTAAACAGCATAGTAAACATGATCTACATGTCAACACAGCAAACAAGAGAAAAGCTATGGCTTCATCATTGAATTACTGAAGTCAGAGTGCAAGTTAAGAGGCCTAAACTAAATCCACAGATAACGGGATCAGCATCCTGCTGACTCTGTTTCAACTCACTTGTCTTATTCTTCAGGGTTTTCAAGGCAAGAATGGCCCCCCTGGCCCCCCAGGTGTTGTTGGACCACAGGTAAGAGGCTCAGCTAATGGCACGTTAGTTGATTCTTAAGCAAATAGCTGTTTATTTCAGATAGCATGTTTTAAATAACTGTTTTGTGATGTGCGTTGTGCAATTTGGTTGTTTCCAGGGCAAATCTGGTGAGACGGGTCCAACTGGAGACAGAGGCCATCCAGGTTCACCGGGACCACCGGGTGAGCATGGTTTACCGGGAGCTGCCGGAAAGGAGGGCGCCAAGGTGAGTGGCTTTCATCATAATGTCAGGATCATAATCACTTACCAGCATCACCTTATTATTGTTAGATTAAATTAAGCCAGCACTGCCTGAATATCTCCTGGGTCTCATCATATCCTCTAATTTGCTAATAAATAACAGAGGAAGCCTTGCAGTGTTGAGCGTATTATGGATAATAAAAGATAAATGTTCCTTCTTGGTGTGACTTGCTTTCTTGGTGTGATTTATGACTGCATAAGGGCCTGCTGTCTGCTGGCTACTTGCCTTATATCGAATCACATATGTGTGTATGTGTGGTTTCCAGGGAGATCCAGGTCCACCAGGAGCCCCAGGGAAAAGTGGCCCTGCAGGGCTCCAAGGCTTTAGAGGGAGCAGAGGGACCACTGGTGCAATGGTAAAGCAAAATTCTCTTGAAATGTGCAGCTTGCAATTAGATCACAGTTGAACTTAAAATCGTAATAGCGTGCCAGTTACTTATTAATTATTTTGTAAGGGATGTGGTTGTCGCTCGATTGTGAAGGCTGTTTATGCCTGTGTGTCTGCAGGGTCCTGCAGGTCTGAAGGGAGGAGAGGGCCTACCTGGTGTTGCAGGACCTATGGTAAGTCTGATTTTGTAAAGTCAGTTTCCATCCCATCCCATGCTCTCCGTTCAGCTTCTATGGTAAATAGAATACTAGGACATATGAAGCAGGGGGCTGTTTCCATGGTGACCAGTGATCATTGTCAGCACATTAAATCAAAGAGTGACTGCGGTGCATGTGACATACTCACCTCACCTCTCTATCTCCTCTTATTTCCAGGGTGCCACTGGAGAGAGGGGCCCTGCTGGGCCGGCTGGCGCTATTGGCCAACCAGGACGGCCCGGTGGTGTGGGACCTGCTGGACCGATGGGCGAGAAAGGCGAGCCAGTAAGATTTGATAATTTTGTTTCTTAGGCAAAACGTACTGTACCATCACCTCCCACCATTGGGTAATAAACCACATGTGCTCTCGCATTGGAATGTGTCATTATGAGACAGTGAGCAGGAAAGAGGTAAAGAAGACAGCAAGAGAAAGGGAGGGAGGGAGGGAGGAAATATGAATGTGATCAAGCTTGCTTTCTGGGGTGTGAGTTTCCTTCCCAGGATGATACATTAATCAATGTGTCATGCTGCTATATGAGGATAATAAGTATTGTAGCATTTGCTAGACGTGTGCTGTTTTCCCATCTGTTCCCTAGGGAGAGAAGGGGCCTGTGGGGCCGGCTGGGCATGACGGGCAACTGGGACCTTTAGGGCTGCCAGGGGCTGCGGGACCTCCTGGGCCTCCAGGAGAGGACGGAGACAAGGTACTTTCATTGGACAGCCAGCATGGATTGCTGTAAAGTTCTTCCTGATTTTTAAAAAAGTAATTGTTTGTGTATGCGTGTGTTCACGTGTGTTGATTTGTCTACATAGGGAGAGACAGGAGGACCGGGCCAGAAGGGCAGCAAAGGAGACAAAGGAGAAGCTGTGAGTATTAATTTTATGTGAATAACATCACATCATCACCATGCATCACCAGGAGGTAGAGGACTTACTTGCTTATAATTGTTTTGTGGGTCATTTTAATAACTTTAAAAATTTGCCAGTGCATAGTCTAGTGGGCAGATGGCTTTAATAAGGGCTGCCCTGCAGTAATTATGTATTGAACTGTCCTACTTTTCCAGGGACCCCCAGGACCTGTTGGAAGTCAAGGACCAGTGGGCCAGCCAGGACTGCCAGTATGTTACGGAAACTCGGAATGCAGCATATAACAACACATCATTGTGTAATAAGTTGGGCAACACTGTGTAGTGTTAAGACTGCTGTATATTTCAGGGTGCAGATGGTGAGCCAGGTCCTCGTGGGCAGCAGGGCATGAACGGGGCAAAAGGAGATGAAGGATCCAGAGGCTTCAAGGGGGCAACTGGTCCTTCTGGACTACAGGTAAAAATGACTCAATTCGCAAAACTGACCGTATCTCCATTGGCTCATCTCTGATATCAAATTTATACTTTAGTTTATATCTGTATTTTTTATTTCATGCCTGAGACTGCGTTGATCACCATGTCTGCATTTGTAGGGGATGCCTGGACCATCAGGGGAGAAAGGAGATAGCGGGCATGTTGGCTCAATGGTGAGTACTGCTCAGTGATTGCAGCACATACAACACTCATCTCAACTGCTGTGGCCCAGTGTCAGCCTCAAGTCAGGTGTTCTCAACACCACTTTTCTGACACTTTGTTTCGTGATTATTAGTCTTGTCTGATACTGGATATCAACTTCTTCACAATAAAAACTTCTGAATAGGTTTCTCCACTTTGTCCACTTTTCTTCATTTTCTCTACAGTATCAAAAGATATCTGCGATATTTTTTGAAGCTCAAACATACGCATTCGTATGTAGAAAAACTATGAAATATTTACTAGGAATCTTTAGGGTATAGTACAGAGCTTCTGCAAGTACTGTAGATTTATATTTCTGTTTGTGGTTTGGAAGACAAGAAGCACCCACCCCAATATTATAATTAACCCCATTAGAAATATGCCATAACACATTTAAATCAAGAAATGTAGCTACTCTGCTCCCGGACTACAGCTAACAAGCTAAGAGCTGTATTTCAATTGTTATAGACTCTTGATAACTGACAATTAGCCTGTAGGTTTCCAATGAACGAACGACACCTTGGCTTGATGCTCTAAGAGAGAGAGGTCAAAAAACTGTGTGGCTCCACTCCTGACTGTCCTCTAAGATTACTTCCCAAACTTTCTCGTGAGAGTATCCCCAAGCAATTAAAGATGCATGCAGTTAATAGGAAATGACAGTCACAGTCGTCTATTCCCCAAATATTACATGTTTATGTAATATAAATTAGATTTTAATACACTCTGAATAATCCACACACATTTGAAGTGCAAGAAATGAAACAATTAACGGATTGCGTTACTTTAAATACATAAACCTGTAAATATTCCTTCTACATCAGTGAACCATGTAAATTACTGTTTTACATATAAACTCAAATTATTGCATACTACTTAGACAAATATTTCTTGAATGGGAAACCTCCCAGTATCAGCATGTCTACTCTTTTTGGTCCAAAAACATTCGGTGGCCTTTCTTTGCCCAACTATTAGTGGTCGTTCCAAGAGCCAATAACACAATAACCCATCCGCATCATGCCGCTCTTTAGAAAATGCACTTTTCCAATCAGGATCCAAGATTTGCCTTTTACTACCATCAAACATCAACATCAAACATGCGGAATCACATATTGGTCCCATCATTTCTAATCCATAATCCATCTGGCGATGTAAAGGAAAACATCTTTCTATTAATTTTAAATATCACAAGCTATCACCCATTTGGCACAGTAATACACTTCTGTCTGGAGCTACATCTTTTATCTTCCCACAGTGGTCTAAACAAGGTATTTATGTGTTAGGTGATGTATTAACCATCCAGGGTTACGCTCTTTCCAAGATCTGAAGAACTATTACTCTCTTCCAGGCTCCTCATGGTTTCCTATCATAAGTTACACACTGCACTAAAAACGTATGGAGTACCTTGAGATGCACCCCTACTACAACACCCCTTGGTTTCAGTAATTACTACTTACTCTAATCTAGTAGCATCAGTCTATAATAAACTTTCGTCTTGTAACATTAAACCACTCCCAGTAACGAAAACGATTTGGGAAAAAGATTTTCAGTTTCTTAAATTTGATTTGATAGGTTTGGAACACCATTTTTTATTCATGTAAAAACCTTGCTTGTTATATAATTTACTACAAACTTGTGCATAGATTCTGTTTCTCACCAGAACGCAGATTTAAATTAAAATTGACCAATAGTGACCTATGTAGAAAATGTTCTGACTCAGTCAGAGGAGATTCTTTACATCTGTTCTGGTACTGTCCTACCACCAAAATTTCTGGAATATATCAATAAAACTGTTGAAATTATTATTGCTAAGGTCCTCCCCTGCTGTCCTGCTCTTTATCTTTTTGGGTAGGTGGCCAGTGTTGGGAGTAAGGTGTTACAAAAGTATTGTAATTACAGTAATGTATTGCTTTTTGCTGTAACACAGTAATATAACATATTACTAATACATTTTCAGTAATATTATACCCATTATAATCTCAATAATGTACTTTACAAAGCATTTTGACCCAACATTAAGTGGTGTTTTGTTTTTTTAATAATTCACCAACACCGAGTAAAAAAAATCTTTAAAATTTTGGAAATAGCACTACTAACCTGAATGCAGCCATTTTTACAGTTGAGCACAACTTTCATCAATGAAACTGATATTGCGCCACAGTGGTTATGTTTGACGGTATGGTTCTGTTCTGGGATGGGAAGCCATAAGGCAGGGAGAACACACGTCTCTGCCCTTCAATATGCGTACGTGGATAAGGCATAAGGCAGGGAGACCTCCCTGCCCATCCATGTGCTTGCATGGAAAGCCCAAGGCAGAGAGCAACAGCAAAGACCCACCAGGGTACAAAACAGAGCAGGCATAAATAAAAGAATGACATGATAGATCAGACGCGGCCTGAAAGGAGGAGCTGGCGGGTAACAAGCTGTTTGCATAAGAAGCAGCAAGGGCAGGCAGGCTATATCAGCTTAAAAAGGTACCTTGCAGTGTTTCCTCTAGGATTTTTTCCAGCAGCAGGGGCAGGACGAACAGGAGTGGATGGAGTGGTAGCAGCGGAGGTGAAGCAAAATTTTTATCTGAATATAAAATCCCAACACAACATGTCTCAGCAACATTGCTCTTATGTCCATGAGCATGTGATGCACCTTAGAATATCTTAAAACTGTAGTGTTTTCCCAGTTTAATGTGAGCTTTAGATTAATGTTTTGGTGTTGGTAATATAAACAAATAGGCAACATGAGAAACTTCTTCCCTTCTGAGGTACATTTTATTTGCACATTACAATCCAAAAAGAAAGTCTCCTCATTAGCTTAAAAGGACTAGTTTGCATAACTAATTAGCTTTACTAACCTCAGCTCCTCCATCCTTTCTTTTCCAAAACCACTTTTTCAGACTGAAAACTGAAAAATAATTTAATCAGTCTGTACAGGACAGAGCTGCAGGCCTGTTTGTACCTGATGTTCTCAACATTGGACAAGTAGGTAGTAATAAAATACAGCTTGCAGTTACTTTCTATAAATTGAGCTAATGTTAAGTTACATAGCAGCTATGTAGCTGCTGTAGAAGCTTTCCTGCTCAGCTGCGCAGGCTGAAGGGGAGGGGAGATGTTAGCTAACTTAGAGCTAACCGGCTTCACTTTTCCAACAGGTGGGAAACAACAGACTTTTCTTGGTCTTGAGAAGCTAACACACTGTAACAGACACCGTACATTTACTGCCAGAATATTTTCCTCTGCCTGCGTTCACTTTCTGCCGCTCGGACAATCAAACACTCGCTGCGCACCTCCCGATTCCCGAGTTGCTCTTATAACAGCATCTGTCACGTAGGCAATGTTCTGCATAGAACGAGGAGAGGAAGCGAGCCGAGCATTGAGTGCTGGTGTTGGATTTCATATAATGGCTTGCTCCACCTTTAAAGTTTTAACAAAAGCAATAAACATCCCACATTAGTTATCCTTTGCAAAAAAACACATACTCTCCTAATTCTGTTCCTCATATCTCTACTGTTGGTCTGTTGGTGTTGGCTAGATCTTTTTGTTATCTCATAGAATGCTATCCATAATTACGATGGTGAAAAGTAAGAAAGCCCTTTAAACAATCTCAATGCAACATTTCAATATGTGAAGGATCTTCAAGGCTGGGTGTGAATGAAGAAATAGACCATGACTTTGTGTGCAAGAAAGACAAGCCCCAAGATGAAGAGGTGGCCCTCTATGTAAAAGGAAGAAAAAGATTTTAAAAAAGAAAAAGAGAGAGCGAGTGACAGAAAGGAGGCAGTGGAGCAATGGAGTGGAAGGAAGAGGCGGGGCACTGATTGTGAGCAGGAAGAAGGTGTGACAGCTGCTAATCAGATTAGCCTCAGCCTTGGCTGTCTAATGAGCATCCTCCTTTGTGACAGTCATCTCACAACGCTGTCAACCATGAACACACGCTGAACAAGATTCTCAATAGCCCCTCTTCTCCACAGCCAGATTAGGGAGGGAATGTATCAGAATGAAACCAAAACAAAAGAGATAGAGAGAAAGAGAGGAGAGGAGAGATGCTGAAGACTCAGTGGGGAAGTTTCATTCATGTGTGAGCGTTGCGGATCACAGAATTCTCCCCTCTAATGCTCATGTATCTCTCCGCCAGAAGGATATGTGTTTCCTCTAGTCCCACACAGTCTCTCTCTGGGCAGATTGTCTGTCTTTCTGTCTGAGTGTCTTTACAACACAAGGCTCCCTCCAAGACTTCAGAGCGATTCAGAGCACAGCTAAACATCAACTCAACTGAAACTGAAGCCGAGCACAGTTAGGATTAATTGCTTGGCGCTCTCTTGAGCTGCACAGAAGAGTCAAATCACATGCAGTCACTGTGGCTGAGAGAATATGGTCTTGCACATCACAGGCTAGAGGTTTCTTATTAATAAGAGAGAATAAGAGTGGAGTGGGGGTGAGGGGTGGGGGCTGTGCCTCTCAGAGCCTGTGTCATATTGAGGGTAATGACCTGTCTGGACATCTTCATCATGTCACTACGATAATGATCATAGATATTGGGGCCATTGCATAAGCAATCCACCAAGGGCTGACTTCTAACTCTCATTTAATTTAGGAGGCACTAGCCAACCCCTAGCTCACATTCAGTTTGTATTTCTGTGTGTTTTAATGATGCAGTATTTCCTTCTTGTCTGCAGTGAAATCCTAATCGAAACATTAAATTTTTTCTCCATAGGGGCCTCCAGGACAGCATGGCCCAAGAGGCCCACAGGGGCCCATTGGTGGAGAGGTACAGTGCAGCATGTCTTTTTTATTTCTGTCTTTTTTATCACATGTAAGTATGTACGCATGATTGTAGAAATATATTACAAAGCACTCTATGCACATACAGGTATTCTACGTATGTAAAAGGAGAACATGCCTGTGGGGCACAATTCAGCTTTATTGCAGTTTATATCAACAAGCTGTCCATATCCATCTTCATAACACAATTATAAATATTCCTTTATATCTTGCGCAAAACATTATTCCCTGCTAAAACATTTCAAAATAACATTTAAAGCCTGCAAAAATCAATGTTAGATTAATTCAAACAAGAAATGCACCAGTATGGTCCATCATATTTGGTATTGCTAATCAGCATAATCACCATTACCAAATATTGTAGTGGATCATTTTCATAATTTTTGCCTTCAGCCTGGTTTCTTTGCATTTGTAAGATAATTCATTGAGGTTTGAAAACATTTGAAAACATTTGTTCTTGATTTGTTTGTTTCATAAAATTGTATCATTGAGGCTAAATCATTAATGTTGTTTAATTTAATTTTTGCATTTTAAAAGTTTGACTTTCACAAATGCAATTTTGAAATTGTGCGGAGATTGGAGTTCTGATATTTTCAAGTGATGTTAGCTGCGTGCCTTTGTGGGTCATAAAGAAAACATGATGGTGTGCCAGCTTTGGCATCAATAAGACCATCCATTCTACATTTCAAACTGAACAGTAGCTTATCCCCACACACCACAGATACGTATTGGAACACTTCCTGCCACAGACCCTCCACTGCTTTTGAAACTTGAATTATTAAATAGTATTAGGATATGATCTCTGGGAGAGAGTTATATTTACTGCTCTATGAATCATTAAGAAGTATTAGACTATCATCCCAGAGAGGCAGTTATATTTACCTAGTAATGGCCGTCTCTCTACAGCCTCTCACAACAGTCAATTATTCAGCAGTGAGCTGCAGAAATCTGAGTGAGCCACGCAAGTGCTTCATCACAGGAAGCATGGAAATACAGTGCTGCAGTAATGGTGGGATTCATAAATGGATTAATACAGGAATAGTGGAAAAAAAGCAAAAAGTGGGGTGGGCTGGCATGTGAGGAAAGCAGTTGACAGCAGGAGCTCAGTAGTAGAGTGTGGCTGCACTCAGCTCTCATGTTAGTGCACTCTACCAAAGATGCTTTTGCTGGGTTCGTCTCAAGACACAAAGCACAATGCACTGATACATACGTGAACACTGACACGCATGCACATACACATGCATAAACAAACTGATTGAGATGGGAAACAGCATCCACCCTACTGTGTGACTCAGAATCTATCCACATAGAAAGCCTGACACTCAGTATTTTTCCTTATGTTGTGACAATTCTGTTCCACTTTCTGCATTCTGTGAGCAGAAGTGCTGACAAACCCCTAAACAAATACTGCACCAAGAACTTGATTTTCTAAAATCAAATGAATATTGCAAACCTGCCCTTGTTTTATGATATTGTGGTTCAAGCTGTTCTCTCTCCTCCTGCCACAGGGCCAACCTGGAATACTTGGTGGAGTTGGTCAGCCTGGACTTGTTGGAGAGAAGGTCGGCGCTTCCCTTTAGCAATTACACAGCATGTGCCCGTGTACATACAGTGGAATGGTGGTGGTTTATGTGTGTGGGATTGTACGCAAGTGTGTGTTGTGTGTTTTTATATCTCCAAATCTTTCCTCTCTATCAGGGCGAGGATGGAGAAGCTGGAGACCCTGGGTCAGTTGGAGAGCCTGGCATTAGTGTGAGTCGCGTTGCCTCCATCTCTCTTTCCAATTATGCTCAGCGTTTTCCTTTCTTCAATATCTCTCTTCACCCTTTCATTAATTGTCATTTCATATGCTGGTGTCCCAGGGTGCTAAAGGCGATCTGGGGGAAAAGGGTGACTCTGGCCCTCCTGGTACAGCTGGGCCTCCCGGACCCAGAGGTACACCAGGGGAGGATGGACCCAAAGGCAACCTTGTGAGTCTTTGTCTCTTTGGATCATTTAATTTTTCTTGCTCTGGTTGTCACATCAGTCTGTTTATGTCATGCCAAGAATATGTTGTTTTTAACTCACTGTTTTTGCCCATAGGGCCCTATTGGATTCCCCGGAGATTCAGGACCCCCTGGAGAATCTGGTGTCAATGTGAGTATTGCCATTATTGTTTTATCATTCATTTGTCATTAACTTACTGTTTGGTCATTTCTTCTACATTACATTTTTACATCCAGGGAGTAGATGGTGGACCGGGACCTAAAGGAGACAATGGAGAACCTGGCAAACCAGTAAGTAGTGTTTTTCCCTTTACTGCATATGTTAACAACACTAGTAGCTCTTGAATGAACCCTCACAAACTTAACTGACGTCACTTGAAAAAGTGATTGAGTGCAAGAGGCTGCAAAGGCTCAAAATGCTGTAAACAGGAACGGGACAGCACTTTTCCACTTTATCACATTTCCTTGACGACGCTGAAACACATTGCACACTTTTTATTTTATGTGTTTGGATGATTTTTAAGTCCTGCAAGCTCTTGCCCTACAGAGTGGAGGAGAGGTCAATAAATGTCAATATATATTTGTCAATAATCAATACACTTGTTGGTCAAAACATCATCATTAAGCAAAAACTAAAATAAATAGTTTGTAATAAGGTGATTGCATTCATCTGACTTCATGTGATCTATGTACCATCTTAAGTTAAGAAAACTTTCAACAATTTTAACATCATCATTTCTTCTTCTTCTCTTATAACGCAGATTTGCCATGATTTTTCTCTCGCCTGGTAACCCCCGTGTTTCACGTCATACCGCTATAAACTGTGGGCAGTTCCCTCAGCCAAAGTCTGCAGAAATGCGGACTTACAAAAAGGCTCTAAAAAGGGCTCAAAATGTCCGCGCACTTGGCGATTTGACAGTGGGACAGCCCTAAGCCCTGACGGACTTCCGAGGAACGCGCCTCAAAGTCTGTGAGGGTAGACATTGGGATTGGGCCCATGACATATTGAGGTTTTGCGTCTTCATTATGGGGGCTTTCTTCTGAGTGTTTTTATGACTGGGTGGGAATGTGTTCCTGTTTAACTTTGGTCCTTTTCCTGTTCTCTGTAGGGACCTCTAGGAGCCTCTGGAGAGCCAGGTCCTACAGGACCTCCTGGACGGAGGGTGAGCGTAGCATATTGTAGATGTTTTTGTGCATGCATCTGTATGTAGCTATATGTTATTGTTTGAATTTAATAGCTATTGACATAAGCTCAACAACATTGTTTTTCTCAACCCCAGGGTCATATAGGTGCTGCAGGAAAAGAAGGGAAGCAAGGCATGAAGGGAGCCAAGGTAAGAATAATGATTGACACTGAGCTCTGCAGTTGTGTATGGTACCTTCCAACAAATCCTTTCTGATCTCTTTTCTCCTAATGTCTTAATGACTCTGTCTGTCCCTCTGCTCTGTAGGGTTCGATAGGAACGCAGGGTCCAGTGGGGAAGACAGGCCCAGTGGGACCCCAAGGGCAGCCAGGCAGATCTGGCCCAGAAGGTCTTCGAGGCATCCCAGGTCCCGCGGTCAGTACACAATGTAAAACATAATGTCAGACTGACAATAATCAGAATGTTTGTGTCTAATCAATTCTTCAGCACTCTATAAGACAATTACTAATTCATATGTTTATTTTCTAGGGTGAGCAAGGGTTAAATGGAGCACCAGGACAAACTGGACCACCTGGACCGATAGTAAGATCCTTATATTTGGCTGTTAATCAGAGCATACAAAATGAGAAGGGGGACTGGGACATTTCTGATGACTAACAAGTATTCAAACCCAACACAAGCAAACCATATTTCATATACCCAGTCTACAGCATTAGCCAACTAATACATCTGACATTATTAACAGGGGCCACCAGGACTACCAGGGTTGAAAGGAGACCCTGGGACGAAGGGAGATAAAGTGAGTGTTTAGCCATTTAAAGAGAAAACATTTAGGGCCAGACTAAACCCTGGGAAGCAATGGTGATGAACCATGTCTCTGTCTGCAGGGTCATGGTGGGTTGATCGGTCTAATTGGGCCCCCAGGAGAACCTGGTGAGAAGGGAGACAGAGGCCTGCCAGGGAACCAGGGTACACCAGGACCTAAAGGAGATGGGGTAAATATGGCTGCAACGTGATGGATTTGATACCTTTCTACACAAAGGAAGTACATTTCAGTAACAAGATATGCTTGTCCTAATATCTAGGGTGTGGCTGGCCCACCTGGTCCCACTGGCCCATTAGGACCACCTGGACTATCAGTAAGTGGCATAGTTGTTACAAAATATATATGTTTTTCTATCATTGTATGAACGATTATGTTCTCCGCTACCACACATGGTTAGTCCTTTGATTTTGCTAAGTTTTAGGCTTAAAACTTTTGCTCAGTCAGAAAATACAGCTACTGAATTACTTTTTCAGTAAACAATATATATATATATATATATATATATGTCTCAGCTTATTTGTATACTGTTGTCCATCCCATGGCATAAGATAGCTTTTGATGATGACTTCTAAATACACCTCTAAGCAAGTTTGAATACAACTAGAAGCAGTAATCATTAACAGACACAGGCTTACTGCTTGTTGCATTGAGAATGTTTTTGGACAGTTTTTATGTAAGGTAGGCTGTAATAAACCTTTTAAGCTGAATGGCTCCATCACTGACTGATGCCCAAAGCAATAAGATGTGCATGAAAAACATACATTATTGCTACTTTGCATAAAGAATTAAAAAATAATTTGCCTTCTTACAGTGGAGCTTTAAAAACCTGTTTATACCTTTTGTGGGCTATGTATGTCTGGACACCAATTAATGTATGTGGAAGCTGCATATCAAAATTGTTAATAATATAACCAGACAGTAGATTTAAATTATAATTGTTGAACCGTCCATAAGAAGTTTATACTTGTGGTCAGTTGTATCTTGTTAATGCAGATGACAAATGTCATTTGTATCAGGAATGCATCTTTTAAGCCATCCTTTTGCAAAGGTTTATTTGGTTTCATATGGACGCCTCACCCAAATATAGGCAGTGTCAGTTCAGTGACTTTAGCAAATAAAAGCCCGGGCTATTATTCAAAGTTTTACTGTAATTAGATAGTTTTCTAAGCTGTAGTGGCTTTTATCCTTTTACTGCTAACTTACTCCTTGTCTCCACTCTTAGGGTGCAGCTGGAGAGAAAGGATCGAAGGGAGAAACGGTGAGTCCAGGAATCTGTCTTATTTATTGCCATTTCTGTACTCACACCTTAGCTTGGTTAGCAGCTGCTGGGAACATATGCTGGGGAAGAGAGAAAAAGTGTGTTTGTGGGCTTAAATGTACCATGCTTCATTATCATAATGCTCTACTGTGTTTACCGCATGTCTTTGGAACTAAAAGCCTGCTGTACAGCCACGCTTGTCTTGTGTGTGATTTTTCCATTGGGCTGTTTTAATAGGATTTGGTTCTGGTGTGTGTGATGTTATGAAAACCACTATAGTGTGTCTTGAGAGCCAAGGCTTTGACCACAGAGTGCTGATGCACACAGTTGGATAATCCTATAAAGCAGCAGCAATATCTGCCTGGATAAAGCTGGGATTTAGCCATGTAGTGTGAGAGAGGCTCCAGGTGAGACATGATTGACACAGAGTTTTGTTCTCTCCTATACTCCAGGGTCTTGTTGGTCCCAGAGGAGATACAGGCCCGGCTGGACCCCCAGGACCCCCAGTGAGTACTGCCAATGATCCACATCATGGCCTTCTCAGTGTCAGGTTTAATCTCTTCCTTTCCCCTTCACCTCTTGCTCACCTCTCTATTCTACCTCCAGGGACCACCTGCAACAATGATTGAGCCCCTGCCTATCAGGGAGGGCAGGCGGAAGAGACGAAGGCACTCCAGTAGGGCAGGAGGAGCAGCCCCATCCAGGGAGGAGGATATGGATATGGGGGAGTTCCTGCAGGGAGATCAGCCTCTGGAGGACGCCGAGGGAATGGAAGAAGTCTTTGCCACCCTGTCTTCCATGAAAACAGAAGTGGACTTGATGAGGAGGCCCCTGGGAACCTTTGAGAGCCCTGCCCGGACCTGCAAAGAGCTTATGATGGTTCAGCCTCACTACAAAGACGGTTAGCAAAGACATTGCTTCATAATTTATGCTCATTTCACCTTAAATGTTTTATCCAAGACAAACTATTCCTGGAAAATCTGAACTCATTTTAAATATGCACACATCCGCCAGCATTTTATTTTAGTTTACCTTTATTTCACCAGAAAGTCCCACTGAGATATTTCTTTTACAAGAGAGACCTGGCCATGGTAGCAGCGACACAAAACATATTAAAAAGCAAAAATATACAACATGATATACAAAAATCCACAATAAAACAGAAGAACAGCTATTCACACACAGTGGCCTTTCAAGAAAAACAACCACATGCTTCCATCAGCACATTCTTTATGATGGCCTTGTTACCCTTCATTATT
This sequence comes from Micropterus salmoides, assembly GCF_014851395.1. Taxonomy (NCBI): domain Eukaryota; kingdom Metazoa; phylum Chordata; class Actinopteri; order Centrarchiformes; family Centrarchidae; genus Micropterus; species Micropterus salmoides. Next base: position 22,418,507 of record NW_024040041.1, read on the forward strand.
CAAGTATCTGGTGCTAGATTGATGTCCTTTCTTTGTGCACTTTGTAGGAGACTACTGGATTGATCCTAACCAGGGCTGTCACAGAGATTCCATCAGGGTTTACTGTAACTTCACAGCTGATGGAGAGACATGTCTCTACCCTGAAAAGAGGATTGAGATGGTAAGTCTCCAATCTCTTGCTGTCAGGCTTTACAAAGCTGACCTTGTCATATTACAGCAGAGACATAAATCTAGCCTTTGAGCCTAAAATTTTACTCAACCTCCTCCCTTCTCCCTCTGTGTGTCTAGGTGAAATTAGCAGCGTGGAACAAAGAGAAGCCAGGAAGCTGGTACAGCCAATACAGAAAAGGCAAGCAGGTAAAATAAAAATAAATCAAACCTTACCTCACCTCACCTCCTACCATTAATCTGAGCTGGCTCCAAATGCTAGGCAGTCTTTTTCAGCTAAATTACTCATCCTAATTGAAAGTGTTTGAATGATATCCATGCAAATGACTGAGGTGCGAGCCTTTATACAAGTGTATTCACATATATGTGCAGGCATGCATGTGTGTTTCCATTTATGTGCACATGGCTTCATGTGAATGTTTATTTGTTTATTTGTAAATCTGTGCATTGTATAATTTGGTATCTATTTATCAGAGCATGTGCAATGAGATACCTTATTTTCCAGACTGCTGCTCAGCCAGCAGCTGATTTCAGCAGTCATGATGACTCACACAAAGCCATTGGAAGCTCTCTCTCATTGACTAGCATTCAGGGCAGCATGTTTAGAGTAATGGTCTTTCGTGTGTACCTGATCAGAGGTCTCTCCTCTCAGATAATCACCGAGCTGCCAGACAAATTGCAATTCACTGACTTTCTCACAGAGTCATTGAATCTACATAGTTTTTTTTACTTCCTACTTTACTTTCCCTGTCTGTCCTGATTCTGAAGAGAAGTTGGTGTAACATTTTTTCACCCTTTCTTGGTAAACTCCCTCACCAGAACAAGATTTATAATTTCCGTGATGGAATTACAACTAGAATTTATTTTTGTCTGACACAGTTAATATTTTGCGTATATTTTTTCATTCAATGAGATTTCAATGTAATTTAAGGGTGATGCTGTTTTAACCGTGATGCTATAGTACATATTATATTTCTCTGCCTATGTAGTACACTAATGCCTATGTGTCTGTGTCATCCAGTTCTCCTACAATGACAGGGATGGAAACCCTGTACATGTAGTTCAGCTGACCTTCCTGAAACTACTGAGTGCCACGGCTAAGCAGGGCTTCACCTACACCTGCCAGAACTCGGCAGGCTGGTTTGACAGCACCTCCCGCTCCTACCAGCGTGCCCTCCGCTTCCGGGGCAGCAATGACGAGGAGTTGACACAAGCCAAAAGCCCTTTCATTAATGCAGTGCATGATGGATGCCAGGTCAGTGCAGGGACATGCTAGGGAATGAAACTAGATAGACAAATAAGAATTAGCTAAGATAAACTCACATGTTTATCAATTGTGTTGTGTGGTCAGCTGGTACTGTACTTTATTTAATAAGTGGGTAGCCATCAAATCATCGACTTGAATAGGGATTTTGGCCACAGAGTGGGGAGAGCTAGTTATTCGGGTTAATCCAAGCAAATTCTAATAATGGCTTTAATTTCTCTCTTTCAGTTCCGCAAAGGTCAGGAAAAGACTGTTCTAGAGATCGACTCCCCCTCAGCAGAGCTGCTCCCTATTATAGATGTGGCTCCAGCAGACTTTGGCAACAGCAACCAGAAGTTTGGATTCCAAGTTGGACGAGTATGCTTCAATGGTTAAAATCTTGCCAACAACAAACAAACAAACAAAAAAGACCTGCACAGCAAGTTTTCAGTAAAAGAAACTGGACCTTTACCGCTGCCCCAAGCAATATTTATTATATTATGTGCCTGTATGTAGTGGGTTTGTGGTATATTATTTAAGACTCTTCAACAGACAATGAAATAGGTTGTATGGGTTTGCAACAATAAGAAGAATGGCGAGAAAGAGGACCACAACAGTGGGAACAAAGCACATTTACTAAAGGGAAATATTCCAGCTAAATATATTTAATTTTAAGTGTTTTTGTTTCTGTGTCGAGTGTCCTGTAATTTGTCCTCTGAAATTGTGAGGATTGCACCACTTGATGATAACCACTCATAAACAAGACAGATCTGTCCGGTCACGGAAAGGAACAGTCTGTCATTCTTCGGTATGGGTCAGTTAAGTGTGACTTGTCAGACCATGGATGAACTAGTTGCCAGCTAATGTTTTACACAGACTGCGACTCAATAAATTAGAGACGTTGTCATACTCATTTGCATGCTCACATTTCACTTTAATGACAATTGCATAGCAGTTGTGAACTAGCCTAGCATATTAATTCCACACTAGCACAGTAATTACTTTCCTGTGTGCACGAATGATAAATTGTCCTTTTTACCCTTCAACTGCAGTTTGCTCAGTGAATTACTTTAATTAGTATTCACTAGGCGTAGCTAGTTATTGAACCCGACACTTACTTGAACGGATAAGGTTGTTTCCTTTATTGGACCGCTTCCCTCCATGGGTTGATAATAAGCTTTTTGAGCCCTTCATGTTCCCAAGGACTACAGTACTGTATATGTCAGACTAACATCCTTTCTACTGTGTTATATATTTGCAGTGACACACCTCAGCAACTAGGTTGGGGATATTTCAGGGCAAGAATTAAGAGCATGCTGATTAAAATGTTCTCTAGTCTTAAGTGCAGTCCTTTATACCAAGAGATGTCTCACGCATCTGCTGACATTACCCGTTTTCACTTTTATGCCCTACACAGTTTTTTTTTTCTTCTCTGTTTCGTTCATATGTTGACGTTTCAACAGAATATGTTGCTGTTAATTTGACAAGATTTGCTCTTCAGTGGTGCTAAAGATGATTCTGTTATTTTTGTGTCACTGTGTTTGTGTGTCTCTGTGGGCAGGATTATAGGACTAACGAGAGGGGGGTTATTGCTCTTTCAGCAGCATGAAACACTCTCAAAGGCTGGGGACTAATCTACTGTGTTTTTTTGCACATCTTGCTGATTGTACCAATTTCAGAGGGCCAGTGAAAAGAGGTTAGGGACAGTTCAGAGTAATGTGGTTGATTGCGTAAAAGGGAAAATCCACTCTTAAACCAAATTTACATTATGCTGTTCCACTGATTTTAGATAAATAAATCCAGTATCTACGGATACAGACAACTCTCTAGACTGGAGTTACTGATACAATCAGGTTAAGTTTTAAGAAGTTAATCTATTGTAGATTTTTTTCTTTCAAATTTCCTTTTGAAATTGCTGAGCTGTGAATTAGAAATTGTCCTCACATCCCAGTTAATTTACCATGGGTGCTATTATAGTGCCAGGTTATTCCATTATTCACTGTCTGTGGAGAAGCTCCAGGATTTGTTTTTTGATGTCATTATTAGTACAGTCTGTCTCTGTATGTCAGTTTAAACAGAAATCAAATTAACAAATTGAGCTGTGAAATATTACAGAAATTGTATGTAAGTTAACGTTTTTTTAATTTTGATTGCCCTTTTGCAAATTACATTTGTTAATGCTCTGCCTACCTCCTCCAACTCAAACAGTAGACTGTGTATCTAGCATGTGTAATTTTGCAATTCAGTCCCGCTGTTCTATTTGTTTCATAGCATTTAAACATTCCAGTAATCAACTCCTCTCCTCCTGTCCTATCCTTCGCTGCCCCTTATGTGTATAGTGTTTGTTGTACTAATTTTATATACTGTACAGTTATTCTGAGGACCTTATGAGCAGTAATCTGTTGCCTGAATGAAAAACAAATGTATTTGTCAAAAACTGATGTGCGAATATAAACAAACAAGAAATGATTCTGTTTCCTTGTAGATATCCATTAGAGCATGTGGCTGTCTGGAATGTCCAGTCGGAGTGTAATAGACAAACAAGGCTCTTCATTACCAACTACTTCTGCAACATTCCCTCAACAAGCTTACAATCAGCATCCCCACATAGCCGATGTAATCAGCTCTGATTTGCTCCCCAGTTCATTTATTTCAATTAGCCATGTTTCAGTCCTCAAGAGGGAAGGTAAGGAGGAGACAGAGGCACTGAAAGATGGATGGTGAGAACAAGAGAAGAGGTCAGTGCTGAAATGGCTGAGGATAAGAATTGCAGTTGTGGAGACTAGGTATGTTGGGTGGAGGTAGCAAGAGCTGTGCTGATGGATATTTATGTCAGACAGACATGAACGAGACAAAAATAAATGATAAAAGTCCCAATGACTACTTTATTTTTCACCAGTGTCTGACATTGCATGTACAACAGTTTCATTGTACCCCTTCCACAGTCGGTCTGACTACTTATCTGTTGCTACCACTCCATCCATGCATATATAACACACACATATACCCACATCTACACAAACACACACACTCTAAAGTTTATTCTCTTGCACACATTAAAGTACAAGGCGCTCATCCCCTTTGAGACCCATTGTTCAAGGTTAGCGTCAATGGAAGAATAAAGGTTACCATGTTATTTTTTTTCTTCTTTTCTGCTCTCTTCCACTCAATTGAATTTAAACCACACTAAGCTCTTGACCAGGAAAGGTCATCTGTTGCCACTACCTCAGAATAATGATCAAGAAGAAGAGCAGTGACTATCAATATGGTATTTCAACGGCTCCCTTGCTCACATTCCACCCTCTAGTGCCCACATATTCCTGTGACATTGTGTCTCCAAAGTCGTGTTTTTCTTCTGCTGACAGATAATATCCCTACAGTGCAATACAACTATTATCTTTGTTGAGAGCTGGAAGTCTTTATGATAGACTAATATACAAGACTAAACCCTCCAGAATTGAGTTGTCAAACATGACAATAATTTGGAAACCATGGATACACTGTCTCTCCACCACACAGAGATAAATCAGCTTGAGCAAAGCATTGAGAAGAGCCTTTCATCCAGCTGATCCTGGAGCTCAGCTTTGTGATAGCTCGTGGAAATCTCATGGAAATGCACTCCCAAATGAGGAACTTTTTATTTTTAGAAATACAAACGTACAACATACATGATGATAGGTGTTCATGAATGGAGGTTTCTAAAATCTGTCAAATTCCTATGCCTGTTTCTCTAATTCTTTCTTTCTGCGATCCCTAAGTTGTTTGATGTTACCAATACTACAAAAACTACAATATATAACGCTGCATGGTAGTACAGAAGTGGTAGTACACTTACAAAAGCAGATTTTTGTATCCATATTTAATTGATGAATAATTGCTGTATTACTAACTGAACATGAATTCTGGAAGATACCTGTAGTGTTTCTCTTTTAATGCGATCTGAACATGATTGTTCTAATACCTTTTAAACACCTTTCCTGCTGTAACTAGAGGGTGACACACCAAACCTGATGCGGTCTGATCTGTAAACACTATTTGTGTTATGTATCTGTTATCTACAACCACCTTGTAATCTTTACCGTATAGATGTGAAAATGTTAGGTGGTGTACTCATGAGCTACACTCTTGGACAACTCTGCATTGCTGTTCACTGATATTCCATCAAGGATTTGAGCAGATCTGTGGGTCTATAGTTGGCATTGATGAGCTACTTTTAGGCCCAGGAGTCCATTAGAATAAACCACGGGCAGGAGGATCCTTAGTTGCTTCATATCGGAGGCAAGGTTGTGTCTCTCTCTCTCTCTCATGCTATTCTCGCATCTCTGTCTCATTACCCGGAGTTGAAAATGTTAGAGATGTGTCTTTGTTGTTTGTTGGACCGGCAAGCCTCCCTCCTATAGTCTCTCTCTCTAGTTTTCCTTGCCCTGAGCTCCTCTCCTGTGACACTGACTCTAACTAAGCTGAATGTGTCACAAAGTCACAGTGAGAAATGAACAAATTAAACAGACATTCAAATTAAAGAGAGAGTCAGTGGGAATATCTACATTTCTGGATGAACAGGGGTATTCCCTTGGTCTCAGCACATGCACCCAAATCCGCGTGTTGTGTCACAGTAGATAACAGCAGACATTATTTTCCATGCCACTGATGTGTGCATGAGTGTGCAAACTGCTTTCTGATTAGCATCTTGTGCTGTACGAGTGGTGGGGAGTAACTTACATCGTCTCTATCTTGTGCTGAACATGGTCGTTGATGTGTAGGCCTGTGTACGTGTCTGTGCGGGTATGTGAAATCATGAGCAATTGTGGCTGAGCTGGGATACTCTTATTAGTGTGCATGCGAGCACCTCTGCTGCCAGGTCCTGTCCACAGCTTCTTTATCTCAGGAATGGTGGGGGGAATCATTTCTGCAGATGCCTTTTCTATCAAAAGCGCTTATCGACAAAGCTAACATTAGCAAACCAGTTTAAAAAAATTACTTGAAGGCGAGGGAGGGTAATAGAAATCCCTGGGTGAGTGGACAAAGAGCATAGCGATGTTCGGAAGCCCAAGGCCCTGTGTGTCAGAGAGTGTCAGATGATTATCTGGCAGACAGAAAGTCAAGATTCAAACGAACAGCTTGAGAACACCCCCGCTGCCTGAACACACACACATCCTGCTCCTAATTTTCCATCTGCTGCAGCTCTCAGCATCCATGCTGCAACCACTACTACTGCCATGCCATCCTCACTTAACTTAGTTCTCAGTAAAAAGAGGACTGAGTTGTCTGCAAGCTCCCCCAGACAAGCAAAGTAATCAGTGGTGTCTTATTTACCACAGAGAGGAATAGGAGGATGAGGAGAATGAGAGAGCAGGAAGAGGGAGAAAGAGAGTGATAGTTATTCACTAGACAAGCCTGTGTTGTATGAATCACTCAGGCCAATTTAAACATGCACAGCTGTTCATAAATCCAAGGCAGAGCGTGTTAATGAACAAACCTAGCCCTGATCAGGAAAACAGGAAGAATAGCCACAGGGGATCTGTATTAGGCTTTGTGTTTGTGTGTGAGAGTTTCTGATTTGTTAGCGAGTGAGTGTAAGCGAGAGAGAGTGAGAGTGGTAACTGCATGACCCCATCGCTCAATAGAGATGATTTTTTCCCATAAATCAGACAAGGCAGCAAGGGAAAGAGTGCGAGAGAAACAGAGACTGAGTGATTCAGCTGTGGGAGTACACTGGCTTAGACCTCAGTTGAAAAGCCAGGGAAACTAATCGTTTCCATTCACCTCGATAAGTCTGGCTGCTCGTCTGTGGTCCTGATTGCAAAGAAATCGTCCCTCCACCTCTTTTCCTTCACTCTCCCTCCCCTTTTCTTCTCTCTCCCTCTCTGAATGATCAATGCACCCTGTCCTGTATCAGTTCCTGTATGGCACTGACACGGTTGTTATTCTATCACAGAGAATCAGACAGGGCAGCATTTCACGGGCACCTGGACACTTTTCATAAATCTTGCAAGGTGGAGGTGAACAGCAGGGGAAGCAGAGCTCGTTGTGTGACAGACCAGGAAATAATTGGTAGTCAAAAGCCTCATTTAGTCTAAAGAGAGATACAGACAAAATACATTATTTGAGGTGTGAAGCTGCAGAAACTCATAAAGTGGTTAGAGACGGTAATATGGTTTCTGTCACTTGTATGAAATCGTCAATGTCATGTAATCTCTGTACATATACCAGTAAAATGGATAAGGTGTAGTAATCAATAAACTTGCTTAGGGGATAAAGTGCATCCCTTTCTCTCCACTTGTCACTGCAACTGGCAACGTTTGAATTATGCTTTCATATGTTTCCCAAAAATGAGGACAATTGGGCCTGACTCTGCTGCTCTTCAATAATTCAGAACCAACCTGAGACAGGAAGCAATATTCTGAACCTGCAATCGGGAATTATTCCTGCAGTCACTCGTTTTTCTATGTCTGTCTTTCTCAATAACTCTGATTTGCTCTTTTAGACTACTTTTTCTCGTTTCTCATTCTCACTCTCTTTTTTTCATGCTGCATACTGAATGATCAAAAACTGCAGCAGCAAGAGACCCTCTCTTTGTCTCCAAATCACATACACATGCAGATCACACTCACAGTACGGTCACCCAAAAGTGCATTAGTGGCTTTGACTTGGTTTCCAGGCACAGAAGTAATCAGAGAGAGTTGGGAAAGCTGTATTACTAATGATCATCATTCCACAATAGCTTAGGTTCAAGAAGGATGGCAGCATCTGCCAAGGGTTTCTCTAAAATTCAACATCTCAAATAAATACAGAAAGTTACTGAATAGTGTATTCCACCATGTAATGATAGCAGATTGTGTTTTTGTTACTAATAAGCCGTGACCTGTTTCTCTGGGATACAGTAGACACACATAAAAGCAGAGAACCCAGGCCAATGTTAACATTAAGTCACTATCACTTCATGCTGGTGTTTCATTTTCTTTGAATATCCCTCATACAGTGCAGCACAAACACAGGTCTTTAGTTAAACCCCCAAATCTCAGTCTATTTCCTCTAGGACACATCAAACAACCATTTCTAGTCCCATATGTATGCCTGTTTCAGCATCAGATGAAAGTGCAGCGATGTTCTCATTGAATGCTTTCCTGTCTGAATAAACTAGAACCTAGTCTGCTGAAACCACAGTGCTTCAATTTGAATTCTATTGAAGATGCAGGCTCCACTGACGCTCTGTGCACTGTATGTTTTTTTTGGACATCTTTACACACATGTATGAGCATTACGGTCATGTTGTAGAATTAATGCGTGCTTATGTTAGATAGACTGTGCGTTGATGTGTGTACCTGTGCTGCTGCAGTGCTAATGAGAGACTAGGGGTTTCAGGGTTTCAGGTGCCGGTGCTTTGAGAGAGGAGGTGAGTGACAGGGCTCATGAATAGTGATGGCCGACAGCTGCTCATTAACCAAGAGACTGTCTGTCAGCCAGCAGACTGGAACATCAGCGCTTCCCCTATGTGTACACACACCCTTGCACATAAACACACACAAGCATGAAAATACATACACATGTGCACAAGACCATGCAGATCTGCCCACAACCAGCGCATATGCACATACACAGAGTTCATATCTCCTTCATCTGGGTCCCCTGCGCTTTCTGTGGAGCGGAGGCCAATCCTGCCTTTCCCCCCGACAGCATGAGTGGAGTACGCCTATTACCTATGTGCTCACACCAGTCCCAGTGGGGCAAGCTTCTCACTGAATATGGAAACACCTGCCAACTGTAAATTCTGAATGAGGCCCAGAGTGCAAAAGGTACAAAAGATTAAGGCTAAGACAGTGACCAGGGAAGCAATGATATTCACTTTTTAAGTGGTTTTAAACTGCTGAAGAGACGTCTGCCACCTTTATTGTGTGCCTCACTTTCATTTTGACAACCTTCAAAGAAAGATGAAATTCTAACACAAGGTGACCTAGATACTGTACATATGAGTGTGTTTCATTACTTTTATAATTGTGTCACGTTGCTCTTCAAAAGAAATAAACTGAATATAAAACGTGTATGGCAAAGTCTGCAAGCCAGTGGTGGTTGCATTGCATTACAAAAATATCTGAAGAAGAACACTGTGAAACTGAGTTCTTTGAAATTAGACCTGGAATATAGCAGGTCTGGCCACAGCATGGACAGTACTGGAGGCCTAACCAAGAGGACAATGTAAACATGATGTGATACAGTGAAATGTAAAACTAACAATGGCAGCAATTGAGACAGTATTTGCTGTATTTTGGTGATTTAAATTTTTTTTGTTATATTTCAGAAGGTTGTCAACAGAAATAAAATACCAGCAAAGAAAAAATAAGACTTTTTTTTATCAGAGGGGAATATATTGTCATTCTTTTCCCTACCGGATTTAGGTAGCTCAGGTGGGAGTTAAAATAAAAGAGAGAAAGGGAGAACCCAGCCGTTGTTGTTGTGTCTCTGTTGGCTGCACAGGACCAGAATGTGAAGGGTGTCACTGCCATTTCAGTTACAATCTATCAGTGGATTTGACAGAATCTTGATTGTTGAATGACAAACAGCAAGTAGCAGAACAACAGCTACATTAGAGACTGTCTTGAATCCAAGTCCCTTCTCCTTTTTTCACAATCAAAGATGGCAAAGCATTGTGAGACCGCTCCATTACTAGCAACACATAATACAGAAACACTCCACCTCCCACACAAACCCAAGTGATGACACCAAAGTTATTCATCAAATGTAACATATTAAAGCTTTCTCTTATTATTATCCCTCTCTGCAGCTGCAAGGGGTCTACAGTGACAAAGGCAGAGCTTTTGGTTGTGTACAAGTCTGTTGTTTACTTAAAGCAACATTATGTAGTCATTTTATCTTAAAATAACAGCTTCAAAATCATTTTGAGGGTACACTGCCTTGTAATGGGGAGAACTGTGTCTCTGTCATTGCCACTCAGGGCCCGGGGCGCCTGCTATTGGACTGTGTAAAACTAGAATCCCGGGCAGGAAACCTATAACAACAATGGCGTAATGCTTTATGCCATAATGTCACACAGCAACACAACTCTTTAGCAAGCAAGCAATAAGTATAGAATGTGCAATGAAAGTTCTTTAGAAGAAGCTTGGTATTGTCAGTATGAATAGAGGGACAGAGGCGAAGAAGAGGCGAAGAACACGTTGTAAGAGGACGCAAGGAAGAGAAAACAAGAGTGATCGATACCAGTACCAAAACCGGCTCCCTTAAAGTGATAACTATAGCAATAGAGTACTTCATTCGTACCTTACATAAAATGCCACCTGTTGAAGCCATGGTAGTTGATTGGTATTATTATTTTTATTGTTGTTATGGCAAGCAAGGTGCTCTATTTTAAATACTAATAACACATTTTTGATACATTTAATGACAGTAAACAATAGGGAATAATTTTGTTAATTTTTAATCAATAAAACTTGAAGAAGGGCGGCACGGTGGTGTGGTGGTTAGCACTGTCACCTCACAGCAAGAAGGTCGTGGGTTCAAACCCCGGGTTGCCCCGGCCCTTCTGTGTGGAGTTTGCATGTTCTCCCCGTGTCTGCGTGGGTTCTCTCCGGGTGCTCAGGCTTCCTCCCACCGTCCAAAAACATGCAGGCTAGGTTGATTGGTTACCCTAAATTGTCCTTAGGTGAGAGTGCGTGAGTGGTTGTTCGTCTATGCGTGGCCCTGCGATGGACTGGCGACCTGTCCAGGGTGTACCCCGCCTTGCACCCGATGTTAGCTGGGATTGGCTCCAGCCCCCCCGTGACCCTGTACGCAGGATAAGCGGTTGACGATGGATGGATGGAAATCTTGAAGAACTGAATTGAACGATCTCCGCGAGTCTCTTTTTCCATTAATGGTGAGTCGCAAAACTCCAAATAGACGACAATAAGAAATAGAAAACGAGAAACAAGTCGGCTTAAATTACACTAAAGACTGTAAAGAAGCAAACAGAGGAAAAGAGAGGCTGCACATCCAGCCGATCAGACAACATCTGGTATCAGCCGCAGCCGGAGGCTTTGTGAGGAAAATCAGCTGATTGCTACTCCGTAACAAAAGCGTTGAACTGATATGATGGAACACAGTGATCGATTGGTGACAAGTGATATGAGCTGCAGCCGATGCTGAGGGGCTGTTAAAATCAGGCAAATTTTAAAATCGCACATAAGGAATAAAAGAGGCACGACGTTCTCTTTCTTTCAATGTGTTGCTTATGTGTTTGGCTGCAAGCAAAACTATACAAATAGTAATTGTTTCCCCGATCGGGTTACAAAAAGGATCGAATGCAGTACTGGTTTGACTAGACACATTTCGATACTACTCAATGCTGGGCTATTTCGGTCAATACTTTAGAGGTATGGTGTAGCGATACCCATCCATAGTGACCAAGCATGAGAGCGGGTGGCAAGCGAGCCAACAAAGCTGAACAGCAACTGACGCAAGAGCACTTACAGTAACATTACCGATGTACGAGTGTGTTATCTAGTAAGTTTGCTAACGTCAGCTCAAGATTTATAGCTAGCAGTGCGTGACTGAGCAACATCTGGTAGAGAGCGGTGCTGGTATCGTGCTGGGGCCAGGCAAACGTGCAAAATAACCGGGTCTCAGCAACATGTATGGATTTAACGTTAGCTAATGGCTTTTGTGAAGAGACGGAAGAGGAACTTAACAGAGGAAACCAAGAATAGAAAAAGAGAGTGACTAAGTAAGAAGCTGCCAGACAGACACTGAGCTGGCATTCTTTCTTTTGGACCAGTGAAGTAATATCGATTAGCTGGTGAAGTGAAGTAATATCTTATCGCAGGGCCACACATAGACAGACAACCACTCACACCTAAGGACAATTTTGGAGACCCAATTAACCTAGCCTGCATGTCTTTGGACAGTGGGAGGAAGCCAGAGCACCCGGAGAGAACCCACGCGGACAACGTGCAAACTCCACACAGAAAGGCGGGGTTTGATCCCACGACCTTCTTGCTGTGAGGCGTCAGTGCTAACCACTGCACTGCCCACATTTTGTATTCATGTTGCCCTTTTACATTTTATTTATTTTACATTTTCTTATTTTATACAGAAACATATAAAATAAACACCTCAATTAAACATGTCTCTGCGACAGTTACAAGTAATGTAATCATGAAAAATGCATGTCTGTCCTTATTTACTGCAGCAATTATATTCTGAAACAGTAGGGGTGCCAAATCACACTAAATCTTACATAAAGGTGCTTTTAACTCCATTGCACAACTTACAGGACTTATGTTTGAAGCTTGACTTGAGCTGATGCTTGATGCCTGAAAATACAAATACGGTGTAAAATGTGTTGATTTCACTGGGCTGTTTCCATTTTTTTCCAACTTCACTTTATTGGCATTGTCAACCATGACAGTTGCAGCTCAATAAGCATAAAAGGCTACCAAATGTCAAAAGACTCCCTGTAAGGACTGCAAGTGCACACAACACACCTCACTTTTAAAACCAAGACAATTTAGTCAAAGATTGTTTAGTCAAAGATTGATAAACATGTGAAAAAAATCAGTTAGCAAATAAAAGAGGCTCAGGTTTTTTTTCAAGGCTCAAATGGCACTGGTTATTGGCATTACATCTCACAGTGGCTGGAGAGATAACTTCAATAGGATGCCCATGTTGCACTCTTTCATTTGGATGTCTATGTGTCACAGTGACTGGCAACAGGACCCGCGCTGACTCAAATGCTGACAAAGGACTTGGCAGGAAGGCTTAACAGGCAGTTTACTTAGAACAGTGATCAAAAAATAAGCTTTTTAAAGTCAGCAGGCAGTCTTTTAAAACAAAAAAACAGCAGAGCTGAGACAAGGAATTATAGGTAAGCAGCAGGTCATAGACATGTTGACAAGCAGGTTAAAGGCTCAGGTACAAAGATAACATATTATCTGGGAAAATAAACTTGTGAACACAAAGAATTACTCCTATTTGCATGCTTACAGGATGGAGTTACTATTATTAAGAATTTTATAGAATGTTGTTTACTGACAAAACTATTTGCCGACAAATTAGTAGAAATACAATACAAATCAAAAACTGAGTTACTCTACTTGCTTATCTAAACTGCAGATGGCTCATGATCATGCTTATTATACACAGCACAGTACTATCTCCACCTCTAAAAGTGGGGGATGTAGCTGAAATATTCATATGCACATTAGCATACGATATCGTCTGATGGCTTTTTTAGACTTTTTGAACAGCCAGTAACTACCTTCCTTTGGAAGAGAAATGGTGTTACATGAAGATTGCTCACTTTAATTCCACTTTAATGAAAAACATCTATTTGGCGGAGAGCATCCATTTGAAAATCACTCTCTCAACGTGCTTAAAGCCAACTCCGATTTCTTGTGAGATCCAATGCAATGTAACAATGAGACAGTACTCTTTAGATAACAATGCATGCAGCAGCACCTCTGGTTAAAAGCCTCTGATGGAATGCTCCTTTTGTTTGTTATCGATTGAGAGAGAAAGGCATCTACCGTGTAATTGTTGCCTCATTTGATCTCAAATAAACCATGCTGTCCTACACAAGGGAGAGAGCAGGGCAAGCGTAAGCTGGAAACACCTTCATTAGACTAAACACACATGCATACTTACTTCCTTGGCCTGACTCTTGCATGCACACACAGACAAACGCTCAATTTGCATTCACCTTTTAAAACACATTGCCCTCCCTCTGCTGGTCTGTCTTTTTCTCCAATCTCACTCTGTCTTGTCTTCAATCATACTCAACAAACAACTATACACCCAGGGTGCACACGCATGCACGCATGCACACACGTGCACGCACACACACACAAATCCACTCTCTCTGCCTATCTTGGAATGAGCCTGGGATTGATTCTAGTCACACTAGAGTGGGGCGAAATGAGCAGTCAGTCTGAATAGGCAAAGGCGTCAAATAATACAGATATGAACGTCAGAGGAATAATTGAAGAAAGTGTTTTATATGTAAAAGACAGAGGAGGATGGAGTGGAATTGAATCTCAGAGAAAATGAGGAACGCGTTGTGTCCCAGGGGACCGACTAACAATGCCTCAGCCTTGTTTGAAGAAAATAGAGGATAATTAGAGTGGTCAGTGGCTTCCACAGGGCCCAACACCGCTCAGCCTCACTCTTCCTTTATCTGTCCTTCATTCAATCTCCCTCCATTTGTTAGCCTCTTTTTTAAAGCATCCTTCACTCAATTGTCAGTCTATGTTCATAAACCCATGTATCCTTATTCTCTCTCTCTCTCTCTCTCTCTCACTTTGTTCTTTCTTTCATCCCATCCATTGCTTCTCTGGATGTACTCGGCATGCTGCGTTTTTTTATCAGTCTCTCTCACTCCCTCTTCCCCCGCCTCCCTCCATCCCTCTATCCCTCCCCCATCGGGCGCAGAGCCATATCAGTGGAGTTGATCACATATTCCAGGCACATATGGACAGCACCAACGGGCAGAAATCATGAGTATTTTGAAGTGCCCATGCAGGGTTCTCTAGACTGCTTTTAGTGAGCAGGAAAAGCTCTGTGGAACCAGTGCATGAAATCTCTCCCTACTACCTCCAGTTTCATGCCAAGTCTCTTTCTCTTACTTTTCTTTACAAAGTGTCAACCTTTGCTTCTAAAGGCTTTCCAGCTCTCGCTCTGTGTGCCTTTCATCCTGAGCGAAATCAGTGTGTGTTAATACTAATGCATCTTCCAAACCAACCATGTCGTAGCACTGGGCACTCACAGCCTGAGAGGTGACTGATTTTCAAAGGCTCTGCCGTCCCAATACTCCACAGCAAAGGTGTGAGCATCTCTGTGGTCTGATCCTCTCACCTTATCCTTTGTTTTTTCACATGACATGGCTAGCTTGTCGGCATGACAACAACCTGTCTCTATGGCAACAGACTAGCCAGCAGCTAGATTCCTGGATGTCCGGACATGTAGTGTTGTCTCAAGAGCTCCCTTGGTTCCTTGGTGGCAGGACAGCAGATAACAATCAATAGGTCTATTTCCTTCTGAGGCAGAAGGGGTTAAAACCTGCTCTTCCCCCTTTCGCAGACACAATCCACCATCAGCACCAGAATATTTTACATTAGAGTACAGATAGGGATTATAACAGCCTGAAATTAGCTTGTTGAGTAAAAGTTTGAAAATAAAATAAGAACTAAAGCTTCCCAGTAACTGCCAACCTTTCATTGCTCTGCTTTCCAAATCCAATCAGCTGTCAGTTTCATCATAAACAAAGATTACCTCTGACTAATATCCAGCTAGTCAGTATTGTATAGGGATGAAAATCATTACAAAATCAATTGACGTTCTCCGTAATCACAGAGGAGATTCCTGAAACTTCCCATAAGCATTTGTCTCCCTGTGTGTGGCCACAAACCAACAAGCAGCACAAATAAATCTCCATGCTCTACTCTGTCCTTGCCCCCTCTCTCTCCCTCTGCCGCTTTCCAGATGACTTGTCCTCTGTCTCCCTCACTCGCTCCAAGTCCCTGGATATTGATTGGGACCCTACTGGAGGGAGCAAGGTTACGATAAATAATGAGTCAGCAGCCATGAACAGCTCTCTCACTCACCCTAACATGAAGGGAAGGATAATCATCTGACAGAGGTGAGAAAGTGACCATGTATTTCTCATGCCACTTTCATACAAATTACCTCTCCTATCACCTCAGCCACAAGAATCCCCAGTCTCAACCCCCAAACATGCCTCCAAGCACACACTGTTTCAGTGATATTTTGATGATTTCAGATGAAAAGGCACACATAGAACTTGCCATTCTAGACATATTTTCATTGAATGGCTTCTAGTTCTTAAATCTAAACCATCGGTAAAACATGTCATCATCAAAACTGAAAAAAATGAGGTACAGTTGCAAACATTGCAGGTACTTAACGGAAGCCTGGTGCATGGTGGCCCCTCGACTGTGCAGCGGAAAACAGCATAATTTAAGCAGGTGCCTGCCTGTTTTCACTCTGCTCAGGATAATTATCTAAATAGCGCACAGGGCATCAAGTTCTTCTCCATGGACTGTAACACACCACCTCACACTCTATCAATCAAGCCAGATTTCATTGAAAAAACAATAAGGAACAAAAGTGATTGATTGTCACACACCACTATGAACAGCAAAACGCTGCTATCTGCACATAAATACACAGCACACAGGCATGCGTAAAGTCATCTGTAAACACAAGCACACACAGTGGGGTAAATAACTGCTGGTATCTCTTGCAGCGTCGGGAGCAGTGACGCGAGGCTTCCCCTCAGATTTTGAAAGCCCTATCTGTATCAGGAACAGCAAACCGAAAAAGCAATTTGCTTTGTCACACAGAGACATGCTTGACTACACTGAATAATTGCATTGCAGCTCTGGAAAGAGCTGTTTTCCTTTTATCTAATGAAGGCCTTCAGGAGAGGGAGAACTGGTTTGTGTGTTTTGTGTGTGTGTGTGCATATAGGTGTGTCTCAGGACTTCTGTATGTGTGTGTCAACATATAAGTATGCAACTGAAAGATAAGCGGTTGAGGCAGAAAGAAGATTTTCATTGCTCTATCTGATCGAATCCTACCTGTGTCCCTTTGCTGCTTGCCTTCCTTCCACTGCAATATATTGATTCATCAAATCTGCATGTTACCTCTCGGCTGTGTCCAGTTTCAGGTTTAAGGCAGTCCCCTGATTCAATAATGCAAAAGCTGACTGGAGAATAAAAGCCCCTGTGCCTGGCCTCAGACACTAACTCCTGAGAAGTGCTGAGTCTACACTCTGCTGCCTGCTTGCCGGCCTGCCTCTGTGGGGCTTGGCAGAGCAGTGTGGAAGCTGGAGGACCAACTTAAGCCTCAAACCCCTACATAACTAACAGCACATAGGACTGGAGGAGGCCCTAGTGAGGATTTGAAGAGTGAGGATAAAGATGAACAATTTAAAAGGGAAGGTTTGTCTCTTCTTCCCCTTCCTTCTTTATTGCTGGTCACAGCGGTAACCAGAGGCAAATGAGAAGGCAGTGCTTGATTATCAGGGGCAGAGGAAAAGGGCATGGAGATAAGAAAAGTGGGAAGGGAAACAAAGAGAAAACAAACATGAGGGAAGAAAGAAAGCACCTTCTCTGATGACTGCTTATTTGCTCAGTAAAAAGGTTTGTGAATTGCCATAATGACACTAAAGCATTTGTTCTACAGTGGAACTGTAATTAAGTCATCAGCCACAGTTTGGAGTCTTTAACTTCATAATGAGGCTGAATGTGTGCAGTTCGTGCTCTGTGGATAAGCTGCTGTAATCACTTCTATCTGCTTAATTATGTAAAACCATTCTTTTATCCTACTAGTGTCTCACTCTATCTCTTCCTCTCTGTGTCTGTCATCGTCTCGTTTTATGAATATAACTGGTACCATTAAAGCATAGGGACATAGTAGGAACGAGCGCATGTGTTGGGAGATATCAACCTGAGACAGCAATGCTGGGAATTGTCTGTTGGCTGCTGGGAGATACAGTACAGCGAGAAATGAGTGTTAACAAAGGGCACTATATAAGGGAAGAGGTGTGTTAGCTGCAGCTACTTTAAGAATAAGCACAAAGCTCTCACCACCCTGAGGAGCTTTTTATTACCTTTCTCCTTGCCCTCTTTAGCATTGGTCAGAGGGACATTACAGGTCAGATGGAGGTGAGGCATTCTCCTTTCCAGGGCCACGCAGAGACCTTTGGAAGGCCAGGTGCTCAAAGAAAAAAAGGGCACATGGAACAATGATTTAAATAGGGCTGTTCTCAAATCATATCAATGCACAAATATATTGGTATGTATTCCTTGTTGATATGGGTATACAGATGCTTCTGTATTGATACATCAGCAAATACTGTGACAGTGTTTTGAAAAAGAAACACAGGGAATACCACAGCTCTAGCTGTAAAACAATGTGAGCTAACTTACAGGGAACAGTTGCTGCTGAGGGGTTGCTGGGGATGCCGCTGCCCCTGCTGTTGTTGTTGCTGCTAATACAACTGGAGGTGATCTGTGACTAGAGATATTAAAAAAAAAACATAGGATTTTTATTAGCTAAACAATTATGTGACTATGAAAAGATGTAAAGACTGTTGAGTGTTTGGGACTGGCTCACAGAGACTGACCTGCTGCAATGCTGCAGCTGCTGCCAAGGCCGACTGCTACAATAAAATAAGAGGGAAACGCTCACAGAGACTGCTGCACACCAAGAGCTGCAGGTAGAGGAAATAAGATGCAAGATTCAAAAAAGTGTGGGAAATAATCTGAGAAGGAAACATTAACAGGGGAAAGGATGAGGGTGGCAGACAAAGTGAGTAAGAGTGAAACAGACAGATCAGTAAGCCTGTTTTACTAATGTTGTTATAAATAGTTCAAGGCACAAGGCTTTTATTAAGTTACTGTAATAATCCTAGTTCAAGTGAAAAGTTTTTAGTCAAATTACATAAAAAGACCACACCTCTCGACGCCTGTGAAACTTTTACCCCTCAAACAGCACGAAGTCAACAGAGCACCTTTGTTTATCTCTGTGTAGAAGTAACGTTAGCTGTCAGCATAGTGTTAGCCGGCAGCTAACGTTACTTCTACAGGTGACACACAACAATATACACAACTACTGTGCATGCTCCCTTTGCGTCTTTCTTGTAAAATACATCCAACAACAAGCACATTGCGGTAAACCCCACTTACCGGATTAATCGAAGGTGTCCTTTAGGCAGAGCTGCTGAATCACTAAGGGTGTTTGAACGGGAGGGCTCATCTCGGGTGAATTCATCAGGTGAAAGGTCATCATGTGAGTCACTTTATTTACTTCAAAATTATTATTCATTTATTTTACTAATAGTTTGATTGGGCAGGCTTTCACAAAAGTGCCTTTACCTTTTTAATATACAATCTATGGCCTTTACAAATTTATAAATAAAAAAATTAAGGACATTTTGCATTCATAAAAGGGCACTTCGGGCGTCAAAGGGCAAGAAGGCAGCGCACCCACCTCTGCACGTGTCTGCTCCTTTCTTCTCCATCTCTCTTTCAAGTTCAAGTTAGATTTCAGGATCACAATTTCATTTCACATTTCCTGAATTACACTAGTACTATTGTTATCATTAGTGGTCCAAGATGCGTGCTGGGTGCTGCAGGTTGTTTCAGGTGGAAGTGAACTTCATCTATCTCCATGTCCCTAATAGAGATTACCTGGTTGTACTTTTTTTAGATAGACCTACATTAAAGCCTTCCTTCTATAGTACTTAGTATAGTACTACTAGAACTTTACACCATAGAAGACAGGCTGCAATGGGGGCGCTAATGCATGAAAAAACATGAAGCTGCCTCTGTTTCAATGGAGCAGAAAAAACAGTAGAGAGTAATGTCAACAACAAATAGCTGCTGGTTTCCATTGCCGCAGGCGACATGGACTATGGTTCCCTCATGTTTCTTCCCTCGCGCATTATGCCTCATCTTTTCATCCAATTAAACACAAATACAGGCTACAACTCAGGGAGTGTCTTAGTACTGCTCATTCTTGGAGACACAGGCAGAGGAGGGAAACAGAGGGAGTTCATGAGGGGAGGAAGAAGTACAGAAAGGGATGGTTCGAGATAAAGCAATGGGCAGATGTGATTGTGTGTGTGCTGGGTGGCGTCACTTAAAAGGTGGACTTCTTGGCAGACAATCTCTATGGATCTGCCTGTCTGTGTCTCCCCTCATTTCTTCACGTTTCTGTAAGTCTGAGGAGGGCAGCGCTTCACCCTTGTTTTGTTTTGATTCAGTGACACGAGCAGACTGCCGTGCTGTTCCTCTAGATTATGATTGATGGTGTTTGCTGAATTACGGCATGGCGTAGACATAAAGAATGGCACGGCCTTTTTTTAGAAACCCCGACTGAACCTGAGTTGTCCTTGCCCTGGTTGCCTTGGTTACGTGCAGGTAGTAAAGTGAGACAACCTAAGAGAGGGTGTGAAAAGCAATGTTTTATTCCATCTTCAGGTTTTCACACATTTCCATCTGGGCACTTGGGCAAGCATTGCTATGGCAACTGAGCACCCTTAACCTTTTGACCCAATGGCTGGATGAGCTTCAAATACCAGTAAGCCTAACTTGTTCTGTATAATTCCAGATATCCAAATGAATACACATATGCTTTTCATCATCTGTGTGAAAAAAGAGAGGATATTTAGTGAGCTGTGTTTGTCTTATCACTCTGACAGGAAAAGCTTTTTAAAATTTAATTGTAAGAATAAAGAATCAATCTTGCCATGAAAGGACATTGGCCATGCTCAGCATGAAATCAAGAATTCTCTATTTTTAAACTTAATGTCTAGATGTAGGCCTACAATTTCTACTAGTGAAGTGGACAAGACAGCATCGATGGCTGACATCACAACATTGAGCCAGCATCGTGATCGTAAAATCTCAAATTTTCACATTATACCACCCTGTGAAAGCAGGTTTTAAGGACCACGAACATTCTTATTATTGTTTTTAAGTATGGGTTGCACCTGCCTCGGAATTTCCTTCTCCCCACACTCTGACACACACACACACACACACACACCTACACCTCAGGTAAACACCCCGGCTTGCCGCGCCTCTCTCTCCTCCCGTCTGCTCCATTTTCTCCATCAGCTGTATATTTTCTAAAGCCGCCTAAAAGACTGAGAACTCGTCTTTTTTCCATATATTTCCACCCGCGATCCCTTATCACGGCAGCAGCTGAGTGGCAAGTCGGCGTATTAATGAAGCAGCCAATCAAACAACTGAAAACAACATCTACACTCTGTGTGTTCACTGTTGCTTTACCTGCTCCGTGCGTAAAATATCCACCGCGACTTGTAATGTAAGTTAATAGTCTACCTTCTTTTTTTTTTACCGAATGTCGAGAACACAGCACATAAGACGCCCGCGCACCCGATGACATCGTCCATCCCGATGTTTCATTGTAGATATCGTCCGATGGAAATTTTGTAGACATCGTCCAACCCTACTGTTTACATAAGCGTGTGTTGAGTAGACATACATTAGGAAGCATGATAGTGAAATGTGAGATGCAAGGCTTTTGTTAGATATCTGTATTATGTTTGCAGGAATGCCAGGGTTAACACTTCTCCATCTGCGTGTTTATTGACAAGTTGATGTCATGATATTGTTTGTGTTTGATAGCTTGCTTGCATGTGTATTAGTCAGTATTAAGAAATTTAAGCCACAAAATGAAAGCTCCATCAAGTTGACATTGTCCTGTGTGCCCACTGGACTACCTAATGTAGATTCAACATTCTGGATACTTTCAGGAAGCATACGGTCTTTAAGGATATTGCATAATAACTCTGTTGCACCGGCAGCAGCAGTAACATTACGAAGATCAATGACAACCACAAGCTCTGTTATAGGACAGACTCCAATATTTGTTAGATGGATTGAGCAACTTGTGTTCTCCAACTTCACAAAATCCAATTAGACTTTCTGTGTATGTCTGTGTGAGGATCTACAACCAAGTCACTCACTGGGCCCATCCACATGTCTAGCATTCACTATAACCATGAACACTAAGCTCTTCTTTATCTAACGCTGCTCTACCACAGTTCATTCTCACAGTGTTTGAAATTCTTCTTAGCAGGGCCAGCTCAAGCTATTTTGGTGCCCTACGTGAGATTAGGGTTTGGAACTGTATCATGGATCATTGATTGGCCACTTTCCTTAGTTATGACTTTATGCCCAAACTGGTTAGGTTACGCCCCAAGTAATCGTGGTACAACCAACTTTAGTAGCTGATTTAGTGACAAACTAACTAGTAGTTACTAAGCCTCTAGTGCACTGTAGAACTTACACATCGCTGGTGCAACCCAGTGCAGAAATCTGTTTTTATGAATGTGGCATTAGAACTGATATTCTTAAGCTAAATTTCAGCAATGCCTTATGTTCTAGGAAGTTGCAGTTATCCAGTTAGATTGCAATTCAGATTCATATCCTTCGGTCTGTATCTGAGTCTAACAGCTGTTGTAGCCAGAGACTTTTAAAAAAGTAAAAAGTAAGTCAGTTAAAATGTACTCTAAAGTAAAGTATATTTTACTGTTACATTTTGGAAATGATTGGTGATATATGATGCCACTGTTAAACTGAAGAACGCCTTTAGGCTATGATTGCATTAGGCTAAATGTCAATCCAAAAACACCAGTGAAACAACATCACAGCCATCATCCAAACCGACAATAAATTCTATTAGCAGTGAGAGATTTTGCAGCATCTGCATCCCACTGGTTATCAATTATACTACAGCCTTCCTCTTTATAACCTCACTAAAATTAAGCAAAAAAGAGAAATTGTCAATAGCAAAAAGAGCTATGGACACCGCAGTGGGTGCAACAAGTGATATTAGGCTACAGAAATGAAATAACTGCCACGTTAACAGCATAATAAAGGCAGAGATGTATCAACAATATTAATGCTACAGCGGCTGTGGCCACAAACACACATATTAAAGCAAAGAGAGCTACAAAGTTTCTACACACCGCACACACACAAAGCTATGTTGCTAGGCAATGCAATGGTTGTTTACGTCCCACTGCAGTTGTTGTACGCACCTGTCTGAATGCCATTCTCTGAGTCTTGTACACCACAAGGTCATTCACAATCTGCTCTACGTCTTTACTTGGCCATTGTCAGTGCATATTATAACCAGTCCTCTCAGCTTCTCTGTCCCCCTAAAACCAGTCTACTAGCCTCTCTGACCCACTGCACTCTTCAAAGTTTTCAATCATTTTGGGATGAATGAGGCTTTGCAGGCACAACTGTGAGAGAAATTGTGAAAAACAGCCTCATTCACCTCACTGAATGTAGTTCATAAGCTCACCGTTGGAGCACCCACCATGAGCATTTTAGCATTTAGCCACACAGAGCATGCACCTGTTGGTCACACAACATCTTGGGTGCGTTTGATTTGGGTCACTTAGCACGCTCACCGGGCGGTGCATTAAATCAGTGATTGATAAGAGTGACCTTTTTTAACTATGCGTGTGAGCTGAGTGCAGAGTGTGTCTTGAGACGTGAGGCTGTCTGGAACTCTGACCTCTTGCAGCCAAGACACAGCCAACAGCTTCTTCTCTGCTGCAACCTCTGATTGAATGCCTTTCGTTGTTCCTTTAAGAGCAACCAGTGTCCACCAGAAGGTGGCGCTCTAGGCAGCCGCCCATATGGCCTATGTCTTGTGCCGGCCCTGCTTCTTGGTTTCCAATTACTTGAAGAGAATCAGTTGTAAAAGTACATAATGATAGGCTATGCTTGGCAATTTTTGACAAGCACAGTGCCCGTAGGCAGTCACAGACAGTCGCGCATACACACAGAAAATAAGAGATGCTGGTGGTTGTTAAATTTAGTCCTCAGGCTACTTCCAAATAGAAGATATGTTTTCAAATATTTTAGCAACACACTCACACAGAGAAACACAGAAAGAAATCCCAGAGTAAGTCATGAAGCATGAAATACAATGAAACAACAATAAGTCAATAACAAACACTGGGGGTAACCATGAGAAGATGAGGAGTGAAAGAGAGAGACAGAGAAGATGACTTCATAGAGGCAGAAAAAGATCCACGCCGGAAAAGATTAAACATAGGTGATTTTAGTGCCACATCTGCCTAACACAGTGCAGTCACATGTGAGGTGATGGGAAGAGTTGGAGATAATGTCTGCCTGAGAGGACGCACAGTAGCCCTGAAGGTCTATTTTCTCCTTTTCCTTGGCCTTCTTGGAATGACTCTGGGATAAAAAAGAGAAAAAGGCTGCATCTTTGACAAATGGGTTATGCTTTGTTTGCATTTACCTCAGAGACAATTCCCCCAGCTCCCTCAACGCCCCAGGTCTCTAAACCGTAACAGGGGATGGAGATGGAGGAGAGTAACCAGGAGAAAGGAGGAGTCTGTTAGCACAGTGTATTTATTTCCTTAGCCTGACCATTAAACACACTGGCACTCTGACCCCATGCAATGCCTCAACATCACTTTTACTCAACCTGGCAGCCTTGGGCTTCTCTGTTTTTCTCAGCCTCACAGTCCACTGTATGTGTCTGGGCAGACGCAAGATCCAGGATCGTAAAATACAATAACTCTGCTGAAAACAACAGCACAGGAAGGCAGGAATAATTCCTGCATTCTTTGCTCCTTTTTTGTGTTCTCGTACAACACCCCTTCTTTGTTCCCGCTCAGCTACTCATTGCCTTTTTTCCTGCTGGGAAAATGGAGGTATGTGCAACATGCCACTGAAGGCAGCAGCAGGGGTGGAGAAAGTCAACCCTCTGCTGAACTGTACAAGGGAAGGGGCTGGAAGGCACAAGCCATCACACTGTCTTAGCTCTAAAATCCTTTCTGAATGTGCATGAACTAATCCCATTTTAAGAGTAACATTTTATTTAATCATACCATCAAAATAACTTGATGATTTTATTCAGGCAGTTCCAATCATAATAAACATTGTTTGTCTTTATTCTATAAAGACTTTATAATAGGGCATTTCAAAGTAAATGAACATTTGTTTATGTACCAGCTTGGAGCTGTGCAAGTATAAGGTTCTGACTTTAGACATAGCCCAAGTAAAAATTGATTGGATTTTTTTGAAAAAAGTGTGTCCTCTCCTTTGTTATACACAACCACAAATCAGCATTTTTTAAAACAACCCTAAGAACAGCATATTAAGTGCCAGCTGTTATACAAAGGATCTGCTCAGGACATTTTTGTTCAAAATATGGCACATTCTGCTGGCTATGTATAATGTCACACACACATAAAGATATATGGAGTGTGTGCACACCCATTCACAACCACACCTGGTCTGGAAAATAATTAGAATGCCTAACCATGATTTAATTCTCTCTGTTAGCTAATGACATTCATTATCTTCATTGTAATTGGGGCAAGAATAATCTTTATCATTTCCCTAAACCCCAGAGAATCCCCCTATTTTGGCATCTTCTAATTGGATATGTGTCAGCACTGCATTGATGGTATTAATGTAGATTTGACAGTCACTATCTCAATCTTTCACAATGCACACAGTTATCCAGTTATTATTCACAGTCAGGCTTATGAGCAGGAAGACATTAACATTGGTAAATGTCAGCTCTTTCTTGAGGTATCCGTCACCCTATAGTGGAAACATTTTGTGCAGCAAATAACAGTGTCACTACAAGCAATGCTACCATCCATTCATCCACCCATCCAAGTTGTATGTCTTTCAGTCACTGGAGCAGGAATATTTTGAGTGCAAGCAGGCTCTCAAATTCAAATTAGCTTTATTGGCATGAAAGTGTAGCAACAATATTGCCAAAGCTATATATAAAGTACATAAGGACAATTAATTTCATAAATTTCATTAGATAAGGAAATAAAACAGCAAAAGTTGTGTTTGTGTGTGTTAATACAAAATAAAATAATAAAAAATATATAAAAATTCCGTAAAAATAAATATAAAAAAGTAAGTAAGTAAAACAATAAGCGTGTGTGTGTTAGTATGTTAAAAAATGAAAATATATTAAATTAAAATGAACAAATAAAACAGTAAGCTGTATGTGTGTTAAAAAAAATTAAAAATTAAATGAAAGTAAATGACAGTAACGTGTGTTATAATAATATATTAAAACATTTAAATAAAATAATTAAATAAAACCTCTCTCTCTCAAACACACACACACACACACACGTCTCTCTCTCTCTCTCCCTCTCACTCACTCACTAACTCACACACACACACATATGCACACACAAACACACACTCTCTCACACACGCGCGCGCGCGCGCACGGCCAAGCTTGCCTGCGTCAAAGAGTGGTACTTCTTTGACTGGGATCCTTGTACATAGACGTGCTGCTCCTAGCGTTGGCACCTTGCAAGCACATCAGTCACCTTCCAACCTCTGCGACTCTCCTCCGCTCTTCTCGCTCAGTCGCAGATATTTTGCAGGACGGAGGGGACCACCAACTGTCCGCTTCAGCCGATTACAGCATCTGAGGAGGGTTTTTTTTACACTGGGATATTTTGCTTTCGCTAGCCACGAAAAAAGTCTATGCTCCACAAAAGACACGCGACTGGTCGCTTTACCGAGCCAGTGAGGGCTGCCGCGCGTCCTGGTGATGAGGTTGGTGGCGCACAGCCGACACAGCATTAAAGGAATCCCTCTGTATCTGAAGAAACCGCCCCAGTAAGGAACAAGAACGGGGGAAGCGCTGTAGGAACTGGTGTCGGTTGGGGCGCTATCATTTCGACTAGGATGCATCTCTTCAGTGCCATGTTCCTACTTGTGATGTTAGCTGTCATGCCCTGTGAGGTAAGGACTCAAACGCTTGCACGCTATGAATAAGCATTGTTTAAAAGTTCCTAAAGCAGAGCTGGCCGCCGAGCTGTATCACAGTTGAAAATGAGGGAAATGCACGTATGCATGTTGCAGCATTAACTAGGAGAATTGCTGTTGTTCAGAAGGCATCTCCTTTCAGCATGTAACCTAGCGTGATGAAAAGCAAGGCAAGCATAAGTAGAAAGTTCAGGGAAGATATGACAATGAGCAGAGCTGTAGTTGACGGTAAATTATTACGGGAATTAATCTTACACATTTTAAGACTGGCATACATCTTAATAATTAATAGTATTAATTGTAAGGAATGGAATAAATGCTGTTTGCATGGTGCAAATATAATTGTCTTAAAAGGAAAAGTACCAATATAAAGTAACATTTTCCCATGACACCGTAATTCATTTCTGGGGGTTCTGATACCTTTGATGCACTGGATGTCGTTGTTTATAGACTTTTCTATCTACCTCAACATCACTCACAGAGAGGTCCAGGGGCTCCCCAAGAAACACTGCAACTGATTGCGCTGATTAAGCTGAAAGGACCGAGCAATGAACAGCAACACTGTCAGTTTGTTTACAGGGTCTGTGTGTGATTTGTGGCTGTGAATACAAGCCCTGCATAATTAGTAGTATTTCAGACCAGCGCCAACAAATGGTTGTAGATTCTGGAGATGTGAGACGTGGTGCATGACACTCGAGAAAAGCCGGGTCCTTTTGGTAAAAATGACGAGCTTTGATGTGACCGTTGTAAATTGAAGTGAAGGACGGTAAATTATTTGACCGAGAAAAAGCTTTCAGTCATGGCTGGGGTATTTGGACTTGAAGGGGTTCATCTGATCAGCAAACATGCAGTGTTGAGCAGCTTATTAAGTACATCGTCTGCTGATAAAGTAGCTAGAATTTGCCTGCCCTTGATTGTTATTTGAGTGTATAAAACAGCCAATCATCTGGACGTTGGACAGCACCGTTTCGCACCTTTTGGTTCCATGCGGCAATATGCTCAGGACCAAGGACAGTGCCTTCGGTTCAAAACAGCAGCCTGAGTCAATTTAGCACCACAGACAGCGCCTCCTCGTACGTTGGCGGTGAGCACCAAGGCCACCAGACAAACTGCAGGTCCTTACCTACACTAAAAGTAAAATGTTTAGGGTACTAAACAAATGCAACAGCCATATGTGTATGTAAAATATATTAAAGTGATATTAGACATGAAAGATAATGTAAATGGGATATAAGGTCTCCACTGTAGCAGTTTTTCTTTTGGGATGATTCCTGTGGATGAAGGGCCCCAGTTGTTTAAGGGGGGTACAGAAACAATGCAGTTTGTTACAGCTATAATAACAATACGTATATAATATACGTTTTGGGGTTGGTAGACTTTTCACACCAACTGCCTGACTACTTTTAACTGTCTATATTACAGCATCTGTCTATCACTATATTTAATATAATTCAAATAAGATGCAGCCCATTGTTGCATATTTATCAGACTGAGGAATCGTTGGTGTTTTATATGGCATGTCTACAGAGAAGGCGGACACTGCAGCTGACCTTTAACAGAAGTAGAAGCTACAGTATGTTTTAGTCTTCAAGAGGTACACTAGTGAAAAGGCTGTACTGTACACCTGTGTGTGCAGTTCATATTATAACTTGTACAGCACAGATGACATTAGGGGAAAACCATTTGATTTCCTCCTGAGTGGTATGTAAAGATGTGGAGGAGTTTCCAGGGTTCTAATATAACAGTCACACTGAACACATCCCCAGCTGCATGACTACCGCATAATTAGACCATGTAGACGTGTTGATGTTCCTCTTCAACCTTCTTTGAATTAAATTAGTTAAATTATGTTTCCTGATGCTTCATAACAAATTCAACCACAATAGAGAAGTAGCTTACTTTTTAAAAGTAATTCTAACTCTTCAAGTAAAATTGTGAATTACACAACTTCTGTATTCCACAAACATCAACACAGCAGTATTGATGTTCTTTACTAAAAGAACAGGAATAAATGTCACTGTTTAACACTTGCAAATGTGACACTGAAAATGTAACTGATGACATACTATCATATCGCAGTGCCTTCTTAAGTGGGTTCATACTGTAATTGGCCTTGGGGGACAATTTGTTATAAGTGTTTACATTAAATATTTAAAAGGATGAAAGAAAATATGACGCCACCCATCTCCCTAAGATCGCATGGCAAACATAAAGAATTGATGACTTCTTGCATATCTACTGCAATGAGGGTAACACTCCCTACCAGCAGAGTTGAGATATCCACATATTTTCAATTACAGTCTCAGCACAGCCCTGTCTGAAATATTTGGAGGGCTGTAATGAGACAGATGCACTTGTTTGTTCACTGTTTGTTAAGTACCCGTAAAGCCCAGGGGTGCTTAATGTTACTGATACAGATGGGCACCTGCTTGACCTTGGCACAGATGTCTTGCTATGGTGTGTACCATTAAGCCATGCATGACAGGACACACTGACACAAGCGTGTTTATTGTGTCCTGTGTTTGTGTGTGTGGGTGTGCATTTTTAAGTAATGCATATACACCCATATACTGTAGAGTATACTGTACCAGAGTTGGCTTACACTTTAACAGGGTAGTGGGAGAGATGTATTGCAGAAGATTTAAGCCTGAATGCATCAACAAATTCTTTTCAAAACACAGTAAATTATTATTTTTAAATTACTTTTTCAAAGTGTATTCAAGATATCTCAAATATAAAGGATGATTTCAAATTAACCCTAGGCAACTAACTTCCTCTAAACGTACCAGACATTCAGAGGAATTTGTGATAACGATCATTCTGCAAGGAGTAAACCTTGTTTAATGAATATCATTCTGGAAAAGAGTTTCCTAATATACAAAATATTGTGGCAAGAAACTGCGAGTAATGACTGTCATCAGTCAAGAGTGAGAAATTGTAGTAAGATTAGATAAGATAGACTTTATTGATCACACACTTGTTAGAGCAGCTCCAGATACAACACAACACATAAGAAAGTACACATTAAATAAAAATAGAATAGAAAATTACAAGATATAATAGAAATTGAAAAATAATTATAAGAGTTTTATGTACACTGTATACACCTTTTATATACAGATGTGAATGATATGGAACATTGCACAGGTCACAGCAGTAGATAGTGGCACAGTGTAGAAAAAAATATAATTGCACAGGACAAAACATATACAGCAGTGTAGTTTAGAGGTAATATAGGCTAAAAATAGTGCTATGCACATACAGTACAGTTATTAATAATGTGTGTATAAGAATTAATGTGTGTATAATTGCACAGTACAGGTATTAAATAGTGCAATGTGTTGGCTGATGTTACAGAGATAAACAGTGCTGCATTATGTCATTGCTGTGTTAAAGAGTCTGACAGCCATTGGAATGAAGGACCTGCGCTTGCGCTCCTTCTAGCACTGTCTGTTGCTGAAGGAGCTGCTCAGGGACCACACAGTCTCATGCAGGGGGTGAGAGGCGTCGTCCGTGATTGACGTCAGCTTGGCTAACATCCTGCTCTCACTCACCTCCTCTATGGTGTATGTTGGCATAATGTGGATTACAACACATTTTCTCAAACTCAACATCTTTTTAGTCTGGTTCATATTAATACATAGCATAGTATTGATTGCTCAGAATGTAAATTTTGGATCAACAGCAGAAATTCTATGTAATTTACCTTAGAAATTGAAGATGTTCTATTTACTGCATTTAAACTAGGACTTTAATGTGTGAAATGTGTTCAGGTGATCTATGAGATTATCAGATATTTGCTGTTAAATGCAGACAAGTAAAGACCACAAGAAAATTCTGTGAAACATCCCACTTCACATTTGGTTGGTGACAGTTGCCCTGAATAAATATAACTTCTTTGTGGGAAACAAAGACTTTGAATAATATCAGTCACATTCTCAAATGAGTACGCATTTAGAAGAATGTTTGCAGATCACGAAAATGTGTGTTCCACTATTATCCCTGTCCAACCATCAAACTGATTTTAGTTTTCTGTAGCTTCTTTATTTCTGCTTAAGTTATTGAGTATAAAGATTGTTTAATGTACTTGAAAGAATCACATTGAGGTTTGGAGGCAAAAAAAAAATGTTTGTTGCCGTTCCACTGGAGCAAGAGAGTGCAAGGGGAATACAGTTGTTGGTTTAAGATGTCTGGCCTCGAAGACTCCCAGCACTAGCATGGTTGAGAGTGATGGAGAGTGAAATGAACACTTGGTTTTGGTGTTTTTCTGTTCAAACACCAAGTGCAGTGGGGGAGAAAACCTAATTGCTTGTCATTCTCAGAGAGGGAGACTGAACCTTGTGTAAGCAATTGACTAGATTTTTAAGTAATTTACTCGATCCTTTCTCTCACCAAGGATCAACATAACAATCAGTTTGAACATACTACTACGTTGTATCTTGTTATGTTGTGTTTCCTCTAGATTGGTGCAATGATTGCACCAGAAACTCACCCAGCCGTGGTAGATTTACAGCTAAAAAGGTGCCGTAAAGGAACAAGAACTTGTAAGTCATATTGTTGTTTAAAATATCATTTGGCACAAGCATTTAGTTAATTCATATTGAGCTAATTATATAGTACTTTAGTGCTGTAATAGAAGTGTTGCTGAAAAGAAAGAGAAGCTATGATAATGCTACAACGAGAAGACATTCTTGTAAAAGTATTATTAAAAAAACTGACAGGTCTGATTCCACATACAAACAGGTAAAGTAATGTAAAGCAGTTAGGTGATCTAATGCTAATGCTATGTACAGTGACTCTACATGTGAGGACAATAAGAGTCAGGCAGGACAAACACCTGGGCTGGCTAATGTCCAGTCCAGACAGCTTTAAACTGTCCTCCAACCTGGCAGTGATGCTTTGGCCAAAAATCTCCTTTCCTGGTGCAAGTCCAATGAGAGCAAAGCAGCATGATCACAGTAAAAGCCCTCCCTCAAACATGAGTATAATCAAGCCACTTGTAGTAAATTTCTAGCCTTGTCTTCATGCCAAAAGCTTATTACACAGCAATTTTACCAAAACATTAAAGCTTGTCAAACCCTGTAAAAAAAAAAAAGAAAGACTTAAATAAATGTTCTCCCATTATTATCAGGGGTCCCACATGTTAAAAGCATTTACAAATACTGTGGACTGAGACTGTGCAGCTCAATAACAGTCAAAGAGGAGCAGAGATGTGAGTCTACATTTCCCAGGAGGAAGGACACTGGGTAGCAGGCTGGACAGAGTGTGCTCTGCCAAGCAGCAGCCTAACCTCCACCTAGAGAATTAAACAAATGAAAAGCTGCAGGAGCATGGGTGTAAATCTGCCAGTGAGAGACAAAGACACACACTCAACTGTTAAAATCATCTTACTATGCTACGACAGGTCCAGTGCTTGTCTGAATTACTAAAGCCCATGGAAGGTCAAACGGAAACACATACATACAACTTGTATGAGGGAATTACATAGTTTTTATAGATACAAACAAGTACATTATAGCCATAATATGAGCCACATCTCCCTAACGCATGTCAATAAAATGTAAGCTTAGTGTCATTTTCATACATTTCTTGCTCTGTTAAAAAAGATAACCCACATAACCTAATTTGCGAGTCCACCTTCATGCATTAATATACAAAGATAATTAGGTTGCATCGTGTTTGATTCAGTGCTGCTTGAAGAGATTGAATAGTCTGTGCTTGTGCCATGACTGATTAGAGCTTAAATCAGTGCACAATAATGATTCCACATTGTGTGAGTCAGAATCTTACCACTGTAAAGAGATTTGTTTTATAAAAGAGATACGAAAGGGGCTAGAGCACAGAGAGCTATTGAGCCTTTGTGCTGTCCGCTGTTCACTCTCTCATCTTAATGTTTGATGTCCTTTCATTTATCCTGCTACTTCATCATCAGAGGCGTATGTGCGTGTGTGTATGTGTACAAATAATCCGTACACACAGTGACATTGTGGGGACAAAATTTGTTTTTTGTTTTTTTTTAGGTAAGACTTGATTTTAACGTAGTTTAAATTTAGGATAAGTATGAAAATCAAATGTACAATTTCCTCAGATGTACAGTGTGTGTCTGCGTGGTAGATAAAGGATGAAGTGGTTAGCATGTGTGTGTGTTTTTTTTAATGGATGGAGAGGTTCTGCGTTTTGATGATGATGTACCTGTTTCTGGGTCAGTTTTCTGAATGTGGTCTGTCCATGACTCATATAGGGGGTGATATTAGCGTGTGATGAGGGCAGTGAGCTTCTTTGCGGTGCAGCCCAAGGTGACTGATTTTACTACTGGATTCCTTGGATGAGGCATGAAGGCAGGCAGCAGCCTGCGTGGTAATTGGTTAACAGATGGAACACCGGGTAGAGAAGCGTGTCAGGTCAGAGGTATAGAAGGTGTGTCAGCATGGCCTTACCATTCCAGCTCTAATGTGTACATTAGTAAACATTAGCAACATGACCTTCCTGACAAACAAGTCCATATACTATATTTAAAAACAAAAAATAAAGATTGCAGGATATTATATATTGCTGGTATTCTTTGCAACAGTTTTTCATAGCAGCCCTTTTTAGCATTTTAGACAATGTCACAATGCCCCTCACTCCTCAATGACTGAAGCTTCTACAGAGAAAACCAGATTCCTTGCATGATGTCCGTTTTCTCCTTTTTTAAGCTTTGAAATCATGCAGTAGGTGGGCCTATTAAAATGCCATCCACATGGGACAACATTTGTTGTTGAAACCCTGGGAATTTGAGAAATTTGAAGATATTTCTCAATGTCTGTTAATCTTGGTATTTAGTCCATGTTTTAAATAACCAATTACACATTCACAGCCACAGACTGACCACTACTCATGCTCCAGGGTTGTGTGGGCTCTAAATGACCTCTGTTGCTGTTTTCTGTCTTGTTGAAAACCCAGCGGCCTGCTGTCCTAAAATGACCATTTACAACCCCATGGACTTAGCTGGCTGACTCTAGGGCAGCTCATAATCGTCATTAGAAAAGTCTTTAAGGTATTTGGAGACTGAGCACTAAATTCAGTTTTTAGAGCATTCTCATTTACAAACAGGGTTAACCTGGCAGCTAACCAGCAGCCAGCTGTACACTCAGGGACTGATTACTTTTTATGCATGCAGGAGGGGTTACAATATATTTACATGTGTCCTCTGAGCCTATATTGCCCCTTTTTGACCTTAATTCTTTCTTCCAGACAATTTCACAATGACTGACGGTTGCACAAATAATTTCTCAAAATATTCCGTGTGCTCAAATAATGTCTAGGATGTTGTTTGGATGCTTGCTGACAACAGTGTATGGAAGGATCAGCTCGACTGGTGGGATGAATATCATCCCCATATCGCCTTCTCTCCCCCACTTTCTCTCTTTCCTCCTGTGTGAGTGTGCTGGAGGGTGCAGGACTCCCAGAGGTTTATGTCTGTGACTCTAAGCAAGAGTGACATTTCTCTGACAACACCCAGAACAGGCACACACATGCACGCGCACATGCAGTCTACCCTTTCACACACACATTGTCTTTGTCTTCCTGTCTCTCTCCCATTTGCTCTCTAGTTCACAAACATGTCAGCAATGGGATCCACAACAAACGAAGAGCAGAACAATACATTAATTCGATACCAACAAACATGGCTGAGGCTGTCAAGCCTGTCATAGATTATAGTACGAGTGACAGACGACAATTAGAGCACAAACATGCTCGATCATGTCGTCCATGCTGGACACACTGACTGTCACCAGTAATAAGGGTAACAACACGTTACCCTAGTAACTGCCACCATGGGTCTCAACCAATGATAATTTTTTTTGCGTCCATCTGCTCTTTTTTGCATTGCAATAGGCACCTCCTGACCAGTTTTCTGTACGACCTTGCTTTACCCTGCTCGATGAATCTTTTATGAGCCTGGCAATGTGGGTTTCTGTGTAGAAGATTGGAATATAAATATGGCTGTTGCGCCTAGAGCTCCTCTTCCCGTTCTGATACAAAAGCTTTCATAAGACTGAACAGATTGGGCAAGCTGCTACTTGAACGGTGCTCTTCACATCTTTTCGCTTTTATCGGAAGACACACGTCCCATATCAGAGAGTGTTATGCATGCTCAAACACCAGACTTAGAGTCTGCCTCCACCTGCTCAATCACATGGCTGAACAACATACCACACCCCCAGGAAACCTTGTGTTCTTTAAAAAGGTTTGGTTTTTATGTCAAATTCTTAGTCAGAGGTTTTGTACGGCATACTTTTCTCTCCGAAAACCCTAGTTGATTACACACTGCTCACATTCGTGTTATGGAGTTATGAGCTGTAGCAGCAACTGACATTGAATGAGAAGTGAAAAAAATGTGACAGAGTAAATCTTGTTTAAACTCCTCAGACTCTTTCTCTCTTACTTCCTCTCTCTCTTTTATGTCCTTTTCTATCCTTTGTCTCCCTCTCCTCCTATTTCAAAAGAACCTTGCTACCTTTATTACAGAGAATCCTCTCCTCTCTGCCATGTGTGAGTGTGACAGCATTGCCTCCCATGTTGAAAGCTAACTCAATTGCAGGTCTTTCATTTTGGCGAATGAAGGATGAGAGCTATGTGGTGCGGCAGAAGCGTTGGCAAAAGGAACCATTTAATCGATGTGTTTTCCGCGTGGCACTGTCACAGCCACTCAGTAGGGCCATTGATGAGGGAGGCTCTCTCTGACTGCGCCAAGGCTTAAAGGATCCAGTCAGGGAGGCGTGGGAGCCCAGTAGCCACCAAACACTGCTGCATATCAAGCAGGCTGGCAGAGCTGCTCTCTGCAGCCCCACGGTGAGCAGGGTAGAGAGGTCCTTTGATAGAGACACTACATGTAGGAGAGGGGAGATAACAAGATGCTCCAGTGGAAGGAACACCAGCTTACATTACATTATGCTGCCTGATTCTAAACCCTTGGGATTTCTCCAAGTCTGCAAAACACACAGAGACACAGCAGTGTGTAATACTGGATGGGAACACCACATCTTGAAGTAGGAGTCACAACTAGAGACTGTCATACATTCATATTCTGTTAATTGGGAACTCAGTATGTCTCATATTAAAGAAAAAGTCAAATGGAATGATATCTGTAGCATTGATGTCGTTTACTGAAAGAAATGTGATCTAGCTTTGATGGATTACACTAAATTGGAGGAAAATGATGTAACACACTCACTTTTGCATTAATTTTTCATAGATCAGAGGGCTTGGATTTAGATAAGCATAAAATGAACTTTTCTTAAAGTGAGTCCTGTGCATTCAGCAGTACCATGAAGCTATTACCCATTATGTCCTTTTGATTATTTCTTTATTTATTGAGTATACAAACAAAACAAGCTTTTGAAACAATTGTTCTGAACTGAGTTCTCATTCTACAACATTTTTCACCATCTCTTTTCAATAATCCGCAACCTCAGATACACAGACCCTGCACAAAGAACAAAATGTATTTCTTCTATAGACTAAATAAAGCATCCTTTTGACAATGGGCATGCATATGTGCATTAAGTACAGCCAAGTGTTGTACTGTATTAAAAAGGCTTTATGTGCATTACAAATAAATACCAGCATATAATGTACATATATGACATCTATTCAGTAACCCCCCCCCACACACACACACACACACACACACACTGTAGACAGATGCTGTGAACTGAAGATGCTTTATGAAAAGCGCTATGAGATAACTGTTGTTATGATTTGGCGCTATATAGATCAAACTGAATTGAATTGAATTGAATGCTATAGGGATCAGGGTTGGTGGGCAGTGTCAGAGTACAAAGTGAGAGGATGTGGACTGGGTTTGAATTAGTGCCCAGTGGAGTAGCTAAGCAGGGCAGCATGGCTGGGAAGTGAGTGAGAGAGCAAAAGAAAAAGAGGAAAGACAGAGTGAAGTTGATAGAAATGAAAATTGAAGATTGCGGGCAGGGATAGAGGAAGAAATAGACGGAGAGAGTGCCTTCCAAATGTGCCTGCAGGGTTATTATCTCTCCCATCCTAACCAAAAGGAGAATAATAATTACAGGCCTATCGCTCCGTCGCCATGATTTTATTCCCCTCACTGGCACTGACACTCCTTGCAGATTGTCTTTAATTAGCTCCACATCACTTAATCAATACAGCCGTGACCATGACAAAACAATGGCATGTGCATCCCGTCGCTCTGGCAAGAGAGACACAGGAAGCAGCCGGAAGAAAAGAAGAAGTGTTGACAGACAAGATGAGAGAAGAAAATGATGGAGAGTGGCATTTCTGTGGGTGGGGAAAAAAAGAAACGCCATGCTCTGATAAAAAAAAAAAAAAAAAACTTCTCTTATGATGATTAGAGTCTGTACTTCTTATCTACTATTGAGTTTGTGTGCATGCAGATGAATAGCAAGATATATACGTCGACATTTCGCTCTATCACAGGGTAAGAAAAGCAAGCAGGTTGAAGTCTCGGATCAGCTGTATGTGAGGCAGCAGTGATAGTCCTATCATGTCAGACTATGCTATGGGATCTAATGCAGTAATCCTCGTTATATTTTTGAGCAGCAGAGCTGAGTGCTTCAGTCACACTAATGGTGATGTGATGAATAGGTATTCAGGAGAGTTCTCCTCTTTAAGCCTTAGTGCCTCAGGCTACCGGCCCTCTCAGGCCCAGCTCTCTTCTCTTACTACTCTCTGTGAAAGTAACAACATGCATTGAGCTGGTGCAGGGATCTTCAGAGAAGAGTACTTCGCACTTGTCAGGCACATTTTTCTACTTGGTATATTCGGGATCGATATCTGCTGTTGTCATGCTTAAAACTGTGTTGATCTTATCCAAGCAGCCCTGAACAAGACCATTAAATGTGACAGTGAGACTCGCTGAAACGGATCAGTACTCGTGCATAAAATTAGATATTGTAGAGAGCATTTACACTGTTAAACAAGTATGTGGGTATAATCTGTTTATTCAGGAAAATGCCACCAAATGGAGAACATCAACGAGGAAATTAGAAAATCATCAGATTATAATGGACTGCAAGGCACAAAAGTATTGAGTCCTCCTTATACACAAGCTTTTAAAATCAGCACAAACACACAGTTGTTGTGCAGAAGTGGGCCTTTGCACAGGTGTTATTAAAATTTTAATTAGTGATTTAATCTGTGGGTGTCAGAAATGTCCCCAGAATTTGTTACCCCTCTCAAAATTCATTCTAATACCCCATGCTTAGAGGTTGGATCTTATTTTTAATGCATTCTTGCCTATTTTACCCAAGGCAATCAGGCAATAGTGAACAATGATATGTCTCAGGAGAAATGAGCAGCGGAGATGCAGACAGTGGTGTCCTAAAAAGCAAATGAAAATGTTTACGTTAACGATTAGCAAAGGAAGCGCCTCCTTAAGGGAAAAATCATCTCCCATTCCCTCCTTGTGCTGCATGGAATATTAATGCAAGGGATGGCCTTTCTGATATTATATCTCCCAGGCTGCACTCACAAATATCATCATTAAGCACCATAGATCTGTGTCGTGCTCAGAGTGAAGAGCACACTGCTCAATATCCAGCATCAACTAGAATGCTGCAGACAAAGATGCAGACATGCTGTTTATAGAAATCCACACAGCAACTGTTTGTCTGTGTATAACCCACACAAACTCACATATTCCCGAGCACACACATGCCACAATGTAGCCTAATTCACATTTTGGGTGGAGAGCTGAATTGAGATAGTAATGCAGGACATGTCACTACATTCACAATACAGTTTATTGCCTTGTACCTGCTGAACATTGCATCTGTTGCTGAGAGATCCAGCTTGATGAGCCAATGCAACCCCCTGTGGTGAAGCACCGGGCTCTATGGCCACTCTTTACCATTAGGGCCTACCTCTCCTCCTTCCTCCCACCATCACCATCCCACTCATCATACCTCTCATCTCACACTTGGCTAACTCCACAGAATATTACCCCTTTATAATATTCAACACACAGCCCTCTCATTTCTGGTCTGAATACTCATTTTTCTCCAATTTGTTGATATTTCTGTATTTATCTGTTTGTTTGTTTAATCACTGAACGGCTCAGTGGATCCCCATTTTGACAATGCGGCAGAGACTTTGCAAATTATGTGGCAGGAATTGTCAGCAGGGTGTTAGGCGAAGGTTCAAGGAACACAGGCTAACACAAGACTGTTTATTTATACTAATAAGTCTTTCTACTCTGTCCACCAGCAATGCAAAACTCCACAAAAGCACACAGTGACAGGCTAATTTGTTTATCTACAAGTTTCTCCAAACCATTTTTTTTTTGCCCATAACTCCATGTGGCTGTAAATGTAATATTCAGTTAGGGGCTGTTTGGGAGTTCTCTCCACTGCACACTGTGTTGTACTAATAATGTGGCCCTAATTAAATGTTACAGCTTCTCTGAGCATTAATGACCTGAAGACAGAGGATACAAATGGAGGCTTCAGTGTGAGCTCTGACAAAGAAGCTGGACACTGCAGGCTGGTTATGTCCCTTCATGTCTGATATACAGACATAGCTGATGGGTTGTGTTCATTGTTTGCTCCTGACCATGTTGAGCGCAGAGCATTTAGACTTTCCCCCCCACCCCACAATTGGCTGTTACAAACTCTCAGTCAACCAGATTGTAATTGGCAGGATCGGACCACTCCTCTCTGGTTCTGTTAGTTTCGCTGTTGCAGACGTGGCAGAAAACAGACAAGATGTAAATTCATCACCTCAGGGAGTTTCAAATGCATCACCCATCCTTTTCTCTCTTTTTGGGTTCTCTCTCTGTGCCTCTCCAAAACATCACAGTCTCCTTTTTTCTCCATCTCTTGTGTTATTCCTGAGCTTATTTTCCTCTTGTGTAACCTACCGCAGAGATTAGCTAATCAGAGTGATACCTTCACTCTGTGACTAGGTGATATTTGTAAACAATGACTCAGACGGAGACCAAATGAAAATACTCTGTCCACTGGTTGTCTCTTTAGTCATCTTACAAGGCACTAGGAGCATGGCATCTAAGATCAGCTCTCAGCCCTTCTGCAGATAAAGATGAATATATTATATTGAAACAAAGCACTCATAAGAGCTAATAAGACATT
This sequence comes from Micropterus salmoides, assembly GCF_014851395.1. NCBI lineage: Eukaryota > Metazoa > Chordata > Actinopteri > Centrarchiformes > Centrarchidae > Micropterus > Micropterus salmoides. Next base: position 22,458,382 of record NW_024040041.1, read on the forward strand.
ACAGTGACACTCAATTCCAGAAGTGCTAAAAAACACCTTTAAAATTACTCTCAGAAGCAATAGCAATATTCTATATAGAGACATAATTCAGATTTGTCAATATTTGAACAGCAAAATAGATGTGTTTTATCAGTTGTGCCATGTAAAACTGAGCTGGTATTTGAAGTAAAATGAGGTTGCCAGCATTCAGCGGAAGACAAGTTACCATCTGGATGAAAAAACCTGGTTATTCTTGGTGATAGTGACAAGGCCAACGCCACAAGTTCAGTGAAGGGCAGTTTGAGGAAGCAAGTGGCCATGGGGGGTAGTCTCAATTAGCAGGCTTTCTTTGAGCCTCAGCTACCTTTCTGTTGAGCTGAAGACAGATTTGCTGTCAGTAATTACACCACTTACAGGAATAGCTTTCCTTACGCAACAGAGAGAATGTTTGATTAGCTGGGTGGGAGAAAAGGTCAGGATGTGGCAGCAGCTTTCTGCTGCTGGATCCAGAAAAGGGTGGTTTTTGTGGGACATTGGTAATCAGGTCATGGAGCCAGGAAATGATCATAGTAATTGTGTGTGTGTGAATGAGTATCTGTATGCATGTGCGTATGTGTGAGTGCCTGTGTGTGTGTGGGCAATTCAACTGGGCACATTTACCACAGGAAGTGCTGCACTGAGTCGAATTCAGCTGGAACTGTTGGCATGGGTAGGTGCAGAACAGTGGATAGAGCCATGCTGTGCTGCAGAATGCATGGCAGCTGATTGCTGCATGTAGTTCTTGTCTATCGCTTTGATCAAGCTTTTTCTTTAGCAAGCCTCAAGCAAAATGTGGCGCTCTGCTTGTCTCTGATTGAGCTATCTGGTATTCAACCATATACCATTCATTCATACCAAATACCCTACAAATAATAATGTATAAGCCCCCATGGACTGGTGAGGTTGTAATCAAGGGAGTAATCAGGAGCAATCAATCCTTCTATGAATAGAATATGAATGCATGTTCCATCAATATAGTCATGATGCTTCTAAGAACAAGTACAATGAACTAGGATTTATCCAATGCCATGTTTGCTTCCTCAAAGAAAACATGGCAATGTAAATATTTTTTTTCAATTTAGCCTCTTCTACTGCATCTGTCCCTCTGGTGGATCATTAAAAAGGCACTTTAAGTGGCTGCTAGATTTCAGGGAAACACACAGTTATTGTAAAGTCACCTATAATCTTCCATCTTGTGGTGGAATTATAAAGAAATGTTGCCTTGCGTATGAATATTTCACTCAATCTTTGGATGATATTGCTCCAAATTGAATACACGCAGATAAAGAATAACCATACTCATAACTGTAAACTTACTGTCTACACTGTGAAAACAATTTCACTTTACAGGTGCTTATGTGAATGAATGAAGGGATGATTGAGTTAACTTTATTTATATAGCACCTTTCATGCACATAATACAGTTCAAAGTGCTTCACAATTTAGCAGCAAAAACACTGAAAGCAAAAGTTTCAAACCATACACATACATGAGGAGGAAGGGAGAGAGTTGCTATTACAAAATAGCATTAACACAGTTTCTTTAGATATATTAAAAACAGACAGCTGCTAGTTATAGGCTATATTAAAAAGATATGTTTTGAGTTGTCGTTTAAAACTGTCCGCTGAGTCAGCAAGTCTAATATTTAAAGGCAGAGTGTTCCATATTTTTGGGGTGTAGAGGATCATAAACGATAGGGAGTGCCTTAAAAACAATCCTAAAAGATACAGTGAGCCGGTGTAGGTTGCATAAAAATGGAGTTTTATGATCTCACATTTAATTTTATTTTTTATATCCTGGTAGCAGCATTCTTGTGCTGTAGTTTTGCAATGGCAGCTTTTGGTAGGTCAGTATATAAAGCATTACAGTCGTAGTCAAAACGACTAGAAACAAAATCATGAACAAGCTTTTCAGCATCTTGACAGCTCAGTAGAGGTCTCACTTTTGCTATATTGCGCAAATGACAAAAAGTAGCTTTGGTCAAAATACTTGAAAATAAATTATAGAGCACTTTTGAGAGACTAATTGAGAGAATATCAAAAGTTAGGAGGTATGAGTTTTGATCTCAGACCTGCAGCCTTGTGACACATTATGAATGCATCTCCTTGTTTTTAGTGTGAGTTGATTAGATGGGCTCTACAGGCTATTATGTAAAGACAATGGATAGACTCACCACAGGGTATTGTAGATGTGTTACAATCGATACAGCCAGGCTGCCATTATTGTATTTAAGCACCACTGGGCTGGGCCTAAGGCGGTGACAATGTTTTGTTCCTTACTTTTGTTTCATACAATAGTGACTGAAATAATGTATATTACATGCATGTCACAGCTCAACTGGGTCTCTCACACAACACTGTGGCAACCACCATTAGAGAGGGTATTGTAGACATTTCACAGCTCAGTGGAGAAAATGTATGGCTCATGCAAGTGGACACAAATATGGAGAAGTACTGATGCACACAAACAAATCTATACATGCATATGTAAAGACACACACACAGATGGAAACATTTTAACATAGGCTCTACATGCATGCGCATAAGAACACACATTGGTCATAGTCAAACACACACCATCTAAAGTTATTTTATTGTCTTTAGGAGACTTTAGTGCCTAATCTTGTAAAACAGTGCTGGTGAAAGCTACACATGCAAGGTTATCGACTCCCATGTAAGGTTCATGAAAGCTACATTTATCATCTCACGATTCGTATGCTGTTAAATACCACAGTGGGACAGAGGTCCTACTTCATTTGTGGCGAATGCTTGAATTATTGAACAAATCCAACTCAATAGGATGTGTTCTCTGCACTTTATGCATGCAGGGGTCGATGCATGTGTACTCTATAGTCCTCCTGTGGTCTCAGTCGCTACTGTAAAATATAAAAGCCCAGATGAGTTTCCTTAATCAAAGGCCCACAGGAGCCGTTAATAGATTAAACACTCCATGTTGAAAGCACACCACTGTCTGCCTGCCTGAACCCTGGGGTACAGCCTATTTATGCCACTTAAATAGTTGCTATGGTAATTAGGTCACGCTTTGTTTAGACTGATTTTGATCTTGATATATTTAGAAGGCAGTGGGCCTCCATGTCCATCATCTAATTAATGAATTATGACTCAGAAAAATAGTATTCTTAGACCCAGATGACTCCAGCATCTTTCAGAGCTCAGGCGGGGGCTTGGTTTGTGCGCGGCCTCGCTGCCTCAGTCATAACAGTTCTGCATCATTATGAAGGAGGTCTGTGTAATTAGTTGAAGTGTAATTTTGTCCCTTATTTCAGCTGTGAATATGTAGCTGGCTGTGTGTTTGTGTTCAGTGAGAACGTGGCCTATACTTGGCACTTTCTGCTCCCCAGTATTGTTATCTCACCCAGAGCTTGTCCCATGACCTCAGGGCTTTGTAGCGCTCTACTGCCATCCATGGGTGCGCAGAAATGCTGCTATTTCTGCAGTTGGTGGGCATTTTTTGAACTGATTAAAAATGTCCTTTATAGAGCAAGCCCACAGGCTAGAAGCAGAGTGGATTTTTTTAGATGTTTATGATAAAGCACAAGACCATGTTGGCATCTCTATGTGGAGGCACAAAATGTGTGTATGTAAATGTTCCACAGAAGTGCAAATCTGAGTCCAAGCATGCAACAACAAGATCACCAGTGAAAGTATATGAGCTCGGGACAGAAATAGCAGAAGCTAAGACACATGCAGGGTAAAGGAAACACACAATTTGATGCCATTTTTTCTCATTGCCAGAGGGGCCAAAAGAGACAACAGAGAGACGGAGAGAGCGAGAGGAGTTAAAGGCTAAATAAAATTCACGTAGAAGGAGAACAAAAGAGAGCGACAGAGAATTGGAGATAATGACACAGAAGAGTAGCAGCGAAAATGAGGCTGGCCAATTATTAGAGTGGAAATTATGAAGAATGGCTGTGAAAATTAATCAAAAAGGATTAAATTGATACAGGTTAAATGGCTGCCTAACTCTCTAGCTAATATTTAATGAAAGCTTGTTCTGCCAACAGACTCTGTGATTAGACAGATGATTGGCAGAGCCTGGAATTCTGTGAGGTATGGCAGATTGTCCTCATCACACTCATTATTCCCGTCCGTTATTTAGTCCATCACTTTACAAAAGATGGCATCTGACCTGCGCTCTGTGAGGGGAATTGTAAGTTTGAAAGAGTTCAGGTGCACTCGACTCTACACAGCTAAAGCAAATACGTACGTTAATAACAAAGATCTCTGATTAAAAATGCCTTGACATAGAAGAAAAGGCTGAAGAGGTGAATCCCTATGAGGGAGGATGTGCAAGTTTCTGATTGCAGCCTCTGTAGCTTCACTTGTAGGTACGCCATGCATGCAACATTTTGTTATGGATACAATTTTTTAAAAAACATGAAAACTATGACAAAAGAAGCACTGTCAAACTAGAGAGAAGCACTGTCAAACTAGAGAGAAGCACTGTCAAACTAGAGAGAGAACAGAGTTGGATACATCGCTAAAATCAGAATGCAAGCTGAGGATCAGACATAATTAGGAGGGCTGGGCAGCATAATACTTGTTTTATTGTGATTATAATAATAAATAAATAATAATAAACAATAAATAATCTGTAGAAATAAGGACTTATCTATCTGTTTTCTTTATATCTAATCTAGTCAGTGTCTTTCTATGCATGACCACAGTCCCTATAGTAACTAGCTGAGACTGCTTTATGTCTGCTGACTATTGCTTTCTGTTGTGGTACAGAGAATGCATTATGTAAAATAGGGTCCTCACAAGTGTAGAGTAATGTGTTTGTTTACTGTCTTTGCATTTTCTGTGTTACCTCAGTATTGCATAAGGCATTATTAAGGAAATATTCTTAAATCTGAACAAATTGGATCCACTGGAGGACAATTTAAGAAATAAATGTGCTGTTGCCGTGGTTTTATTATTCTAATCGCAGTGAATCATCCAGCTAACATCCAGTCTTGCACAGTGGCTAGTTGTAGATGGGGTGGCTGTAATCTTTTTCACTCAACTTACTTCGGTGCCAGGTTTTCTTTGAGGAAACTGTGTTCGGGAGCCTGGTTAAATACAGAGATACAAAGGCAAGGACATCCACTGTCTATCCATGTTTAAATCTTTGCTGCCACCATGTGAATATGACGATTACTGCATTGACTTTGGGCGGTGCATTATTAAAAGAAATATTTTGTATGGCACATTACAAACCATAGCATTATCAGAGACCAAATATTTAGCTAAATAACAAATCGCATTTCAAATATAATTAGATGATATGCATGATATATTCACTTGGCACCAGCCTATTTCCAGGACATGTGCATAACCCTACTAGAAAAGCAGCAGCAGTGTGTTTGTGTGTGTATACTACTTTGCATTAAACCTTTGTTGCCTCACTAAAACCTGTTAGACTTTTGCTGCCACATGCCCCCTTACATCTCCTTGACACATTCCCATAAAGTGACAACAACTCGTCACCAGGTTCAATATTGCACACTATGACAGGCATCTGCTTTCTCTTTGACTGTGCGTGTCAACAGTTCATTGGGTGCAATTACAGTGGTTACCACACGGGGACAGTCTTGCTGCAAAAATAGGGGAGCCAGCACAGGCGAGACTGATGTGGGAGCCAGCAGGTGAGCTGAGGAGGGCTGACATTTTTTGGATGGGGCTCAGAAAGCTGTCTCTTCTCATATCGCTTCACAGTACACCCCACACAGAGGAGCCCATATCACTCACCCAATGTGACTGGGTGGGGAGGGGAGCCCATCCAAGGCTGACAGAATGAATAAGTCAGCAGACCAGGAAGCAAGCAAGAAATAGAGATGACCTGGCTATTTTGTCTGAGTGGGCCGTTCTGTCATCATTATGCATGGCTATTTAGGGCATGACATGTAACTGCCCGTTGCCCGGTGTCTTGCCGTAAGTTGTTGCGAGGAGAAGCTTCAAGGAGAAATTTAAGCCAACTTCAACTCACATACGGCTTCATTATTCATTCCATCTGGCTCATTGGTGTAGAGGTGAGTGGCAAATTCAAACAGAGACAAAATACATACCCCACATCCGTCTGTCCTGAAATAAGCTCAAATCAGGCTTGAAGTATAGTCCCAGAGGTGGAATAACACCTAAATAGTCAGCGAAGCGATTGGTATGATATCTGACGCTGGCTTACCTGCTATGATTGTGTTGAAGCCATTTGGATTATAGCAATACAAGGGTGGTAAAATAAAATATATCAGATGAAAAATAACATTTAATCCCCCTTATTCAAGGAAAGCATGCTATGGTAAGGGCAAATCCAAGCTTTATTTTACAGTTTTACATACAATAGTATTTTGATGAGATCTTCAATCTAGTACAAACCATGATTCCATCATTTATGTAAATTCAGTCTTCATCCAAAGTAGCACTGATGAACTTTATTTAGAACATCAGCAGAATTTTTGTGCAGTAAGTATCAAGAAGACATTGTAACTGAATATGGTGATGTGGTTATGCCTCAGGCAGAGTGGAGTTTGGAAGATACTGTAAATGTGCAGGCTACAGCCCCATTTAGGATATGTCATGAAGCAGAATAAGCTGTCAGAACTAGCTGTTGGCATGAGCACCTGGTACTCTTCCACGTTAATACCTTGCTGAACCACCTGCCCATGTCTGCCCTCATGATCCCCTGGCCAGCCTTAAATTTATATCCTGTCCCCCCATCCACAGACAGTGTGATGAGTCTGTAGGACAGACCATTGTGCCTAGGATGCCCTGGGCACACACATGTCACATAAGATAGAGCACAGATCGGCCCTCTGAAATCAGCCTTTCTCTGATCTCCACGCCTGAGAAATGAGTGCGCGCACACAAGACGTGAGTCATAAAAGAACAGCCAAATGTCAGAGAAAGAGAAAGGAAAGCAAAAGAATAGATACATGCATGCAAAACAGGGCTGGCAGGAACAGAGCAGAGGCTGATGGGGAGGGGGTGACACGAAGAGGCAGCCAATGCGCAGCTCTGCATCTTGAGGAAGAGAGGGGAAGAGAGAGGGAGTGAGAGAGAGAGGAAGGGAGAGACAAGGGGAGAGTGAGGAAGTGAGAGAGAGGGAGGGGGTGAGGCTGAGGCAGTCACTCTGAGAGAGAAGATTCCAGCGCGATGCTGTTGGATGTGAGCTGCTCTCCTCTAACCGGTCCCTGGCTGTCCCTTTGACTGAGCCAGTGGTGTGTGAGTCTGGTAACTGTGTTTTACCAGCTCTGGAGGCTCTGCTGCTGCTTGGGCTGAGGAAAAAGCTGATTGGCTGGTTTCCTGCCTAAGCTGTCTGGAGCAGAGAAGCGTTGACTAGAGCTGAGGTCCAGGGCAGGGTAGGGTAGGGCTGGCTGTAGGGCCGTTTGCGCCGGGGCCCCACAGGAAGCAAACATGAGCGTTCCCATGCTAAAGATCGGGGCGGTGCTCAGCACCATGGCCATGGTGACCAACTGGATGTCTCAGACTCTTCCGTCTCTGGTGGGACTCAACGGGACCACCATCTCCAGAGGGGGCACCTCGGAGAGGATTGTCAGTGTGCGTATGACTTCCTTTGCTTTTTTGCAAATGTGTGCACTGTATTTTTTCGTGCATGCTCTCATTGTGAATTCAAGAAAGAAAGAGAGAATGACAGATGAAAGAGAGTGACAAAGCAAAAGACAGAGGAGTATACTGAAAAATGGGAAAATACAATAATTTGAGTTAGCGTGTGTTTATATGTTTAACTACAGAAAGAGCTGCTGGCTTTCAGAGAGCAGTGTACAGATGTGAGTGGGATTGCGAGTGTCTGTCTCAAGGGTTATGTTGTACTAATAAGAGAGAGATGAGGTATACACAGAGTTGTGTTGTTAACCAAACGTGAATGATGCACATGTTGGTGGCGTGAGTCGCATTAAGTATAATGAAGCTGAATTGTGGGCTTGTGACTGTGAGTGATGGTGAGAGGCGGAGGATGCAGTGTGGACGGCTGTGGTAAATCATATGTTTTTGCCGGGGTGACGGGAGGTAGAGAGCTGTTCTGAGTGATGTTCAGGCTGATTCCATCTGTCAGTCACCTCCAGGGTGGGAAGGATGGTGCTCAGATTCAAAGGTGATGGGGAAGACGGGGAGTTTGACATAACATTACAGTTTGGAGTATGGCTTATTTCGTCCTCCCTCAGTTTGTCTGCAAATCCTCTCAGTCCTCCTCTCCTTGAATAAAACAATCTCACTTCACGTGGGAGGATCCTACATATAGAAAGGGCATTGGAGGTGTTTTGTAACTAAATAAAGCACTTTTGTTTAATTTTTTTTGTTAAGGTATTGCATTTAAAATTTGTTTACAAAGAAGCCTTTCCTCTGTTAAATGCACACATGCGCACAAATCTAAAAGTTTTATGTGTCTGTCTTTCTCAGTGTGCTAACAGGAGTTATGACAAAGAATGATAAATATCAAGCAGAGGAATGAATGAGACATTTTCTGGTTCGTCAGCTGTTAATGATTGCCTTTGCCTCTATCCTGAGTGTGTTTTTATGGCACCTTACCCAAGCAAATGCCTTGCTCTGTTGAAATGATTTAATGGAAAGGAACGTCCCAAGAGCTCTGTGACCATCTGGATTTGTGTGTGTGCATGTCCACGTGTGTTTAAAACATGCACTCTGAGGACATATGTTTAGGCATTCTTGTCTCAGGGGTGAAGGTCCATCTGTTTGAATTAGAGTTTTATAATTTATAACGGTTCGTTAAAACATCAATCCACCACTTTATGTCTCCTTAATGATGCAATGAGCTGTCGAGTCAAAATGTTTTCTTTGGAGAAAAAGGCATCTTAGCACAGTGTTACCTTTGAGAAATTGTCACTTAGCATACTTAGCTAAAAGCGTATTTCCCAAAATATTTTTCCTTCTTTCCTATAATGTGTACATATATATCGGCAGGTAATTTAGACATTTTGACAAACATCAAAATCATTATCTAATCTCTGTGACAATGTCAGAGTAAAAGGCACGTTTGAATTATTTACAGCACTAAACTCTATAATCCTATTGAACACCCACCTTTTCCTCGGGGTGCATGGTCTGGATAAGCCATCCATTTATTTCTATACCCGCTTATCCTGCTCAGGGTCAAGGGGAATAAAAAATCTTGCAAGGTTTCTTTTCAGTAAAATCATTCTAATCAAGACTCAAGACTGGGAGCCTTATCATTTGCATTTCAAAAGACCGGATACAACTGAATATCAAGCATAGTTATGAGGAGATATTTTCTTTCAGGCAACCCTCATTCATAACCAATGGAAGAAAAAATGCTACTATTGAAGTCCATTTAATCAAAGTTTCTTTAAAACTGATGAGCCAGTTTGATTGTGCCAAAAATTATTACAGTGTAACAGTCTGTTGTGATGGGAAATTTCTTCGCTTTGAGACAGGAATAATCTCTCCTCATAAACAATGGCAGCAAATAAAACTTTAATGTAAAACCTTGCCTCAAAGTCCCATCACTATTGATGCGACATTTGCCTGTGATGATCTTAGAAGCAGTTATGACTCACATAATGTTTAGAGCTCTAATCAAAGACAATCTAGCTACGGTCTTGTGACACTGTGGTGCTAGTGTGCCAGTGGCCATTGCATGGCTGCTCCCCGCCCTGGTACCCATGCACGCTGCGTCCCATATTCTCCCAGCTCAGAGCTATCTCAAAGTCTGCTTCACTTGCTTTGTGTGCCTGTCTTCTAAGCAGCTGATCCAAGAACACACAGCTGACTGAGTTTATATGGGCCTTTCTGTGACAGCATTGAGCACAACACTGCCTGGATGCTTGTACACATCTGGATAGTGCAAAACCATGTTCCTTAATGAGCGGAAGAGATCCTGGAACTCTAACACTTACATGGAACTGGTGCTGCTACACAGTATGGTCAAGGCCAAACAAGCTGTAGAGGTCTACAGGCAGTAAGCACAATTTTTTTATAACTCTTAATCGTATAATTCTTTATTAAACTATAAACAATATTTACATTAACACTTGTCACAAACAATGTTTACAAAGTACCGTGTGTAAAAATACAATAGTGAGGAAAATAAATTGTATGATGAATGTAAATTTGGCGTTCATTTTTCCAGGTAGTTATTTTAATTTAGTCAGCTAGATATAAAGGCATGGATAGATTGACACATTCAGCAGCATTAGCAGTTTCATGGCTTAGGCTTAAGGGCGGTTAAGTGCAGAGGCTTTTCCCATGTAGCCTTTAGTCTGTGGTGACTGTTAAAAGCTCTTTGATGACCTTTGCAGCTGTGAAGTTACATGGTTTCAAAAGTTCTCACTACACTTTATATAAATGCTTCAACATTCAGTTCAGTTCAGTAAATCAGTTTAGTAATGTTGAAATTGATTCTAAAATGGTAAGTATTGTAAGTATGTCAGCACAGGTGAAAAATGCAAAGTTTATTTGGAGAGTTAGAGTATGCATGTATGTATGTATGTATGTATAAAGTTAGTTTTTTGAAATAATTGTTGACAATTTCAGTTAAATGAATTTCACAGTTTCACACAGGTAAGTTTAAGTCTAGGTATAACAAGCGTGTAAGTAATTATCTCAGTGTGGCAGGGTTATATGTAGCGTCACAACACAAGGTTGTATTCGATGAAGTAGTAGAAGATGTAGTTCCCTTATATGCTACTCACAAAAAGCAAATGACATATACAGAAATGATAAACGCTAGATGGGTGGATAAATAACAAGTCATAGAAATGAAACATGGTGCAGTGCTGAGGATGAATTTAGGAGTCTTACAGCTCCTCTAAAGTCTGGTGGTACAACAGCAGATGCTTCTGTATCTCTTGCCAGACGGCAGCAGGGTGAACAGGCTGTGGTTGGGGTGGGTACTGTCTTTCAGTATCCTCTGGGCTCTGCGCAGGCCCCTCACCTCACCATATGATCTTTTAATATGATTTTCAAAGCTGAAATCAAAGTCAAAAGTGACACCTTAAATCTTGGACACAGGTTTATTAGCAGAAGACATTAAAGTCAAAGTATATTAAGAAAGAAAGTATATTAAGATAAATAATATCTGCTTTACAGTAATAATATCACATAAATCATTGCCCACTGTGTGATTCTCTCAGCCTGGATAGCAATAATTAAGTCAAGGATTGCTGACACATTGTAGTTTATTATTTCAATTAAAAAAATGTCTACGTATGTGTGCATATGTGAGTGTGAGAAGGTCATAAATAAATCATAAACTTTCACCTACTTGCAGTAATAGCAATAGCGTGTGTGTGTGTGTGTGTGTGTGTGTGGTGACTCTCCCTTTGATATCTAAAATAAGAAAGCTGTGAGGCAGAAGAGTGAAGAAAATATTCTCAACTCCAGAAGGGAGCATGGAACAACAAATGGCAGCATGGAAAGAGCCAGGACTCAGAATCTGATTAGGGTCACCCCGCCTCTGTCTGCCAGGGTGGGGGACTTTAAACTTTATCACATCCACTGTGCAATCCAATAAAGCAGATTGTAAAGATCGATTCTTGGCTATGGATTAAAGTTAAACACTGCTGCAGATTTTTATTTGAGCACTTTTCTTTTATGTTTATTATGCTGCCTTCAACCAACATTTATTTGAGTTCAGACCCTGACAGGTGTCCTCTACTGCTTTGTCAATGTGAAGCGGTGTGCAGAGCCAGAATCTCAGTGAAAGCCAATCTTGTAATATAATTTTAAATTGTTTTTGATAGATTAACAAATTATGTGATAGCCTGTGTACAAAGCAGTATTGATCCCAGAATCTATTGGGCTAGTAATCAGGCTTTTGACAAGGTTCATTTGCCATTATGAGAGTGTAATTTCCAACTAGCTGAACTTAAGACTGAATCATTGCTTTGCCCTTCAAAATCAATTTGATGATCTCACAATTCACACAATTCTGTAATCCATATTTTCCTCCAACGAAGCACTGACTGTGTTCTAACACTTTATACAATGTTTCTCACACTACCTTGCCACTCTTGTCTCCCTCCTCTATTTAGCACCAGCCATGATAGAGCTATCTTGTACCCGTCTAACAGCAGAGTGGATGCCAAAGGCTTTTCACCAGGGCACCTGGCATGGCGCTAGCAGCCTGCTCTAAAAAAGTATTAAGTTGTAGCTTCTCGCTTGTAAGTGCTGAGCATCGGTGAGTGTAATTTTCTCTCACTTCTCCAAGAGTTCTCCAACTGAGCCCCCCACTTCAAAAAAACAACAACATTTGACGCATCTGCCCACCCCCACTGTCATTCAAGTGTGATCTGGATTGGAACGAGTGAGCCGCAGATGGAATGTGAGCAGGACACCACACAGGAGGGGTGGCAGCCATGGGAGTGATGGAGTGGGAGAGAGTAAGAGGCAGCAGGGAGGAAAAAAGAGGCAGCAGAGAGGGGGCCATGATGAGTTTATGAGTCATATTATTGACTGGCAACCATGCTGTGCTGATTGTGGTAATCGGTTTTCCTTGGAAGCAGGAGAGACCAGGGAGTTCACAAGGAGTCTTCATTGAGTTTTATTTTAAAGGCCAGCAGCTGGCCTGTGCATTGAGGATTGGCTGAATTCCGGTGTACTTGCATGTTCATTTGTGTGCGGTAATTTACAGCAATACCTGGCCGTAGTATAGATAGAACATAGTAAACATAGTATAGATAGAACTAAGCTCTGTGTAGCAGGGACATGTGTTTACTTTGCAAGGGACAAGACTTGAAAGAAGGTAATGACTGGTATAAAACATCATTCTGCAGCGGGTAGGTGAAGGGAGGTAGTGGGGGATTGGAGCTGTAGAACTTGGATAGAAAAGTTGGCATTGTGGAATGGAAACGCAGAAAAGAGAGAGATTACATCGGTAGTACCTCTTACTTTGTTCTCTCTCACCTTGATGCCTCCAACATTCTCAAAATGCTTCTTTCTTTCTCTCCATATAACTTTATCTCAATTCTCATTTTCTGACGCTGTCGGTCCTCTGTGGTTTCAGAGTTTCTCAGATGTGGCAAGCTCAGTTCACAGTGTAGTGGTCAGCCCTCTCCCATATCTCAGGACTCCCATATCTCAGGCCTGCTCCTGCCTGTTTGCCCCTTCTGCCTGCTGCTTATGAAAGTTATAATAGACTTCCCGTCATGCTCATAAAGTAGGGAGCTGTAGATTTATGATCTCATTTAGCTCTGGCTTTACAGCAGCCAGCTCCAGGGTTGTTCTAATGAAATGCCAAAGGAAGTCCATCCTGCAACTCTCAGACAGTGATACCACCAGCTCGAATGTTTTGAATTGGATAATCCCTCTGAACTTTGTTAATCATTAAAAACACAATGGTTCTGAAATTCTTTGCGCTGCCCTCAGATAATGGCACAAGTTGGTTAGTTAGATTTCATAATGGCTGCCCCTAAACTTCACATACACACACTCATCTGAAACTGATCTCTTTTGTCTGCAGGATACAGAAGACAGAGGAGATGCGTTTATAGATAGCATTTGGTTACTACATTTTAGCTTAGTAATGACCCCACCTTCTCATCTGTCTCGTCTTCTTCTCTCTCAGCAGCGATTTCACTGAAGTTGTCATTCAGCGTTGTAACTGGGCAGCATTTGAACTAAGCTAAGGAAATTAGAGCCATCTCTCTCTTCCTTGTCAGCCTTTCTCAAACCACAACTCTTCCTTTTCTGCCTATCAGTGTATCAGTAACTCCCACTTTAATCAGCTTTCTATTGGAAAGATGGGAGGTTGTGGTTGGAAGATGTTCCAGCAGTGGATGTTGGGACTTCATAGGCCCAGGCTGTCACATGTGATGTCATGGGAACAGAGGGAAACCTGAGGTGCTGCAAAACAGAATCAGAAATCTTAAACATTAATATTCACTTTAGTGAGCAAGCCGAATTGATTTTCATCTCTCTTGCCCTCTGTGGTTTCCTGTTGTTTTCATTGCTGGTGTCTTCTGCCTTAATGGGTTTTTGCATGGCAACCATGACTGTGACTTGAGCTTCAAATCTGGCACTTACATATTCTATTTCATCCCTCACATCTAATGGATGAATTTCTAGGACAGTGAACTGTACGCCTCCTCTCTCCTGAAACTATCGTCTGTGTCTGGGGGGGGAGAGGATTATCCCAACAGACCTGAAATGTTCCCAGCTAGCCACCACAGATAGTCTGATGATGATAGCACAGGTTATGTTATCATTACTACTAAAATGTAAATGCTTTGAGGCCTGACCTGCAAACATTATTTGTTCATTTCACTCTGCATACCCTGAGTATAATTTTGTATAACATTAGATGTTGAGGAAGTTTTTCCAACACTAATGAGATATCTGATAGGCTGCATGGTGTGAGCACAATGTTAAATGAACTAATGTCAATGACCCACTCTTAGCTGCAGAGAGGAGACTTAATCATATTTATATAACTAAGACAATGTTCCATAACATATTCAAGTTTGCTACCAGCACCCTGAGAGAGATCAGTTGCTTATGATCGCTGATATATAGATTTCCTTGCAATGGCTCAGGCAGAAAGCATATAGGGACAAAGCACATTTGCATTTAAGAATTACCTCTTCCCATCTGCTCTCTAAACTGCCACTGTGATGAGAGTGGGGAAGTTAGTGCAGAATGGATAGGTGGGTGGTAATGAAATTGGAACTGATTCAAATAAGCTCTTAATTTCAGCCCAGCATTTATGAAACATTAATGAAGAGGGGCGAGGATCTGTTGCTGTGAAAACTCCCTGGCTTGAAAAAGCAGCATGAGTTTAAACATGTTGGATGATGAAGAACGTATTATGATAATATAGCTGACGTGCCTCTAGTGTTACTTTGTTGAATTTCGAATGTATCGCTTATTACTGCCCACTATGTAACATATCGTCAAAAAGTCAGTGTGTGAAACCAACTGTGGCTCCCTTTCAGGCTGATTGCAGTATGAAATATTGATGTGCGCTTCTGCATCCATGAGCAAGAATTTTTCTTAACCAAAAGTGAATATCTGGTACGTAGGCAGAAAACCCCCCACATGTAGGGATATGAGGTAATTTTGCTGAAGGTAGGAGGCAACACATATCCTCAGAGTGAGAAACTTAAGTGGATTCTACATCAACCTGTTAACACTGCAGGATGTCAACTGTAATGAGAAGCCGGTGTGCCATGCTGTGGCCTCATGATCCACTGTCTTATATACAACCACAATATCGTAGCAGCCATTGCACTTGCTCTCCAACAGTCCTGCAGTAATCAGGCATTACAGCTGTATGCATTTCCAAAGAAACCCTCCTGGGGGTAGAACAGTAGGGTAGCTGCAGTTTTAAATGCATTTCAGAATAAATACATTATTAAAATCGATTTAATTCACGTACATACTGTATGCACAAACATACAAATATTCTGTATGGGCTTTTCTTTCATCTACATCATCAGGTATGTACAAATACACAGGCAGATACACAGGCGTGTGCACAGAAATACTTAAACACATGAGCACTATATTAAATCAGAAGTCCTGACAGTGAGTGAGATGCAGGCAGGGAACCAGACAGAAGAAAAGAATCTCCCCTCAAGCCATGGCAGAATGAAATAGACAGTCAGATGCGGTTCAAAGAAATTGGAGGAGGTTCTGCTGTGGAGTCTGCTCCTTTTGTCTTGTCTTAACTCCAACTCTGGCTTCTGCAGACCTCTGTCGCCTCGCCACCTAACAGCCTTCTGATGCTGGGTTCCCTCAAAGAAGGAAGACTAACTACTGGCTGCACACTGACTCACAAATATGCATCAATATTAAGAATAATTGAACGATAATTTAGCCAAGTGCCAATAAGTTCCACTGTGAGTCATTCATGTGCACAGTAGACATTCAGTCATACTGAAATATTACTAATGTATGTAATACTGTATGAATAAAAAATAGGAATAGAATATTACTCCTGACTTAGTTTAATTAAATTTAGAAGTTACTGTATGATTCTACTTAATATACCTTGAATATAATGAAACATTAAATACTACAAGGAATGACAGTATAGCTCATCTAGCTATAGTCGGTTTGCCATAATTCATTTGGAGTAAGTCAGATTTAAAATTCACTCATTCCGAGAGTGTGAGAGTGGAAGAGGGAAAGGCAGCGAGACCAGGGGAGGAGAGAGGGAGTGTGGTGTCAAGGGATTGGCAGGAGTGACAAGATGTGACAGTGAGCACATTGGCTCGCAGGGTGGCTGCTACTTTACACTCCAATCACACAGTCCCCCCGGTCCCCCAAGACATTTTAATCTGATCCCCCGACCCAAGGAGACGAGAGAGCAGCGCAACATTGCTCTGAGCGGCACAGAGCCGAGCCACAAGATTTTATTTCAAGCATTTTCCTACCACTTATGTGGATGGGTCTTTAATTTCATCACTAAAATGGCTGCTCTTTTTCTCATTACATTTTGCTTTATATGCTGAGTGTGTGTAGATGCAGTGTGAATGAACGGATTGTCCTGGCCGGGCCTTTGCGTAAAACTGTGTGTACATGTGTATGTGCTTGCAAGTGAACAGCCCTACTTTTGATTGGATTAGTCGGGGAGAGAGAGATATCCACCCTTTCAGCCTCGCCCCTCCTCCACTGGTTACAGCCTGCATTATCGATCCCGGACAGCTCCATTTCCTCTCTGTGTCCAAACTTATTAGATGCTCTGCTTTCACACAGGCTGGCCTGACTCTTGTCTTTGAAATCCCCATTTTCCTCCCATTTTGTCTTTGTCTTTCTTCATCCACCATCAAGATGTTACTCTATCTCTGTCGTGCTTTTCATCCCTTTGTGCATTTTCCACCAATGTTCTTGTCTTATCTTAATCTGCACCCATTTCTGCTCATTTTCTCCCTCTCTTCTATCCGCTGTCTCTCTTTTTTCCTGTCTTTACTGCTGTGAACACCACGGTCAATCTCAGGCTTCGCTTTCTCTCTCTCTTTCTGTTTCTCTCCAGTTAATACCAAAATTAGACTGCAAGTGATTTGAGTATTTTGAGGGTGACAATTGCCATTAATTGCCTTAGGGGAAAAGTAACTTTTGTCAGGGTTGCATAGACAAGAGGATGCCATAGAAAACTTGTGACTCTGCAGCTAACTTATGGTGACAGAACGGGCACAACTAATCACAATACCGAACATATTAAAGTGCGTTTTTTTTCACACTTTCTTCAAACACTTTGAAGTATTAGATAAATGTATTAGTTTAGAAATGTTTTATAAGGGTGGAACATTTCTCAGATTACTGTTGATACATGCTGGCAGAATAAAATATCTTGTCTGCCCTCACACATTTTCAAAAGCCTGCTTGGTAGCAACATAGATAAACAGCAGCAGACAGACGCAACCAGTTTCTTCACAGAGTCTGAGATATATATGTCTATGTTTCTGCAGGCTCTGTACCCGAGCCCCGAGGAGGGCTGGCAGATCTACAGCTCGGCACAGGACGCAGATGGGAAGTGTATCTGTACCGTGGTCGCGCCGGCCCAGAACATGTGTAACCGCGACCCACGCAGCAGGCAGCTTCGTCAGCTCATGGAGAAGGTGACAGCTGTCAATTACACACTCACTTTGAGACACGACTGTTACCCACGCAGATACACAAGCACAAACTGCCACACTGCACTGCGCTCATGTCTGTCGCCGTCTGTCAAATACAGGCTGCTGAAGTGAACGGTCTCACTTTCTTTACCCCAGAGTTGATCAATCATGCAGATGAACACGACGCAGAACGGAAGACGATTGCCATTGTTGGTTGGTTGTTATTCTTTTTTTGAGAAACAGATGATTAAAGCGAATGAAGCATTAATAGCCTTAATAAGATAAATGTCCTTAACTTACCCATGAAATTGGATTCATTGAGAATTGGCCTTATAATGTTTCTTTTATTAATATAGATCCATTAGATAAAAATTAAGAAAATTAACTGTTTTACCAATCAGTGAAAATAGCAAATGCTTTTTTCGCATAGTTACACAGCAAATGCTTTGCACACTCAATCTGTTTACTCAGACTTGTGCTCATTGTTTTTCTCTAAGTGAAACATTTCAGTCAACACTGCATACTTGTGTCATGTCTGACAAGCAAATACATTTAATGTTGTACAAAAATATGTACTCACACAAAACCTTCAGGCATGCTTCCATGTTATAGCAAGCAGACAATAAATCTATGTTTACTATAGAGTGTTATTGACCTGCAGTGCAAGGCAGTGTATGCAAATGTAATTTCCTGCTTGTGTCTAGTGCATAAACACGCACACACAGATCAGGGGTGAGAGTACAGGCAGGAAAGAACTTCTGCTCACAAGTGATCCACAGCTGCTTGTTAACTCTCCAGATCTGCAACTGCATCGATTGGTGGTCTGCAGGCAGTACATTGGCATCTTTCAATTGTAATCCGCCTTTCTTTCCCAAATTAAATGATAAAAACCTGAGAAATAATGTTTAATACCTTTCACTTGCTTGATGGTCCGTGGCAGCTCACAGCAGAGTTGTTATTGGACACTCAAAAGCAGCGAATGGGTGAATAAGAGTGAGGATCTACAGAGCGAACGAAAGCCTGGGAGCAAAAAAGTAGGAGAGTGTGGGTAACACAGGAGGGGCTGACATTGATGTGGTCTTGTGAGTAGAGGTGGTGGTAAATTGAAATGCTGAATAGGCTCTGAGGTCCTGATGGATCAATGAGACACCTGAATTCACATATTGCATTCATTCTGATTGAAGTTTGCCTTTTCCCCTGACAGTCTCTGTCTGCTGGTGTTTCAAGCACGCATTCATACAGACAAAATCCACAGTCATACACACTTGAAAAGAAGCATATTCCAACAGAGAAGGCATATTCAGGTATAGAAGCAGGCAAACTTGATAAAGCTATTCAGAGAAAGTCTTTTTGTTCATCTAGATGCGTGCAAGAATGCATATGTACTGTATGTATTCATAGGAATTGTTTATATATATATATACACACACACACACACACACACACATATAGATTTATGTGTTTAATATATATGTTTATGAATAGTTTCCTTATTGTCAGTGCTGCTCATATAGCTCATAGCGAGTGAGTCTGTACATTAAATGCAGATTGAATTCCCTACAAGTCTATAGAGTACTATACGGTACAGTAAGCCTGCTCTCCACATAACAACAACCATATAGGTTGTTATAGCCACACAAAATTACTATTCGTGTTCACGTTTATTGTGGCAACAACCTGTAGTGGCCGTAAAACGCAAACACATGACAAAGACAGTCCCGTTTTATAATTGGCTGCTTTTCACCCAGGAGACCAGCGTTCAGTTCCTGTGTTAAACAAGACGGATTTGATTTTTAATAAAGTCAAGTAGCTATGTTAGCTTCGTAGCATATTGATCAGTAAACCCAACTGCTGTGTAGATCGGCCATCAGGCCGGGATTCACCTCCTTTGTGTCGCTGCAGTCTCCACGTGTTTATGTCATGTGGCATGGGTCACGTGACATGATTTCCAAAATGTCCAGTAGGGGTACTATTGTAGGATACAGTCATATGAGTTGTATTTGGAGGTTGGTTAAAACTATGTTGCTGTTTAGGTTGGAGGACTTGTAACTGGTAGGCCATCTTGCAGAGAGAAACATAACTTTTGGGTGGGTAAAGACAAGGATATTCAGCTTAATCCTTTCTGATCTCAGTGATAATTAGTCAAACCTGAATATGATGAGACTTAAATATAGAGCAATCTATTAATAATAAATGCCATAAATACTACTATTTTTGAGGGTGCAGATTGTGTTGCTGCATTTTATTGCATGTCACCACTTACAATTAAATTACCAGAGTGAAATGATCATCTCTGTCACACAGTATCAACAAAAATAAAAAATATTGTAAGCTTTGTAAATATATTATTTATGATTTTATTTTATAGTGTGGGTGTTTATGTTATTGTGTCTAACCCTCTGTACACGCACACAGCTTGAAAGACACCAGTATCAGAGCCAAGCGCTCCCGTAAGTCCAGCCTAATGAGGACTCCCGTCAGCGCAATTGTGATCTGCACACAAGTGAAAGCCACAAGTTAAAAGATTACGTGTGAGTCTGTGTGTACACATAATTGCACCATGGCCGCTAAGACGTCCTCATTTGAACCCGAAGCATGTGGGGGAATTATATGAGCAGACCACATCCACAAAGGCTCTTTCTGACAGAGAAAGCCAAGGTTATGCTAACAATGTCAAAACTGCCCTCTGCTCAAAGAATTTAAAGTAGCCTTGTGCAAAAACCTCCATTCAGCTTTCTGCAAAGGCAGACAAAATGCCATCCAAAGCAGAGTTGACCCTGAGGGACGGTGGCGTGAGAACACCTCATTCCCCTTTGACCATCCCTGTGTCTGACTATCTGAGTTGAGATGAGATAAAATGAGATAGGAGGGCACAGACAGGTATACATACGCACAAAGACACTTAAGGATTTGGTCCAGAGTGAGTCATTACACTGGACACTTACGATTGATTGGATTCTAGTATGAGGAGCATCTTACGTGGCCAACAGAAAGTATGGTTGCCACGGTTCAGAGGATCAAGCAGTCCCAACTGCTATCACAGCCCAGGAGGATGGTAACACTGCATTTGTTTAGACTCCAGGCGGGTGGAAGAGTTTACTGTTCTACATTCTTCCAACTATTCCATCTGTACTGCTGTCAAATAAGATTTAATTGGTGAAGAAAATATTTTCTGACCAAATATTCCCCGGCCAGTTCATGAAGCATGTGGAAGATGAGTTGGGTGTAGAAAAGAGTAGGCTGGACACGAAATAATTGAGTGGGTTGTCAAAGAGTAGGCAAGCAAGGCATTTGGTGCAAAACAGACTTTATGCCAAACTGTGACCTTTGAGAGTTGGGACTGTTTGTGTTTTTGTTAGGAGTGATTTGAATAAATATCTTCTGTGTTCTTGGGAGTTTCAGTGGCGCATGTCTGTGTGGGTGGGAGTCTATTTGTGTGGGAAGTTGGACATATGCACACGTGAGCCTCCTAAATGCACCAACGCCCTGTAACATTTGTCAATGTTCAGATGATTTCTGGCCAGTTCAGGGCAACATGCAGGAGATGAGAGGGTGTATGAAACAGTAGGCTGGTTATGCAGCAACAGAGTGGGCTGTCAACGAGTGAGCAAGCTGAGTACCTAGTAAAAATTAAACATAGTGCAAAACCGAGTCCTCTGAGAGCTGAGATTCAATAAACACCTACTTGAAAACATGTTTGCTCCTCCATGAGATTTATTCTGTTTGCATTATATTTCCTATGTATCCATTAACTTGTGTACACTGTAATAATGGTACTGTAGTCTTACTGCCCTTCTATTTTGACAGCAGAGGGAGATATTTTTATCGTAACTGAATACCTGTTCGTTTTTATTGCATATTTTATCAGTGTATTGGGTATTAGTATGTATCATCCTGTTCTGGATGAAGTTCTGGACAACTGTGCAGCGATTTCAGGCTCCTAACCTTTCAGCTTGGTTATTCTTGCTTTATGTTTCGCTTTTGCTCGTTGTCAACTGTTTATTCTGTTTTATGTGCATTTTATAGGATTCAATATTGTCTTTTTAAGCGAACTGTATACTTTAAAGACATGATTTAGACTTTTTAAGGCTATACCTTTTTAAAAAAGGCATTGCTCATATACTATAGCACACAGTTTAATTGTCACATTTTTCTCGATACTGGGTGCAGAGCATGAGCTTTTAATTTAGTTCAATGCAAATAATTGTAATACATATGTATTGGAATATACTGATGAGGAATTGCAATGCCTTGATGGAAACATTTTTCCGTGTCCGTTTTTCCCCAGTGAGATGTAAACCCAAACTGGGCGTTTGGGAGGATATCAAGCCTATGATAATACGATAGACTGTAAAGCATCAAGTTATCTTTTGTTAATCGTCCATAGAGCAGTGGTCAGCAAATAAGTCTGGAGTCGGGCCAAATCTTTTTCAAGCCACTACATTGCAGGCCAGTACATAGTCAAATTATTTCAAATCCTCATGTGTATATTTAGCTTAGTTGGTAGTGAGCGAGACTCCTGTTGGGAGGGTTGTATGATCAATCCCAGCCTATGGCGGATATTTTTTTTTCTCCCTTGTTAAACAAATTGATTATAAGACAACATTTGCACATGCTCACAATAAAGCATGTGCTGGACTGTGTGCGGGTCGTCGCGTTTGATCCGCATTCATAAACCTATGGATGCTTATTTTCATTTCCCTGAGGAAATTCAGGGGAATCCAATCACACGTTTACTGACGGCATTTTCAGAGGTGTGTCAAGCAGGCCAGAGCCCCTTTTGAATGTCCTTCAGAACTTTTCAAAGTAAAAGCTCGCAATAAACTTGACAAAGTATTGCTGCAAAAAACGTTCTTGCGCTTTTTGGATGCACTAAGAGGAAGTTATTACGTGAGTAACTGTAGCGGTCATAACTGAGAACTATTTCAGCACCAGCCACTATCACTTTATTTTTTATTTTTCTACTATCAAAGCCAGTTCTGGCCCGCGGGCCGCATGTTACTGACCACTGCCATAGAGGGTAATTTTACACTAAATGAGATGTAAAGAGTTGTCCCTCTTCATAGCAGATAAGCTAGAGTTGCAGCTAAAATTTATGTTCATTACCAAATGATCTACCTTTTATTTTCTCAGTTCATCGTTTGTTCTGAAGACAGTCAGCAAAAAGCATCCATCTCAGTTTCACGTCCAGGGTGATTTATTTAATTTTTTTTCACTAACCAACAATCCAAATCCCAAAGATATTAATTTTACTGTCATTGTGGACAAAGGCAGAAAATATTCATATTTGTCAGAAATACTACTGAAATGACGAATTGATCATTAACATAGTTGATCACCTATCCAATAAACAGGTTGATCTCTAATTACAATGGATGTAAAAATCCAATCTATTCTTTTAAGATGAACACTAAAAATTATTATTAACTAAAGAAATTCTTGTGTGGCTATGTGTGTGTCCTGGGGATTTGATGTACGTGTACGTGTGTGTGTGTGTGTGTGTGTGTGTGTGTGTGTGTGTGTGTGTGTGTGTGTGTGTGTCAGGTTCAGAACATTAGCCAGTCAATGGAGGTGCTGGACCTGCGGACGTACAGAGATCTACAGTATGTAAGGAACACAGAGAGCCTAATGAAAGTGGTGGATGGAAAGCTGAAGGTGGCCTCTGAAAATCCCCGCAGTCTCAATCCAAAGGGCTTTCAGGTAATTGGCTGTCTGTCACCTCTTGTACAGTGTTGGTTGTTTGTTTTATTGTCAAGTGAATGCTACTATTAGCTGTGGCACTGCTCTCCATGTGCACATAAACTTTGCCAGATGCATTGCAATCTCTTTCGCTCTTCACAGACAATAACATTTTGGATGACTCTCGAAAGATTGCCCCAGTTCAATTCCAAAACTATCTCTGAGTCAACGCAGAGGAAATTTGAGAAAATTCACATGCTCCTGAATTATTAAACTTCTGGACCTAGAAGAAGAGTGTCTTTTCTGTATTCCTCTCCTTACAACCTTCCTCTCTCTCCTCACTCAGCCTCTCTTCCTACTCTATATACTTAACATTCTGGTGTCTGCTCTTAGATACCAGGCACATATATTCACATTTATCTCTACCTTATCTCTCTACAAGCTAAGGCTCAGCTGCCATTATCAGTGGGCCTTTTTGTCTTTCTGTCAGCAGGCTGTCTTGCCCAGGCTTTCTACACATTTCTCACAGTCTTGCACATATTAGATGGACCATAAAATAGTTTGATTAAAAGATGCCTTGATAAATGCTAAGTGTGCTTTACCGCTGGGACCCTGCCTCAGCACAGGGACAAGCATGAATGGCTGTGTTTTGCTTTTAGTGTGTCCAATGGAGTTAATGAAGATGTTTATGAAATTAGCCAATTCATCAGGAAAGACCAAGATGACTAAAATATGCAGAATAGTAAGCACTATATCCCAGGAATGTAAATTCGAAATCCAATAAAGAGAAAAAAAAGTTGTTGTTTTTTTAAACGAATTTGACCAGAGCAGGTTGGCAGATGAATGCATGGAGCTTAAAGTTGCCAATGGCAGAGCGCGGGAGATTAACGAGACTGAATTTTCGCGGCTTGAAAAGAGGAAAATGAGATTTATGATGTGGCGCCACAGGGCTGAGAGCTGCTCCATCACCAGATTTACGATAAACTTTAACAAGGAGGAAACAGCCCCTCCTGTGGCGGCCACACTTTATTGATAAACCTATTTCTCTCTTGAGCCTTCTACCTTCCAAGCAGGCAGTCTGGTTCTCCCGCTGCTTCCTGCACTCCTACCTAAGGACACATTGTTCTTTTCACTTCAAACACATGATGAGTCACAGACCAAGTTTACACTCACAGTAACATGCTCCTCACTGTAGATGAAAATGTAATCACCTGAATCAGTTTAGACAGTAAACAGACGTGCATTTTGTCAAACTGAAATTAATGTGTAAATATAGTTGCTTCCCAGACCACACAAAGGTTTGTAAATGGAAATAAATATGTACTTACAGACCATACAAAGAAGCCTAATGTCAAACAAGTGGGTGGAACCTTGATTAGAACAGTAACGAAAACAGCAGGCTAAAGGACATAAAAACTGAGAAGAAGTGATGTAGACTACAATATAGCCAAATGAGCTCCGCTCCACACAGTCCCCTGTACTGACTAAGATGGTTGACCTCATCCCCTGCCCTATATTTTCCCAAGCTTTAATCTTCTCCACCCCCTTTGCTTTTCCATGTGTCTTTCTCTGCAATGACCATCTTAGGAGTTGAAAGACAAGGTGACCCAGCTGCTCCCCCTGTTGCCAGTACTGGAACAGTACAAGGCAGATGCCAAGATGATCCTGCGTCTTCGGGAGGAGGTGAGGAATCTGTCCTTGGTGCTGATGGCCATCCAAGAAGAGATGGGGGCCTATGATTATGAGGAGCTGCGGCAGAGAGTCCTGCTACTGGAGACCAGGCTCCACTCCTGCATGCAGAAACTAGGTAACATATATATGTAGATAAGAGTGGGTGGGTAGTGATGGAATGGTGCATTTGAAATTCATGATTAAATATTATTGTAGCACTTAAGCAATTGTGTGGACAACAGCAGTGCAGAAAGGTATTAATGATTAAATTAAGATCATCAATGGTCATAACTCTGTTGTACATCGTCAACATTTCCATTCTACTCAGTTCTTGAATTATCTGCATAAATTCAAAAATGGCCTAGAAAGCCTGAATGCATAATTGATTGTGTTCTCATGTAAATGTGTTAGCTTAAACTGATGATTTTACAAAATCCTACACATATAAAACTGATGACTTCACAGAAAAAGACTACAGTTAGAGTTTAGCCTTTAGGTCATTAGTGTTTTGTTATTATCTTACATTGGCTTTAAGCTTTTGCATAAAGCAAATGGCTTCATGCAGAGATAATAATTTGATTGTTACTAATTACTCACTTATATATATACATATTCCTTAACAGATAACTTTGATGAAGTGTTTTTTTAAAAACTGGGTAAAAAAAAATGCAAAATGCATTTTGTACAATGATCACAAGAGATCATTGTACAAAACAATCACCTAGTTATTTGTTTGAATAGCAAATGTGAAATTAGTCCAGTTCATATTCATACCTTTTGTTACTTAATAGCTAAACCTAAACAGGTTTTCACAGAAATTTTAAATAATCCAGATACTGATCAATACTATTAAATATCCATCAATATATCCATATACATCCTTTTAAATGTTATATTTATGGCTGTGGAGAGGGCTCACATCTTCCAGATTGTTACATATGTGGTTGCAAAAAGTGAAAAATAATGTCCACAAATGGAAACCCCTAAACTGACAAAAACATATAGGGCATAAATCACAGCCTAGTGCAGTATCATGTTTCAGATGAGTTCCCTGGCAAAAAATAAACTTCAGTCTTATTTTTACGCGGTGCCATAGTGCACATCCTCATGTTCAACATAGATACATACATAAATCTGTCATCTTACCTCTTTCTCTTATTTCACCTCCAGGCTGTGGGAAGCTGACCGGCGTCAGTAATCCCATCACAGTACGTGCATCAGGGTCAAGGTTCGGCTCCTGGATGACAGATACCATGATCCCCAGCTCAGACAACAGAGTAAGTCCCTCTGTTTTTCTGTTCACCCCTGAACTGGATCCCTTTGATCCCAGGTATGTAAATTCAACTCCACAGAGGGTACAGTAGAAACAAAGTCATTGTCAAAAACAAGCCAAACTCAACCGAAAGAATATCCCTGACAGCAATGCTGTCATGATACTTCACTGACTGACTGACCGTTTTGCCCGAATAGGAGGACAGACAGATAGTGAAATGGGGATGCAAAGCTGAGTCACTGATGGATAGGATCCCTTTCCCTCCTCCCTGTCTTCCTCTGTGACTGCAGCTCCAGCTGATTAATCACTTCATCATCAGTGGAGAAATGAATGAGTTGTTTGGGCTCAAGTTTTCTAAATCACCTAGGTAATTACCAGGAGTGTGCTGAGATGCTCTGGACTAAGATGATATAGTAATGGCTTCAGCTGATTAGAGATGGCATGTGGTTTCGTATGGGAAAACACATGGTGAGAAGGGGGGGGTGGGGGGTGGGGCACAAGGGGGGAAGAAAAGGATGAGGAACTAGGACATGGTGAATGGGGGAAGCTGTGGTGGGGAAGTGGACTATTAGCCCTCTGTAGGGGAGAATGGAAACTGATTAAATATAACAGGAGAGATGGTGATCCCCACCGTGAATAATAACAGGCTAAATAGCTATTGCCAACAGCAGGGGGTCAATTTCTGTGACTAAATGCCAAGATCTTTGTCTTTAATCACGTGACTTCCTGAGATCTCATTAGAATCTTTAGATCAATCACTGCTTGTATTAATAGCCAGATACATCAGCAATATCACATCAGCGCCCGCACTAATCATGATAATCATATTTGGGAAATATCATTGTCGCTAAGGAGCCAAACTGAAAAAACAACTTTGAGCTTTGGCCTGGCTCAGCTCTTTTCTCAGCTCTAGGGACTGATTTGGCAGGCAGAGGAGAAACAATGCATAATACTCCATAATCTCCCCTTCTCCATGATTCAGCTGCTCTATTTTAGCAAGCCCAACTCCTCCCATACCTTTCCTATCGCCCCACTGGAATTGTTATTGAAGAAAAGTGCCCATTCCACACCTGGGAAGAAGGCAAAAGCTGGAAAAGAGAGAAAGAGGAGGAAAAATAAACAGTGGCTGGAGCATCAGAAGAACTACAGTGCTACATCTTAGCAAAGCTCTCCTTGATATGTTAAGGACAAATTAAATATCTAGGCCAACTGCAGTTTAATTGAATCAATTAAAAGCTGAACTGTGGCTCGGCAGAAGCATTGAGGGAATGAGATGGGAAATGCCTGAATAGAGCCATGTCAGTGGAGAGATCCGCTGAGAGTGCTTGAAGAAAAAGATGGGGCTGCTAAATGGATTGATTTTCTGTAAATGTGGACTGGAAAGGGCAGGGAGCACAAGAAGTGGTTGACTGCAAAGCATAGGCAACATCTTCCCTCCCACATGCAGGAGAGATCAATAGTTCTGCACACACAATCAAGTATGCGCAACTGCACGAAAGCGCACACTCACACTCCAACAAGAAGAGATTCACCACATACACACAGCACACTTACTTTGCTCAGGGCATCACCACTGGCTATAATGAAACACTGCTAACCGTGTTCTTACAGAGAGGTGTGTCAGTTATGGCGCAACAATATTCTGCTACAACCTCTAGATCTTATCTTTATCTCCTTTAGTTTGTTCCTTCTTCCCAGTGGGATTCAGTATTCTTCTCTTTACAGGTGTGGTCCATGGATGGTTACTTCAAGGGACGGCGTGTGTTGGAATACCGCACAATGAATGATTTCATGAAGGGCCAGAACTTTGTGCAGCACTTGCTGCCTCATCCCTGGGCCGGCACTGGCCACGTGGTCTTCAACGGCTCACTGTACTACAACAAGTACCAGAGTAACATCATCATCAAGTACCACTTTCGTTCTCGAAGTGTGCTGGTGCAGCGCAGCCTGAGTGGGGCCGGCTATAACAACACCTTTCCGTACTCCTGGGGTGGCTCCTCTGATATCGACCTCATGGCAGATGAGAATGGCCTGTGGGCTGTTTACACCACCATCCCCAATGCTGGGAACATTGTCATCAGCCGCCTGGAGCCTCAGAGTCTGGAAGTGCTGCAGACTTGGGACACAGGCTTTCCCAAGCGCAGTGCTGGAGAGTCTTTCATGATCTGTGGTACACTTTATGTCACCAACTCCCACCTGGCTGGTGCCAAAATCTACTTTGCCTACTACACCAACACATCAAGCTATGAGTACACAGACATCCCATTCCACAATCAATACTCCCACATCTCCATGATGGACTATAACCCCAGGGAGAGGGTCCTGTACACCTGGAACAACGGACACCAGGTGCTCTACAATGTCACACTGTTCCAGGTTATTAAGACTTCTGGGGACTGAGAGCCCTCAGACTGACCCACTCAAATAATGCTGTGATCATTGTTCGGGGAGGGACAAATGAGCTTGGTGGAGGAGGGCACAGGTTGTGGGAGGTTTGGGGCTTCAGTGTATGGGCATAGGCTTGGATTTTTTTTAAAGAATTTCAATCTTCATAGAGTGCTGTTATTCACCTTCTCAAAAAACACTCCGGCAGCAACGCCGGTAAAGATACAAAGACTGAACGCTTCTCTTTTTGTTTTTTTCTGTGATGAGTAAGCATGGTTCTTTTTATTTGTGATGAGAAATAAATATCAATCTTTACCATTTATGACTTTGTATTTTATTGTCAATTTCTTTTCAAATAGACTTCCACTCTATTTTGGTGGGGTGAACAACAAAGAAGAATCTCTGTGTTGTAAAAACATGGCTTCAAACTTGGATGTGTGTGCGCTAAGGTGGGTGCTTCTTAAAAGGAAAATAACGTGTGATATTTAATTTAGCAACCCCATGATTAATGTTTCTTTCATTTCTTCTTGAATGACGGAAGCATGCATATATTCCCTTTGTTCACTGAAACCTCGCTATGATACTCAAAAATACAAAAAATGTGTTTAAAATAAAGAAGCTGGTTTAATTGTGAAATCTTAAATCCTTGACATTTGGAAATGTGCTGGCAAAAAAATCTAAATAACTGAAATTGGACCTATCTTTTTGATACAGAGTGGCTTTTACTACCATGGCCAAAATCATAAAATAATGAAGTGACAGCATGTGAATACTGACAGGCAATCTCTAGGGCTGCATTAAACCATTTCTTTGAAAACATTTCATCCAATTTTTTTCCATCTAAAAAATTCAGAGCGTAGGATTTTGTGTAATAAAACTGCAGGCTTCCATATACTGAAAGAGTGTTCAATTTAACTGCAACAGCAACGGCTTCCATTTTATTTTTCCAAGGTGAACTGAAAGTGAAAGAAAAACATTTGGTATAAAGGAGCAGGTGGTGGTGGGAAGGGTCATAAAGCACAAACAGGGAATGAGAGACAAAAACGTAAAAGGAATTCGAAGAGCATTTACATTTGCGTAGAGAAATGAGGCTTCACGGTTTCTGTTGCTTGTCAAGCTCCAATCTGCTTTAATCTTGTTAGTCGCAGAGCTGTTCTCAGGTGCTCTCTGCAGAGAAATGTTCAAACAACAACGCTTATAGTGGGACTCCACTCACATGAAAGTCTCAAACTGCAAATCTTTCATTGCATCTTTTTTTATTATTTGCTGCTGAAAATGATTCTGACGCCACACCGGCCTTCTCTCCTATATAAAAGGCACTTTATATAGGAGAGAAAAGACAACAGCCCACGGTGCTGCCATTTTACTCTTTCATTATAAAGCTTGAGAGGGTGCATCCATTCTTTGCAGAGCCTGTGGTGGACACGAGAAGGAACTGAATAGGAGGTTACACTTTTCTTTTCCTGCGTAACCATGGTGATCCTTTTCATCCTGGATGACCTTTCCATCAACAAAGTGCTGTGGTGAAGAGAAGCCTGATCACTTTATACACAGTTGCTTTATACAGTGGCTGACATTTAAAACACAATACACTACAATACAAACTACTAACAATACAGAGCATCCAACAACATTAGCTAGAAAGACAGTATAAACTACACTGTAGAGGGAACATAAATGTTGTGGAGTACAAATGAAAAAATGTAGCTATAGATACAAAGAGACCAATAAATGGCTGAAACGGACAGTAGTCGGCAAACTAGAGTTATACATCAACATATACAATTGAGATGACAGTGGAAGAGTGTTACACCTAAAATTCACTGACTCCGGGTACGTCGCATCCCAGAAGCAGCTCTCCACTCCGCAGAGAATAGGTAGCAGGTCTATTTTTAAATCAGACACAGAACGGCATAGAGAATCCGGTCAATTTTCACAATAAAACACCCTGCGGAGACTCCTGATTGTAAAACAACAATAAACATTGTTAAAACAGACACAAAGAAATAATTTAACTACATGCCTACTTAATCATCAGTAGAAGCACGAAATGCAAACACTGATTATCTAATCAACAAAATCTAAACATGTCAGCAAAATCAGGCAGGCAAAATGCTCTGATTCTGAAATGCTCCTTGTGGGAAATGCAGCCTGAAGTTGACGGAATGAAACGGGGTCACAGAGCTGTAAAGAAGGTAGTAGAAGCACAAAAAGGACATATTAACAACAAGTAAATAAAACACTTCTGAGACGCTTCCAGTGGAGTTTGATGCCGGGCTATGAATGCATCAAAACCATGCCGCAGCCGTAACGTGTCATAACCGGAGTCAGAGGATTCCAGGCATTACTGGATCAGATCCACCACGGCATCCTCTCTCTGCTCTTCCACTGTCGAAATAAAAAATAAAAAGCTGATTGGACTTCCTAGTCAGCTGCAAGAAAAAGAACTAGCAAAGCGTATCCTGAATGTGCAGGCAATTATAAAATAGGTCAACAAGGTTACCTATTATAAAAAGAAGTGTTTCACAGGTCATCTTTTAATAAAGTCTGTAGACAGTTTCACCAATACACAAAAGGTATTTAATGTTAGGCATGACTAGTTAAAATGGACCTAAACTTTTTAGCCAACAAACTTTTCTTCTTAACAGAGAGCAGGGAAGGAAATAATGACTGCACAAGACAATGCAATTTCTATGATCAAACAAAGTGAAAAATAAAGTCAGCAGCCTGGAAAGATGCATTCATCTGAGGAATGTGAAAAGAACATCTATTCATTCATGTCCATATTCAACTTGTTTAAAGACCTGAAACTAAATGGGCTCCACTTTAGATATCAATAGAACCAATATAATAATCCGTTTGAAATTGTCACAGTATAAAAAAAATCAACACATTTTGTTACAATAAAGGTAGTTAGGGGTGGTGATGTTGCAGTGGATTATGGACATGCCTGGGTTTGATTCCCACCGTGACATCTACCACTGTGTCCCCAGAACAAGATACTTAACTTCTAGTTGCTCCAGAGGCATGAAACCTCTGACATATCACAATTGTGAGTCACTTTGGACAAAAGTGTCAGCTAAATGAAAAAGAAAACAACAACAACAAAAAACAAAGTTAGTTATTGCCACGCTTCAACTTAGTCAGATTTCTTAAGCATTATTGTTTCTTCAAATGTACAGTACTGTGCAAAGTTTTTGACAGGTGAGGTAAAAAATGAGTCAACAGCTCTGTGGGGGCCAAACCATCACTTCACAGCACATTTGGAAACACCTGTCTGCCTTGATATTTCTGCCCATGAGACCTTGCTGATGCAGTTTAACTACATTGTGTCTTGTTGCTATGCTCAGTCTTGCCATGGTGTATACATTATTCTCATCACTCTGTAATTTGTTAAGTGACAAACATAATCTATCTATTTTTGAAAGCATTCTTATTTGACAGCATTTTCACCATACGCGCCTTTTGCACAGTATATGTTGCAAGATACGGGGAAAAATGCAATGCTATTACCAAGTAATGTACAAAGTTGAAAGTTTAAGTTTTTTTTAACTCTTTTCATCAAGCAATCTATTACTGCTAGTGTTTGCTGCCAGCAGTATAACCATTGCCCCTGCATTTAAGGCAAATGTTAGCTTTGTAAGCACCAGTAAGTGTGCTGTTGTGCCAACTAATACTCAGAGCCAAGGGCCAGTAAGTGTAGTGATAATAACTATAAAGATCAGGGGCATGACGAACAGCATCAAATCATTATAGCTGGCCCCATTTCAGTACTGTATCATTGTATCTGTGTCAGGACAGAGCATCTCCAGTTAATGCAGACTTATCAGTACACAACCCTTGCTGTGGAGCAACTGCACTTATGTGTCTTCTTTGCTCAAGATCATGTTGAGAGAGAAAAAGTGGATTAAAATGGTGAAGGTTGTGATTCAGGAGGCCTCACTAAGCTGGTTCACAGTGTGTGAATCGCTCAAAGCTAAGATTTATCTTAAAAAAAAAAAAAAAAAAAACAGACTTTAGGGTTGTCTGTACATCGGAGCTCTTTCTGGGTGTTTCTCAAGCAGCATCGAGTGCAAGGTAGAATTTTCCTCATACACTACAGGTTACATTTATTTAACCTAAATTACATTTTTTAATAGAAGGCTTCTTAAGCATACGGCTGTATAGATGCAAGGGTATAAAAATGTTCAATAAATAGAAATATCGCACAGCATTTGAATATTGGGTGGCATTTACCATATTCAGAAGTTAAAAAAGCGATTTTTGTTGATTGTTTCAGCAATATCAGCACTGTCCACTGAGTGGATGAATAAAAAGTGTGGTGTAAATCTCACCTTGCAGCTGATTTGTGTTCAAATGCATTTGGGACAATACTGAACTGGATAAAAGTGGCCTAGATGTGCTGCATCAAAGTTTTACATGATGTGATCACAGAGCTTGCAAATATAAACAGAACAAACTGCACTGACTCAAATCTCTAAATGAGTGAATCGAGATTTACTCATGAGATGTACCTGATTTGCAAAGTTGGCAGGCAGACAGTAAGATGTGAACAGTATGAAAGTTGTATATGGATCTGTCAAAAAGATGCTTTGGAAAAAGACAGGATAGTTTTTATATATAATGAGAGCTCTAAGTGGTGCAGGAAGACAAATATTCACATCCCAGATTATGAAGTTACTGTAAAGTTCAATTTGTAAGAAAATGAAAGGGGGCATGTATTGTGTTTGATGCAAAGGAGAATATAATAATGCATGAAATTAGTTTGGTATCTGGAGAAGTTGTGTACACACACACACAAACACACACACACACACACACACTTAAAGCAGATTACTTTGATAGCGCAATTAAAAATTCAAACCATTTGTATCTCAGTTATTGTTGCAAAAAAAAGTTACACACAATTGCACAGAATAGCTGATAGGTAATAAATAGCTATGTATTCTTGGCAAACTGAAACAGCATGTTGCAGTGCATAAGATCTTTGTATTACATAGTATAATTGGAACAAGGCCGAAGCTAAGAAAGCTAAAAGTCAGTTCAATAAAGGAAACTCAGGATCAATTAAGTAGAATGGAATTAGGCTATTTGCAGCTAGGTGTGCTCAACTTCCGTTCCCTGCGTGTACTGAACGCAAACAACGCGCCAAGGACTGGGGCCTGTACCACGAGGCAGGATTTTGGGGTTAACCCTGGGTTTTCAGTACCACGACGATGATTCACTTCTTACCGGGTAGATCGCCATGGTAACTTATGCTGAACAGCTAACCTGCTTCGGAGCAGGTTATGTTCCAGATAAGAGATCAACTCTACGAAAATGCCGCCTACTGACCAATCAGCTCTCTTGAAAAATGACATCACCATCTGTAGGAAATTCCACAGACTGTTCTATAGGCTGCTTTATGTTTGCGGCGGTAATGTGGAAAAACTCCAGTCTATCGCGATATCATCCTACAAAGCCTTGAGTTTTTGTCGGCCTAGCCTACAGGTTTTTACAGTAAGCCTACTAACTGCTTTGAAATGTGTTTTATATTTTTATTTGCTCCCAGTCCGTTTAAAATAAATGGGTTTCATATTTCCCCCACGACATGCAGGATAAGCAGTTGACGATGGATGGATGGTTTCATATTTCTCATGTGAAGCTGAATACTATGAGCAGTTTGGTAGGGATATTGAAATAAATTTTAATATGAATGTAGGCTATTTATTTTAGGTTAGTAGCTATCTTATAGGCTATCACAGAGACTGGTCATGTTTCGCCTTCCGCAATGTGGGCATAGGTATGAGATGAGTTTTCATTAGCCTAGGCTAAATGTTGATTCAACCACTAGACTATTTGAGCACATTTTATGGCATGAATGGATTTTTCATTTAATTGCTTTATGACATTAATTTAGAAAAATGTTTGGAACACTTTTGAGTGTGTTAAATAAATTAGTCATTTTTGAAGTGACGAGAAGTTTTTTAAGTGAGGTGGAACGACCACTCATTCAGTGCCGAGCTGAAAGAATAAGGCTGAAATTTTCATAGAGCTCAGGGATTCACACTGTAGGCGCATGTGTCAGCTGCAGCCGTGCTACTTAGACCATGTCGTATTTCTGAAGTGATACAGTTTGTAGAACATGACTATCTGCTGACAGTGGACTTGCGATTGGTCATCTGCTGCCAACACCGCCTCTTTTATGTGAACGCGCTCACGGCTGGATTGGGAAACTCTGGGTTGACAGCCACCACACACACACACACACATACACACACTTTAGGTGTTCACCCATCACACTATCTCCATTCAAAATCAGGCCGATACAGGTCTACCCTGTTACGTGATAGTAAAGTAAAAGTTTATAGCTACACAGTTTCAAATTTCTCTTGAAAGACCCTCAGCCTTGTCTTCAATTAAATTATTAAATTTAATTTTTCATTGGGTTCAGCAGTGACTTAGCAAGAACCTTTTTTAATGCAGAGTTGTACAGAGTCCGTAGGGGAAAACAAAAGAACCAACTTCAAAATAATAGTTGGCCTGAATAATAAGTAACCAATAGAGATTTTTTTATGTAGAAGATTATTAACTTACAGAAATCTTTCAGCTTGAGCAGCCTGCATTAATGCAGCAGAAATCCAAAAGGAAAAATTGATCATTGAGCAGCATTAGCGACTTGATTTACTTAAAGTGGCTAAGAGCATGCATTCTCACATGCACTTCAACAGAGTCCAGGTGTGACAGCAATAGAACCGGTTTGATTGAGTGCACAAGGGTGAGTCTCACAGCCAGGAACATTGATAGAGACAGCAACTCAAGGATTAAGAGGCAAACCCAGTTCCCACTTTAATCATGTAGCCATCCTCAAAGAAGAGTTTGTATTGATGGAAATGCAATCAAGCTGCTGGTCCTGAGATACTCCTCTTTGATTAAATTATTGTGTACATGCATAGTACCTTTGCTTTCTATCCCTTCAATCCATGTCTTACTTAGTAATACTTTTATCCTGTCACAGCAAGGCTCACAAATGGTTCCGCTCTCATGTCATATGTCTGCTAATTCATCGTTTCTGGTCCCGCTCTCGTTTCATATGTCTGCTAATTCACTGTTTCTGCCACTGTACAATTCTCCATCAGCCTCCTCATTAATTGTGTCCTCAGTCACGCTTGAAACACCACCTCCTCTCTCCAGATTCACAATAAACAAACTTTCCTCAGCTCCCTGCCTATTGAGGTTTACACAGAAGCACTGAATAGTGCTTTGAACGTTTGTTTCCTCATGATTAAACTAGTGATGGTTTAGCTCTTTGAAGGGAGATGGATCTTATGGCTCCCAAACAGCTCTTCATTTAGTTCCACATCTATTGGTCACTGCCTTTAAGTTACATTCTTATTTGTTGCAAGAAATAAATACACAAGATTCTTCATCTGAAAGGGGGATTGGCTCCCCTCGTTTACTTACTCTTAGCAGACTAGTTCGCGACAGACATATCACTAGATTAAACATAACTTGCACTCTGTTTCCTTATTTCACCCCACATTTTATATTCATATCTGAACTCAAAAAGGATGGTCCCAGGATGAGGAGATGGAATAATGGGTTAGTGAGAGTGGAGGTAATTCTAACTCCACTTTACCTTCTTGGAAAACATTGCTCATTAATTGGCACTTTAATTGGGTTTTGAGCTCTCTGATTCAGCACTCGCATCCCTAATTTCATTGCCTACTCTTTTGTGAAGGACAGTAAAATAGAATCATTCTGGGCCGCGACAATGGGTGATTCAGTTTTATAACCCTGATGTCCGACATCACACACCTTGCTGAGGCAGTAAAGATTTACTATGAAACGTTGAACTGCAGGCTCTACCTGGATCCCTCTCCTCTTCCTGTAATTACAGTAAAATGCAGCTGGAGAAAAGAGATGTTGTTCTTGGAGTTCTTGTGTGCTGGTGGTAGAGTAGAGGGGTTAGGATACTTGAATACAAACATCACAATATCCGCAAGCAATATGAGTAATAAGAGTCCATTAAGTGCAATAAGTCAATTTCACTGAAAATTACTTTTGGAATAAGAATATTGAACATATTATTTTCTTTCCAGCACATATAATGCTGCAAGACATTATTAGATGTGCAGAAATTCTTCATTGGCATAGACGACATTTAGAATAAAAACTTAAAAAATAAAAAAATGACAAATTGAGTTGTTATAAATCATCCTTATTTATCAATCAAAACTTAAATCTTCAAACCACACTTTCCCATTCCAGTATTTATAGTGTTACACCAGTGTGGCTAAATTCAGCCAAAAGATCACTTTTCATGTCCATCAAATGAAGTTATAATACTGCATGGGGAAGAGTTGTCTGGTGTATTGTATTTATTTTTCCTTTTGGAAAGGTTTTAGATATTGACCAGAAAAAAAATCATTCAGATGCCGTTGTTGTGAACCAACAGTGTGGATTTGTGCATTTTATATCAAATACATTTGGACTACTCCAAATTCTTTCTCTCACCCTGGGAGAAAGAAAAGGAGGGGTGAGATATCAACTCAACAGACAGC
This sequence comes from Micropterus salmoides, assembly GCF_014851395.1. Classification (NCBI taxonomy): domain Eukaryota; kingdom Metazoa; phylum Chordata; class Actinopteri; order Centrarchiformes; family Centrarchidae; genus Micropterus; species Micropterus salmoides. The sequence goes on from NW_024040041.1 coordinate 22,495,499, forward strand.
TGAAGTGACTTCAAGGAAGAGGTGAAAGGTTTCTCTCCCTAAGTGCTGTTTCTGGGTAGTCTGATCGTAAAATTGGCCACCTTTGGCAGAAGCCATGATAAGCCTTGGCGCCTGATTGTTAAAATGACAAAGGAACACTGACCAGAGATTAGCGTTCTCATGAACAGCCTATCAAAACTGTTGGTAAGAGAGGGCAGGAAACCCTAAACTGCCTCCCCATACATGTAACCATGGCAACTGACCTTGCTCTTTGTTTAATTACCTCACATCAAAGGACATTCTCCTCTTCACGCCCAGGTGTGAGGAACTCCAGGACACCCAGGGACAGCCCTAAATTCCTTTGTGTAAACAGAGTACTGTCTCCTCAAGACTCAAAAATTACCTCTACTAGGTCTCCCCATTCCATTTCAGTAGTTATGTTACCATGTTGTTGTTGCTATTTTTGAAAAGAATCTAAATAAGTTAATTTTGCAGTGTTGTAATTTTCAGCAGTTCACCTGACTTTATTTTATTTGTACACAATGCTTTGTTCACAATACTTTCTGACACTTCCTTTAGAAATGATGATAAAGAAATGTCATCCTATACTCGATTAATTTTCCAGCTCAAATTTAAGGTTAAAAATGACTAAATTCCCCAGCTCCTGAGAAGATCGTGTTAGGATTAATCAGAGCTATCCTCATGTAACCCGAGCTCCCCCAAGTGGACAAAATAAGTATTACATGCCATCGTCTGAAATGCTAGACTCAAACTACTGACAATTGTTTTCCTTTTATCAAGTGCTTAAACTAAGAACGGTATAACCATTTGGCAATTAAGGTTTGATTGTGGGAAGATATTTGATTAAAATACGCGCAAATAGATTTTCGATTAGACATATTGAAAGTTAAGATGACAGTCTCTCAGGCAAACCGAAGACAAGCCCTCTCTCAGGGAAACAAAGGACAGCCCTCTGGGAACCACGCCCCAACAGACAAAACAGTGACATACGCACTTGTTCGCTCTCTTGTCCTCTGTTTGTTCCTGGCTCTCCAACTGTGCTTCGGCACGTGCCCAGCATGCCCCCCTCTCCCGGCAACGCCCTAAGAGTTCGGCCCAGCGCAACGAAGGTCTTTTGTTCGTTCCAAGCTACACACGCGAAGCGCCGCGACCTCAACTTTCCCTCGTTTAACAGCAGCTTTACTTGCGTTTTATTTTCTTTGGTTTTATTTTGTTAAAAGTTATCAGTCTGTTAAGCTACATTAGTTTAATTCAGGAACGACCAAGATCTTTTTAAGCCTTATCCGTCGAGCTATCTTCCACTGATCCCTTCTGGGACCCATCCACATGGTCCCGCCAGCAGTAACAAAGGATGACCAAACCTTTGACCCGAGCCGGGGTTGGAAAGGCCCCCACTGCAAGTTTCTTCAATAAGCCGACAAAAGACGGACCTCCGGAGCAATTCCCTGGCAGAGAAAGTGGCCGGCCAACGGTTTTAAGCTGTCCTAACTGAGAACGCACGGACTCAGCCAGTGTGAGGCCGTTCACCAGCAACCGGCTGGGAGAAACACAAGCAGTAAGACCAAACACCCTGCATTCTGTGATCAGTGATGTCCCATAGTCTATTAGTCCAGTATATTTAATCTTTGAAACTCCTAGACAAATTTAACCGAGTTATCATCTAATTGCGTTCATTAGCTGCAGTATGAGTCAAATCCTCCCCACAATACAACACCACCTCCTCATTGTTTAGCCATTGTTTATTTCTTTGATGTATTTAACCGCAATTTTACATCACCTTAGTTAGTTAATAAAACTCCACTGTAATCAAGGAATTGTGTGTGTATTGCCTGTCTCCAAGTCCCTGCCACGAGAATTTACCCCTTCGATATGAGACTGACTGACTGATTTAAGATAACTGAGCGATTGTTAATTAACTGATCACTAGTGAATAATTGTCTAATTATTAGCCATACTCAGGGAATCCCGAGACCCTGGGCGAACGGAATATCAGGTGGTGCCCCACGAGAGATTTATGAATTAATCTTTTCTGAATATTAAAATTCATAATTTGGTATTAATTCTCATAAATTTATTAAAACAATGTAGACATGCTACACAGTAAATAAGTCCGGGCCACAAAATTTTGACAACCAATCATAAACAATTTTGAAAATCACGTGGACCCTGGCACTTATTTCCAGGAAAAACACCTAAAATAACATACCCAAAATAAATCAATATCTCCTCAACCATTAGGCCTAGATGCATAATTCTGGTCTCCTTTGAAAGGTCAGAAGCTAAGGAATATAAATCCAAAAACGTACATTAACATATTTATTTTACCATTACAGACTACATGGAGATGAAAAATATGATATTTTCATCCTTGCCTGGTAAAAAAAAAAAGCTATATTTTAATGCAATAAACCATCAAAACCATCATAAGGTAGATTATAATGCACCTGAATATCTTCTAATACACCTGGAATACAACTGTAACTGTAAATTTGATGAAAAGAAACTGATATACAACAGTTATTACACAATCTTTCAAAAATATTTTTTATTGGTAGTTATCTTCAAAACATTATTTCTCTCCATACAACCACGTTCCAAATAACATGAAGCTTCCAAAATATTGAAATATTGATAAAAACAGTCAATATATATGACCAAAAGCACTCCCATGCTTTACAGGCCCACAGCTTGAGAACAGAACAAGTGGTCTCTTTTTGGTCGTCCCGACAAGACGAATCCATACATCTCATGGATGTCTGTGTAGCGCCGATAGAGATCGCCTCCGCCAAAGCAAACTCTTCTCTACTTCAATCTGATGACAGAAACGAAACTTAACACCGAAGCCGACCTCACCAAGATGGCGGCCCTCCAGACGTCTCTGTTGACACAAAGCACCGCTGTTTTTGGACGGAAAACAGCTAGAACAGCGGAAAAAATCGATTACGCCCCCTTTATCAGGTCAGTCCGTTCCTAGTCGAGCCTTGCTCTGTACCAAATTTCACAAATACTGGACGAAAATTTACCAGGTTTGGAAAAAGGCTTTAAGGCAGAAACACTGATCTAATGGAAATGGGCAGGGCCTATGCAGACAAATGCATACAGTAGATGCATGATTAATGTGTTACATTAGCTTATAATTAAAGGGGTTATAAACCAAAAAGCAAAGTGAATTAATAATTCTAATTGGGTACTATGTATTTTTTCACATCAGTCAATTAAGTGAGGGGACCTTTTAGTTTAAAAGCCCAGCAGTAATTATAGCAGTACCAATGTAATAAAACTCTTGACAATCATGGTCAGTTGGTGTTGAAAATGCTAAAACGCATAATGAGATCTGTCCTGCTTTTTAAGAGGGAGCTGTTGCAATCCTTTTTAACTCACACTGCTTTCAGCCCTTCCTGCTCTAATGACTCACACCTCTTTTCAAAGGAAATGCATTCAGAAAGACTTAAATTGGCATCAGTCACATTTCCTCCATCCCTACCACTTAAGGTTTGTCCTTTGTCCTTCCTCTTAGTGCATTTCAGCAAGGACCACTTTCTGTTTAAACAAACATATCTTTCCTAGAGGTTCCCTGCCCATCCATACAAGCACAAACAAGAGATGAAAACATGTGTAACATGAACCAAAACCTCCAATCAGTCTAACAGTATAGGCTAACTGACCTGAGGAAAATGATGAGTAGAAACTGCTTGGCTTAGTAACAATGGGGTTGATCATGTGTGATGGACAATTTGCACTGTATGAGATTTATTGTGAATGTAATGTGTGCCCTCTTGTCATTCACCTTGAAGCATATATCTGAGGGAAAATATACTGTGTGAAAAAGATTGTGTGAGACATGAGGCATTATCATTCCCCTCCAACTGATTTTACAACCCAGTTATGATGAGGACAAACAAATTATACTTCTTGAGGCAGAAGACTATACTTTAGAGAATCAGCTCTGTTTGAAGTTGTTGTGTTTATGACATAAACACAATATTTGCCAAGTTCAAACTATTTGTCTGAAATCACCACAGAGTGAATTTGCTCATGGCAGCAAAGGATCACAGTGGGATTGTTTTTTTTCTGAACTGCTTTTGCATTCCCCTTGCGATACATTTTGCATTCCCTCACAATGGGGTTGCATGATTTCTTTTGTGAAAATGGAATTTAAAAAAATGGTATCGAAAAACGTATTGTTCAGTTCATCAAAGTCAAGGTATTGGTACCATTATTGCAAATATTTGAACGATACCCAGGCTATAATACAGTGCCAATTAACTGCAGATAGGTTGAGATGATGTGACACATGTATTTATTGCTCAATGTTCCATTCGAAAGGCCGAGCTCCAGCAGTATACCCTGGCTGTGAGTACAGCTTCTCTGCCTGGCTGTGGATATGGTTATTGCTCAGACTACGGCTGCATTACTGGTTTAATTTATGGTGCTTTGGATATGATGCAGTAGTTGTACTGTTACTGCTCCTATTAACATTAGCCAAGAAAGCACTGTGAAACCACACAGGAATTGAACTCGCAGGGCTTTGCCTATATCTGATATGAGGGATGAGTTACCAATACACCCCAACTAGCAGGGGCCAACTACATAATACTGCAGCAAGCACATATAGCACAAGCCTTTCTCTATAGATCAGAGGAAACACAAGGCGAGGCGGCACAAAATTAATCGCAAAGGAAGGAAAACGTATTTCAAGGTGATGCAAATGAATTTTGGGAAAAAATACCACCACAATCTTTTAGGGGATTGCGTAAAATCTGTGTAACCTTTATTAATTTTAATGTGGAAATTCAACTGCCACACAACATAGCACAGCTTAATTTTTTGACTTGCAATGGAGCAGGTGAAAATAGGTAAGTAAACTTCAAGGGTGGTGTGACCTAGCCCTAATGCAAGGCTCTGAGAGAGCCTCTTTATACAGTGCTAAATCTACAGTGATATGTAAAGTTTTCCCACTCCAAGATCCACAGCAGTTCTTTTCAGATAGTTTGCCTTACCAATCTTACCCATTGCTACTGTTCTTTTACATGCAGACACAATTTCAGACTGTAGATTTGTTTTTAGTCAGAATACTTAGGCCATGCAGCTGCAAAATCATGCTTTAATTTATATTATAACACCCACCTTAAACAGTTTAATCAGGCAGCTTGCAGGGAGTGGATTATTATTAGTAACTGCATGTACAGAATTTATACTAAGCATCTAGGTTCTGACTTTGTCGTGCTGCAATCCACTCGACATTGGAAGAACTGGAACACCCCCTTAGAAAGTCGGGAGAACCTCACCAACCCCGTCCAGGATGGCTGTCCCGAGCATCAACAGAGTGAAAGCTGTGGTAATACACAGTTTATCCCACGTCCGTCTTATTTGTGTCACATTAAATCAGTCATACACACAGTTGTGTCCAACTTACTTATCTGTGGACATGTTTGTATGTGCAAAATACTGCATAATGAGTTGTTATCAACTGGTACTGTTAACAATGAAATATTAGATGCAAACACTATGGGCACTTTCTTTTCAATGCATTGCTCTACCATGCCTATAGTTGTAAAAACGCCAATAGCAAACCTTTAAAAAAGGTTTTTTTAAAAATAGGCTAGCGAGATGTCTCAAGCAGACACATCAGTTTACAACATAATAGATTTCCTTTTGAACAATAGAATGACCTGTTTCTAAAAATAGCAGATCAATAAAATTTTATTAAGGCATCAGCATGGACCAAAGCTATTATTAATTTGAAAAAAAAAAAAAAAACTACTTTTTTAAAACATAGGTTAAGCACTGCTTAACCTGCTGAAATGGAAAATCCACCCAGATTGGGACTACAATTAGTAACAAAGTAACTCACACACAGATAACAGATTTAAATAAATGCTGCTGGTAGAGCAGCTTTTGTACTAGGCAGTATTTGTAATCCTGGACAATGGTACATTGACATTTGATATAGAAACAGATTTCACTTAATCTAAAAGTCTCCATGAAGGCTTCTTCGTTTTTGTCCTAGGTTTCAGGCAGTTGTTTAAACTTAGTAGACTATGATGGATGTGTTTATAAAAAGAGTTTCTGTTTTCAGGCAGCTTTATTAAACTAAACACTCCCAGCATTAGAAATGCAGGGCAGATCATGAACAGCAATGGAATATGCAACTTCAAATGCAGTGCTCTAAATTAGAAAGTTCAGGCAAGAGAAGTGAGGGGTTGTGAGGGAGACAGACAGAGTGACAGACAAAGTGAAATCCAGGTTAGGTGAGAGGACTGTCAGATCACAGGCTATGTCTACTGTATGTCAGTGAGACAAGATGCTGTTCTCTCCCCCAGAAGATCAAAAGAGATTAGAGCGGCTCGCAGAAGAGAGATAACTCTTTCCTTTTCCCCTGTCCTCTCTCTATTCTGCAACAAAATTAGGAAGTTTACAAAAAAGAAAAAAAAAAGTGTCAGTCAAAACATACTAGGGGCGGTGACCATGGGAATGACAATAGGAGGGAGCCCATTTTATAGACCTTAAGTTCTATGTGACTAAAACACAGAACTAATTGCACCAAGATCAAAGAGCCATATCTCCAAGGACACCATTACACTGTTTGAATTACAGCCTTGCTCTGGTGGGTGGACTGAACAGGTTTGGTACTGTGGATATTTTAAAACTGATATACAGTATATATTATATAATACAGAATGTCTGATATTTCAAGATTCAACATACTTTCTGTTTTTCTTTATCAGACATACACAACGAGGTACACAAAGTGTAGACTACAGCTGCCCTACATGGCAATTGTGAACACTTTCACATATTGTATTACCAGCTGTAAACCGAACCTGCTGTGGCTAATTCACACCTGCCTCACCAGATGATTACAGGTGACTTCACATCAGATCAGCCCATTTGATTTGACATCAAAGTAAAACAATAATTACACACAAGCGCACAATAAAACAGTACACCCATAAAACACTACACATCCCGGACTACATTATATGCATTATTGTCAGGTGATAATGTGTACCTGTAAAGCACAGAACCACATGCGCATACATTTACAGGTAAACTAGCACACTCAATTGTAAAGACCACAATTAAAGCTTAAAAAATCAGTACACTAAACAGACCAGAGTGGTCTTGTTTTCAGGTTCATCATATGCTTAAACAAAGTTAAACAAAATCTAGTAACCAGTCTCATCAAGATATAGGTAACGGAGATAAATGAAAATTAAAATTTTGATCAGCCAACATGGTCCCCAGTATGAAAAAATGTTGTAAAGACAATACAACAAATTCTAGGGAACTGAGAAATAAAAATATAGTAATTAGGTTTATTTCAAGAGAAAGTCACCGTTGTTGGCATTGTAATGTATGCAAACACATGCTTTCCCCACATACTAAGCTTATGTCCTAAAACACACAGTAGATGTAGAGTTCTAATACTATCACAAACTATAAAATGCTGTTAAATTTCAAAATGCGCACTTTTTGCTCCCTGCGGCTCAAGATTAAGTACAGTCTATAAACTATAATGGCCCTCTGGCATGACATGTTATTGAATGTGTGGGTGTACAGGAAGTCCAGAGTTAATATATACATTTCTCAGAAAGGATATCAATTTCAGTTCCTTATTTATTTAGCATCTGCTTCAGTAGCTGTTATGAGCTATGCATCTGCTTGTTTGTAACATTATTGGTGTTCCACTCAAAAAAGAGACATGGGCAGGAGTTTGATAAAAAAAAAAAAATGTTTTCTCATATCATATGTGTAGTAGTAGTAGTAGAAGTATTACTGTTAATAAAATGTATTATAAATGAATAATTACTTTTTGCAACCCCAAAACTTGAATTGATATTACTATTACAGTGGCTCATGTATCTGTTGAGGCCGCTCAAGTTCAAATTCTGCATCTCTCCCTCTCTCACTTATTGTTTTTGTCTCTCTCTTTCTCTCTGCCTAGTGTGTGCTGAATTTGAGTTCACATTGCTCCTATAAAGTTGTTGTATAATTCATGCTTATAGAATATATATTCAGTTTTAAGCATCACATAAGTCTTCATCATGCCCACACATTCATAAAATGATTTCAGCATCCCTCACACATGCATTTAAACATATTGAGGCTTGACATTTAATAAGAGTTTAGGTATTCATTTATGTGGGAAAGCATAAAAGCCTCAAAGTGAAATCACTGAAGAAAGAAATCCATGAGGGTGGATTTGTATTGGTGCGATTATTTTTCTTCAACTTGCATTAGGAAGAAAAATCCCACTACTAGTCCTTTGGGTGAGTAGGGGCATACCTTTTAATAAATATGCAGAAGTGTGCAAAGTGTTTGCACCAGGTTAATGCTGCCTTTTCTTGCTTCCTCTGTGACACGACAGGGCCCCACCCCTGTCACCTCCTGAACAAGTGAAGGTAATTAAAAACAGTTGCCTCAGCCCCACCCATCCATAAACATTGCAGGCTGCATGCTCCATGCTACATTAATATGCAAATTGGAGCTAAGGCTGTGATCACGGCACTTTACTGATCCAGTTATTAAATTAATTTCCCCAAAACAACCGGCAGGAGCTGCTGAGGTAGTCAATGGCTTTTCCCTTTATCTGCGCATATTAATGAGCCTTTATCAATTTTGCATTCAGCACAGCAAGTAGATGGAGTGGACGGTGCATGCTGGCACAGTCACCCCTGTGGCAGGTTACCCCACTCTGCAGTTACAGCCATTCACAGGGTCGTCCATCACTAGAGCAACCATGGGACACAGAGACCAGAGGGATCATCTTGCTACCCTCCCCTCACAAGCCCAATGTCATCTAGCTCAAAGCACATCTACCCATTGGGATGGCATAATCAAGTTGTTGCAGTGACAGTAACAGGTGATGTCACACAGCAGCCAAAATGCTGCAGTCTCTGAGGAGCAGCACTGTCAAACCACTGAACTCACTGGTGAGAGTAGCAGACTGCAATTCAGCATGAATTACTTGCACACACAAACACACACACAGTGTAGGTTATCATCAACACGGTGTGTGAATGGACACTGACACCCACAAGTAGAAAAGAAGTTCCACTGGTAGGGCAGTGACACTTGGAGGAAAATAAAAATGACAGAGTAGTGTGTTATTCCTACTTATGCATGCACGCGCGCACATACACACACACACACACACACACACACACACACACACACACTACGGTCTACAATCAAACCAACTTTCCACACTATGAAAGCAACTGACTTCCAACGGTCAAATCAACATAAGGCAGAGGGGAGTAGGCAAAATGAAGGATTCTTCCAGGGTGCTGTGTGGAAACGATTAAATTTTTTGTTTTCCTTGCCTCATTTTATTTGTATCTGAAGTGACCTTGGGCAAAGACTCGAGTAGGGGGACATTAGCAAACCAGCAAGCATCGTCATAGCAATTACTAGGAAATCACAAGGCCACAGGGAGCAATTATGTGCTTTGTGTTTACAATCCTACATAGGAAAGCGATGGGGGAAAAGATGAAGAAGAGCAGACATCGAAAAATTTAGCTCTAGGCAAGTAGGAGAAAGTGAAGCAGGAGTGCAGGATGAGGAGAGGAGGCAAAAAAAGAGCAGGGTTGAATATCAGCACACACAGCAGATGAGAGGTCGGAAGTCATGATTGTCAGAGGATAAGAGGAGAACAGGAAAGAAGAGGAATTTCAGTGGGAGAGAAGTGGATTTGTAAGTGTAATTGAGTGAACACTAGTGAGGAAAAGTGGAGGAACAAAATAGCCAATAGCTCTTCTCGAGTCTCCGGAGCATGCATTTTCTGCTACAGTGATAACTTAGATTTCTAATACAGCATCTCAGTCCTCTGAGGCATAAATTTCAAATGGCTCTGTGTCCCCACTGTAGCTGCCCACACTGCCAGATGTGAGAGGTGACGAGCTGTCCTGGCGACATAACCAGGCTGAGTCTGGGGCTCTGCTGATAAGCGTGAGGTGGAGGAGGTCACTGAGCTCACTGTATTGAGACATAACCGCCGGTCAATTCAATTTCCTTAAGGACACAGGAGTCCAAACTGCAATCAGAACATTTCATATCACAGCCAGGCTCCTCTTGCCCTTTTCCCAATCTCATCGGAGGAGAAAGGTAGACGAATGAGCGAGAGAAAGCATGAAAAAAAAAAGGGAGCGAGAGTGTCAGACGATAGTTGTTGGCGGGGGTGGGAACTTTAGAGGTTACTGCAATGGCCCGGAAAATCTTAATTTTCTGACAGTGTTATTGTAACCAGTGATTAAGCTCCAGCTGATCTCAAGAGGGAACGAGGGGAGGAACATCAGAGAACACATTCACAAACAGATTCAGCAAAGCTTTAGCGCTCAGACAAACAGGCTAACACTGTCGGGATGTGGGTTCTGTAAAAGAGAAGAATCAGCCTCTCCCCAGCGCTTTAATTATTCATATCAGTGTGTGCTTGACTTTCAGAAGAGAGTAGAAGCAGTACACATACAGGCCACCCAGTGGATCAAACGCCATGCCGACTGCGACAGAGGAACCAATGACAAAGATGCCAAACCGCCCTCTGATGCAGAGAAAGAAAGAGCGGTGGATGAATGGGAAAAGCTGAGGGAAGTATACAAAGCAGAATAAAATTGACTAGAGACTAGGACGCCTGTGGACACCCACGGACCTGGAACTAAACAAAAGATTTAAAGTTTGCTTCCTCTGCCTACTTAGAGCAAACATAGTCAAGATGTGGTCTTGTTTTGCATCTCCTAATTTTAGACTAAGTTGAAGACTAAGTTACTTGAATTCTTAATGAGGGCAAATGGTCACACAGGGTTCAAAGTTTAAGGGCTGCCGTTAGGACTCAGTAAAACCAAAGCTTAACTAGCAGTGGTGCACAGTGAGAGTACCATGATTAAACAAGTCTTTCAGACTGGTTTCATACAGGTGCTGACTGAATCTAGATCGTGCCAAAAGGACCTACTGAAGTTGTGTTTGTGTTTGCCGCATTCAAGATTGTACATTTACTGTCAACAAAGACAGTATGAGGCCATTCACCTTTCAACAGAGGTAAAGAATCTGGTCCAGCTTTTAAATGTCTCCTCTGGATGACACTGAAATGACGTGAAAAAGATTTGTTGGACAGATAAACTGTCCCAGACAGTTTATTTATGTGTGTGCACGTAAGTATTTTTTTATTTGTTTTCATGTACATACAGAAGGCCCACTGTGTGTGTTTTTGCTTGTATTCTTTAGTTATATTCATGGAGTGTGAGGCACTGTTGGATTAAATATTGGTAAATACAGCAATGACAGTTATCAACTGCAAATAATGTGGAGGCCTTGAACAGATGCTGCCTTGGAAATTTGTCATTTCATAAATGATAAATGATAAATGATAATTCTGTGGTTGGCAAATTGTTTGGGAGATTTTGTCAGACATCACAGGCAAGGAGTTCACACAAGTGGGTGGCTGAAATGAAAGTTGCAATAAAGAAACCAGATGCTGAGAAACTGTAAACAACTCCTTTGTTGCAGCAAATCCATCAGCACTGAAAATGCAAAGCCAGAGATGAGAGGGGATGAAGAGGTGGTGATGAGCAGCTGAGCAAAAGAAGAGCCACTGATGAAGTGATTAGTGTTTAGACGTAGAGAAAGGCGATAATCAAAAGGCCATGGAACCAAATGCAATCATACAGTATGTCTGCCTATTTAAATTGATTCAAAAACTCAGCCTCTAGTGGTAGAAATTTTCTCAAATGTTTATGCAACATTTAACACCAATGTCATGGTAAGAGCAGGCCATTTCTAAATAGATGCTTTCATAGACAACGTGGCAAAGACACAAAAGTTTGGCTATAATTATATTTCCCACAGTTCATCGCAGTCATCAATAACCCTACTCTGAAGTTTGCATGAACAATTCGCAGGAGGTGCAATATTTGTTGCAGGTGATGTGTGTGTCAAATTAAACGTTGACGTGGTGCAGAGATGTCCTGGCCTACACATAATATTTTACAGACTTGAGAAAAGATCTTTGTTTCTTTTCAGAGCACCGTAAAAAAAATAAAATAAAAAATCACATAAATCATTTTAATGTTTTTCAATGAAAATTTGAATAATGATATAAACATGATCATTCCCTCTAATGTAGTAAATCATATCGCAATTGCAATATCAGCCAAAACTGTTTAGCCCTACTCTGAAGCATGTAGGACACCATATGATTATGATTATTCAGCGCACTGTGTTCCTAGTTCTTGGAAGAGGGAAAAAAACAGAGAGAGACACGAGGAAGATGCGAGACAGCCAACAAACTTGCAGAGATTCTCTGAAGAGATTATCTGAAGAGAATCTCTGGAGCTTTATTACCAGACTTCAACAGCAACAAGTCAGACATGTGGAAGCAAACATGCTGTACAGGTTTTTCCTCCTGCCTTTCACCCCATACTCCACCCTGCTCTCCTTGTCATATTCTTCTCTCCCATAAATGTGACTCCAAACAACCTACTACACCCCAGCATGGCCGGCCTTCTGACTGACTGCCTTATTTGCTCTCTAATGTTGTCTGGAATGCAGCAACCCTTCTGTGGGTCACTGCTTTGAGGGTGAACTTGTATCTCACTGTCTGACAGTAGGAGAAACAAGGCCAAAATGGGAAGTAGAGAAAGAAATGGGGCTCTTTAATGCCCAACAGGAGGGAAGGATAGGGAGACAGAGGGAACATAGTGGCAGAGGAGTGGGAGAGAAATCGAATGACACCTAGTAGGAGAATTCTCATATACAACCACAGCAGGTTCCCCAACTCTTTTACAAACTTCTATCGCACTAAAACGCACTACCTGGCAGCAGCTGACAGGTTCCACAGCAGGAGGCAGTACAGAGGACCACACAGCGTGTTTTCAGCGCATATGTCTTGCATATGAACATCCATGCATGAAATAGATGTTCCAGCTGTTGATGTGACTGCAAATGTGCTGTATAATTACATTGCTCATTAAAGCCCCCTTCCAGTGTATTTTGACATTTCTATGATTTTATATTTTTCTGACTCATTTCAATACAATGTTGATTACCCACATAGTTTGCCAAATAGCTTAATTTTGTGCTCAAAGTTGCTTAGGTGTTAAAACAGGGTGGTGACATATGACTATAGTAATTCCATAAGTCATACATCATTCTCCAAGCTTGCACAAGCGCATTGTCATGCCTCGTTAAAAAAATGTCACGCCGTCACGGCTCGTTTAGTCAGAGCATCAAACCGATAAACATCGTTGTGAGAAAGCTAACCAATTTATCATGTAATTTACTGTGTCTGATTGTTGGTTTGTTGTTCTAGTTTAGTTAGCTAAGTTAACTAAGTTGTAGTTAGCCAGGTGTAGTTAGCTAGCATAGTTATTGCAGAAAGTTAGCTAACAGAGGGTCTTATATTTTAGTTTACCCTCTTGGTTTAGTGTGCTGCACCACAGCAAATTCCTCATGTGTGTAAAACACTACTTGGCAATAAAGCTCCTTCTGATTCAGATTTTCATTATGGCATTTGTGCATGCAGTGTTGGAGGACAGATGACAGAAAACACGTCACACTTTCACCTGCCACCATCTTATATACAGTCTGCAACATGCATTTTACTGCTGTTTTACCAATGCATCAGCGGAGGCACCCCCGGTAAAGGAAGCGCACCATAAAACGTAGTGGGAGTTATCGTGTGCAGTGTGTGACAGGACCATCGACTGATTGATAACAGCTGATACCTATGATAGAAACTAATGTGCGAGTAAGTAATAGCTACTCCAGCCAGACAGTAAAGTGTACTGAACTTTACAGTGTAGTGATGTTAACACAGCATATCGTTAGTGAACATCAGTTTTTGGTTGTCATGGTAATGTATTATGTCCGACTATTAACCACACCCCCTTCTCTGTTTGAGAAAGAACGTTAACCAAAAACGGCAGTTAAAACTGTCTGGAGGCGGGGCTTTAAGGCATGATTTGCATTAAGTTTTGTTTGACGTCATTTTAAACTGACACGCTAGTTCCTCTCATGACTGGAAAATCACAAGAGGCATGAGACCTATCAAATATTTATATGTGCCCTTTATGTATATGGTATTTCATCTGTGGATGTATCACATCCACAGAGGAAATACGAGCAAACATCTGACTGATGTGGATAGTGAAATGTTAATAGGGAGCTCTCATGATGACTGAGAGATTGAGGTCATCCTGCGTCCTGATCTTTGTTACAGACGGAGGAGGTCTTTCTAAAGGCTGCCACTTCATCAGGTGAAGCTAGCTATTTAATCACCACTCTATCTACCACACATATTTTAAAAAAGGGTGACATTATTGGGACAGACATCATTGAAAACAAAGATCTTCTTGAATAATCCCATAAAGCAGATCCATCCATCCATCGCCAACTGCTTATCCTGCGTACAGGGTCGCGGGGGGCTGGAGCCAATCCCAGCTGACATCGGGCGAAAGGCGGGGTACACCCTGGACACTCACACCTGAGGACAATTTAGGGTCACCAATTAACCTAGTCCACATGTCTTTGGACGGTGGGAGGAAGCCGGAGCACCTGGAGAGAACCCACGCGGACACGGGGAGAACATGCAAACTCCACACTGAAAGGCTGGGGCAACCGGGGTTTGAACTTGCGACCTTCTTTCCGTGAGGAGACAGTGCTAACCACTGTACCCCCCCAAAAAAACAATCTTGTTTTTGATCTCTGAATATCATCATGCATCATTAATGGAGAGCTGCTAAAAGATTGCATGCTGTTACAATTTAAATCCTTTTTCCATAACTCAGGGAACTGGACAGCATACGGACTAGGCCAGTAATATGGGTGTGGCTGTGAATTACTGCTTTCTAACTTTCAGTCACAGCGAAGAACACATTTTGTGCCAGAAGGACAGCAAAAAGGTTTCCCGCACAGTGCTAAAAACTGCACTCACCACCAGCCATCAGACACTACAAGAGTGCACCACTGCAAACTCAGATCTCTAATTATAGACTATGCTTTTGATTAACATGGTATCTTCAAATAGGTTTTGTCCTACTTTCTATACATATTATATAGTGTTTCTTATGTAAGTATGCAGGAACACACGCATCCAGATTAAGCAGGGTCCAGAGAAACAGAGAAATGCATAGCAGGTGCTACTGTCGATGTGATCTGTGCCTCATAGGACTTCACAGATTTAATTAACCTCCCAGCTGTCCCGTTTCCCTCATGCACATCAGGTCAGTCCAAACATTGTGCATGGATGCATGCCAATAAAATACATCTTTTATAATTATAAGGCACTGGCATGATACTTTTCCTGCAATTTTTCTCTAGGAGTTATCAACTGAAATAATAGAAAAATGAATAACAAATAGTTGCCAGTAATTACAAACAACAAGTACAAGGTCATTCCACTACTAAAAAACACTTATTAAATGTTTAATAGATTGAGTGGAGCTTTGAAATTATACTTTTGAGTGATACTTAAGGCTCTTCATCACATATATATAATAAAAGTGACCTGCCTCTGTGAGTGTAAAGTGAGAAGAATACAGGATATCCTTGGCAATGAAGCAGAGCAAAGAGACCACTTACCAAGTTTTTGAGGTATATTGTTAAAATAAAACATTTATATATAAAAATGTATTATCATTAAATTATTTATATATTTAAAAAAATTATTATATTATATTATACTATAATTGGACTCCATTCTCAGTTTTACAGCACTGCCAGACTCACACTGAAGCAATTTGTGCCAGCATCAGCTGTGATGTCAAAAGGGAATAGGGAAATAATGAAGCAAAAATACACCTGAATGTTCAAACAAAAGCCTTCTGCAACTATTATGGATATGTGATGTTAAACTTTCATTTGATCTCATCTTAACTTTTACAATGTTTGTTTCAAAAGTGTCTCCAAGATGATTTGGCAGACACATATTATTTGTTGTCAAACCACTGAGGCTCATTTGAATTTCAATTTGGCGTGGAGGAAGGCAATAAGAAAGGCAGCAACAAGTCCAATCACTCATAGATGAGAGTCATTTGTCTCAGTCTGAGGGGCATTCATTCAATTATTCTATAACTGTTTGCTTTGAAGCAGAGCAAGTATCGATTCATTTCTCTTTACACCACATCAAGAGAGCAGACTAGGACAATGAATAAAATGTTCCCCCCAAAAGGTTCTGCAAAAAGAAAAAATAAATAAATCACACACACACACACACACACACACAGCCAAACCTCATAATACAAGACTAATAAGATCAAGAGCGTAGCATCTCATATGCTCTCTGTCATAACTATTTACTATAATTGTACTGCTGAAACCTTAAGCAAATTTACTCTACTGTTTTACATTACACTAAATCTGGTTGTATACAAAAGCAACCAAGAAAAAAAATACACACCGGTATGATTTTATCAAATCCCAAATACAGTTCAGATTGTATCAAAAGAGCCAAGACTGCATCACAGACCCTGTCACACTTAAATGACAGCATGTGACAAGTGGTCACCTCGAAAAGGCACCAACCATGTCATTTTGGATTTCACACAGGAGCAGTCAAAGTTATTCAAACCCTGAAAAATCTGCTTCTGTGCTTTCAGTCTGTAGTGAGCATAATGCGAACAAATATCAGGTAAACACAGGATGAAAAAAAACAACAAAAAGGATTTGGGCTCCCTGGAGGTGGCAAATCTCTGCTGCAACAATGTTTGTCCTAGAGGATGAGGAGAAGAGGGAGGGTTTATTTATTTCTCTACAACGGAAATATGCAGGTTTTAATGAGTGTGAGTTAGGCGAGTCTGTATGCATGAATTACACGTGTGTGCATTTTTAGCAGGTAAGATGTGCACATATGTGGGGAGGAAGGGAGAGAGGGATGAGAGGAGAGGGGGAAAGTGAGAGCCAGCAGAAAAGCTAAATTGCTGACTCATGTACACCACCCAATTGACCCTTCACTAAGCCACGCCCTGAATACGCAGCTGGCCAATCACAGCAGAGTATAGGACTCGCTCTAACTGAGGTCTGACACTTTCATTGACTTTAATGCAAAAGGCGTTGTTTTCAAGCTTTTTTTGGCTGTATTTTTCTAAGATATGGCCAAACGCTGTTCCTGGGGCACTTGTAATAGTTACAGTCGCCACCCAGAGAGGTTGGAAGGACAAGTACGATTTATTCTCCATCCAAAACCTGAAATAAATTCAGAAAAATGTCGGCTGTGGATTGTTCCAAATGTAATGTTAGTTAGCTAACGCTAGCTAACTTCCAAATGAATGTAACGTGATAAAGCCCTGCTGTTCTGCTTTTTAATGATTGTAATAATGAATAGACGCCTACCCAGCTTTACAGGAACAGTCTTGTCGTTCATATCGTTGTCTTTTGTCTCATTCCTCGGGGGATCCGGTGGTTCACTTGTACTGTGTGAGTGGTAGGCTTTAGCTTCTATCTTCTTTCATTTTTTTCCACATCTGTTTGAGTCAGTTTGACAGCCTGAATACAACTATCACAACCTGGCTCAACAGTAAGTGACAAAAGCGGGAAACCACAGAGTATTAACCAAGATATTTTAATAAGTAAATTAAGCAAAATATACAATTGTAGGTGTCTGTCAGATCAGTATGTATGCAGTGTATGTGTGAGTGGAGTGTATGGGTGTAGAACACAAAGAACCAAACAAAACAGAATCAGCCAGCAGGCTCCTTTATAGCCACCTGAGCCCCGCCTGCTCAGGTGTGTTGCATCTCACACCCGGTATCAACTCCACCCACCAATTACCTGGATTAAAGGGACAAAACGCAGCAAGATACATACAACAAGAGAGGGCCCAAACCTGGGGCCGTCACAAAACCTTCAAATGTATAATGCAACTACAAAACTGTCTGCTTCTTTCTGAGATCGCTTTTTCCAACAAATTTCTCCAGACAGTGCAGTAATAGACAGAGGCAGCGCTGACAGTTTGTTGGACTTAGCAACAGTAACTAAGGGGGGTGGGGCTTAGCAAAGGGTCAATTACACCCCAGGAATGCCTGGCAACCCCATGTGACGGAGCTGCTGTTTGGGCTTTTCACAGCAATTTGTTATTTTGATGTTCTCAATCATAAAGAAACTATGGCAGGTTCAGGGACCAAATAGTTTCTCTGTAAAGTCTAATTTTTACAATTTCAAACAAAGTGATTGTTCAAATTCACCTGTTATGTTTCCCCAGAATGTTTTCTTGAGTTTGTGTCCTTGCCTCATTTCCTAAGTGTTTCCAATGATTCACATCTGCAGAAAATATAGCATGTCTCTCGAAGACCTCCTTGCTTCTCATAAAAAAAGCCATTAATTTAGAGACCAGTGCTGGAATGTGACAGAAGGAAGGGTTGAGATATTCTCTACAGAGAAAATTCGAACAACATAATAAATGACTGATCAAACCTGCAGGGATATTTTTGGTTTTCCTTCTATAATGGTACTATAACTGCAGGCGGAACAAGACTATGTATGCATGTAAAATAATAAATTAATCGCAGCCATGTTTTAAATTGTAAACATAACTTCAAATATCTAAATTAGGAACAGCTCCTAGCAACACATAATTGGCTTTTGGAAGAGAACATGAAGTAAAATTAGTGGGATTAAGTGTTATCAAAATAATAGATTGTATTAAGGCATAGTAAAGCTATTTCAAAGTTCAGGGTTGACTGGATAAAAATATGGATATAATATGGAACCACTTTGGTCCAGGCAATATATACACAATAACCCCAAGCGCAAACTCTGGCTGGAGTAAATTGCCACCCTAACAACACTGCATTATAAGTCAGGCCGTAAAAATTGGACGACAATCTCTACATATTGTCAGTGCGGTCAGAATACTGAACCGAGTGCAGTCACCTAAGATGGAGAGGAACGTAATCTTGTTGAATGAAACAAATCTTTAAACTAAAACTCATTTCTTCTCCCTTGGCATTGTGCTTTGTCTGCAAAAATGAGGATTTGCAGTGACTTCTCAGACACTCAGGGCCACTGGTGAACGAAAGGAGTTATTATTCACATCACAATAGCGCACACACACACTCACACTCACAACGGTCCCGTTGATGCACTCTCTCATCCATTGCTATTCAGTGTCTCCTACAGCTTGGTCTTTTATGACTCCCAGAGCAGCTCTTCGGCTGTGTGGTTACAAGAAGTACAAGTCTGCTTAACAGCCCCTGCACATTCAGAGGATTCATAATAAAGGAGGGATAAGAGCAGTAAGACAGTGGGTGGGCAAATCTGACATCAACACCTCCACTCAACTCTGTGTTTCCTGAACTCCAGGCATAGTGAAACCTGGAGGAAAATAACACAAAAAGAAGATCCAAACGAGGTCTTTTTAGTTAAAAACCTGTGATTGGAAGGACAATGGCCAAAAACTTGCTGTTCAGAGTGTCTGTTAACTGAGTCACGTTATAAAAAAATAAAAAGGACTACCAGCATTTTTACATGTTTTTGCCCATTCGCTAAAAATACACTGTGCATTGTTGTTGGCCATTCTTCAAGACACACCATAGTTTTTCTGATTCATTTTAACAACCAGCTTGCCTTCTTTTATTGTGGACAATCAAAGTTATATTCTTACTGCATGACTTTGAATTCTGCACATAATATCATGCAATGAAGACTTTATCTTAACTAATCAGTTGCAATATGTTATATTACATTGAATTTGACTGTAAGTACAGTAAGAAGATAAGAAATAGCACTGATGGGAGAATTAATCTAACATAATGGTGGAGGCAACCAGTCGCACCCAGCCAGGATTGAACCCTTTGCTTTGAGGCGACAGTGCTAACCACTGAGCCATCATGCAGCCTAAAACAGAACAATACAGACTACATTCAATAATATTTAAAACTAGTGTCCTTCATTTCACTCCGATACAAGTACAAACAGTGGTATTTACAACACCCATCATATTTACATT
Organism: Micropterus salmoides; assembly: GCF_014851395.1. Classification (NCBI taxonomy): domain Eukaryota; kingdom Metazoa; phylum Chordata; class Actinopteri; order Centrarchiformes; family Centrarchidae; genus Micropterus; species Micropterus salmoides. The sequence goes on from NW_024040041.1 coordinate 22,515,438, forward strand.
TAAATTACTCAGTCATCACTGCGTCCAATGTCTATAACTACTAATTAACTTGAAAATTACTTAGTTATTTCTTGACATTACCTTATAATTTCAGGTTCTGAAAATTGTTAGGATAATCATAAATCCATTTCTAAAAAAGCCTTCTATGATTTCTATATTTGAACCAGGAAACTGTGCTTTTTGCAGTCTTTCTTGAATGCATATCCTGTCAGTATATTTAATAGAGATTGGCACAATAACAGTCTGAAAAGGGCACGTACATTCCCAAAATTGCTAATAACTTCCTGAAAGAAAACATGCGAATGGAAAAGGCACGTGTGTCCATTTGGAGAAAAGATGAGAATAATATGGACCTTGAAGGAAGAGAGCAGAAAAACAGGATTTTGATCACCAACCGATATGAACTGACTCATGCATTATGAATGATGTAGAGGAGGGCGACTGGTTCTCTAAACCATCTGCAAAGGCAGTTGAAGAACTGAAGGCATGAAGAGATGAATTTGCATATGGGTTTATGGATTCATTTATGTGATAATCAGGAGTTACTTTCATCAGAAGGTTCTTTAATTAATGTTGAGAGGTTTTTCAGATGAACTGCAATAATTCAAATAATATCAATTGGACCATTTAGACAGCAGTCCTAGTCCCCAGGGCTTCAGTCCCCCCCCCCCCCCCCATACTTAACTCCACATTAGCTTGTATGTTTGAGCATAGTCAAGAGCAGCATCACTACAGAAACCAAACCACAGTCAGCTGGGAGGAAAAAGTATTACCATGGGAGCAGAAAACTAAATAATTATGCAAAACAGCAGTTGACTAAATATAGAAGAAATTGCAGAAAGTAAAGCTTTGATGAGACCCAAGTCCTAGGCATGGTGTTGAGTATTTAAGACATTGTGAAGATTTTTTTCTTTTATCTTTACTAGTATTTATTATCAAAGGAATAGTCTGGAGGAAAATGATGATGACGTAGTGAGGAAGACTAATAATAATTGCAACAAAGCAGAAAGTGGAAGGTGTGTGTGACGGGGTGTGTGTGACTGAGTGTGTTTCTGAGATAAATACAAAGCATGGGAGAGAAAAATGTCCCACCCTGTTTGTCATAACATGATGGACCTCAGTGGAAACACAAACTGACAGGCGTGTTTAATTTCCTTGCAGTACCTGAAAATTGAACATAGTGGATAAACACCGACAAGGCTTTTCATCAACAGTAAGTGCTTATGATGAACATCAGATACAGCAAAAAAACAAAATGTATGTATGTATAGATTATATTACACCAAACTATTGCAGTACAGAGCACTAGAATATTATACTCAAGTAAAAGTACTGTGATGACATATGGTCCTGCTACCTATTATATTAAAGAACACCTTTAAGCTACAAAAGAAATTGCATTTAATGCCAACATGGCCTACACATCACCCTGATGTCCAAAGGCATGAATAAATCCTATTTCTTTGGCACTCTGCAGCCTGTACTTAGAACTGATCAATTAAAAACAGGCTATAGAACTGCTTTCCCAAGTGTAGCCCTACTAGAAAATAAAATAGTTTGTTGTTGTACTCACTCTGAACAGTGTCTGTTCCCCTCCTCAGTCTGCTCAAAACTTCTCAGCTCGTTCATTCTCAAGGCATAATATAACCAGTCCACTCAGCCTCTGTGCTCCTCAAAGATTGTTTAGCAGTCACAGTTGAACGAGGCTCTGCAGTCACAACGCAACGTGTTATTTTCAAAAACAGCAGAGGCCTCACACAGCCCCCTGAAGATAAACGTTCCTCAGTGGACGCAGAAGTCACCTGAGGATCCGCCATGACCGTTATAGCATTTACCTCGCACGCAACCACGCACCTGTTGGTCACGCAACATCCTGAGATTTGGGTCACTGAGCGTCCTCGTTGGGTGGTGCATTCAGTCATTAATTAATTAAGCTAGATGTAACCATTTTTTAACAAGGTAAAGGTACAGTAATGCTAACCATAACGCAAATGACGCCACCCTTATTTTTATTGCATTGTTGTGCATTTGTTACCGTTCACTTACTGTGAGCCTCTGCCCCTGTGAGACACAGGAGCTACACATTTGAGGTAGCCTACTTGTACTTGATTTGAGTATTTTCTTTTCATGTTACCCTTTACTTCTGGTCTGCTACAATTCAGAGCAAAATATTGTATCCTACTTTTTACTCCACTACGAGTATAGTAATCTTATTTTTTAACTAATTTACAAATGAAGATTTTTGCGTACAAAGCATATGACGTAAAATATGATGCTTTGTTGTAAATTAAAATACTGTACCCAACAATACAAGTACAACTGAAAGATTAGTTGATTCACTGACTCATTGATTGACAGAAAATGAATGGCTACTATTTTGCTACTATAAAATATTTTTTGAATCCAATCATTACTCAGGAAAATAGTCAGCAGATTAAGTCATAATAGAAATAATCATTAGTTGCAGTCCAATCCATAAAAAAATTAAATAGTAAAATCCTGTTCAGAAATTAATGAATCAATAATGGAACTATAATGATATAATATAATAGTAGAATAGTATTTTTACTTAAGTTAAGGATCTGAATGCTTCCTCCACCACTGTGAAAATGTTAACTCAAATGTGAATCAAATTGAAATGCATTATTTCAGTTTGCAATTGAAAGTAAACAGCTAAAAGCATGAGTAGAAATTTCAGTTTCATTTTGGCTGTATTTGGCTGTGTTCTTAAATATATAAATGAAGATGAAAATTAGGCCATTAATTCTATTTTAATGCTGTCTTACATTATGTGCACATACAGGGAGCTAAATTGCACTTCCACTTGAAAAATGTCAGCTTTGAACTTCCTTAAAGCATATCCTGGTGAAGTATGTTTATAGCTTGTAATCAGAAAAGCAAAGACATCCCTATAAAATGATTAAAATCATACAGTTGCATACATCCCTGGATTTTCTTTAAATAATTAGTGGAACCTGTTTAACTAATCTACTCTACTACTCTCAAATAAGCATTTCAGAGTTGATCCTAACAAAGTTAATCATTATGCTGTTCACAACCCAGGAGTGATCTATTTTCTGAAACTGCAAATGTAGATAGATGAAAGTGTTTCAGCTGTTGATGCAGAACACTGAGGAAGATGAATATTTATACAGATGCACACATGGGAGTACTTCACTATGCAGCTGAAAGCCAAAAATACAACCAACTAATTCTCCTCCCTTCTTCTGTCAGCCCAAACAGCCCCTCAATCAATTATCTGCTAAAAACCCAAACACACCCATGTATTCCTTTGCTGTGTGTACGTTGTGCGTCCTGCTCACGCATCAGAAGTAAGGAATCCGCTCATATTCACTCTGCCTTGAAAACAGTCTTTGAAGAGGCCAGAAAGCCCAATCCATCCATGAGTGAGTGTGTGTGTGTGTGTGTGTGTGTGTGTGTGTGTGTGTGTGTGTGTGTGTGTGAGTAACAGAGAGCCCATGTGATCCGTGGAAATTCACAGCTTGCCGTTTATCCTCAGACAAAAGCGCTGGGCAGAATGAAAGGGAAATTGGAGTGCTTACTGAAGCTGCTGAGAGGGCCCCTAGCCGAGCCACAAATTGCTTCCCTCCTCTCCACTACACAGCCCTAACATGGCTGAAGCCATACATCAATTACCAGCCACCTCAATGGAACATCTCTGCCACTGCAGTACCTTTTCTGGTTTACTGCCAAATGAGTGCTCCGTATACTTCACATCATAGAAGTCAAGCAGGCAATACTGAGAAGACAGGTGTATTATAAATATGCTGCCCATCCAAAGGAACTAAGTAGCTGTTGACAGGTGCCGGTGGCATCTCAAGTAGTGAGAGAGAAAGCTGACAAAGGTCTGCGAACCAGAGTGTGACGCAGCTCACTGATTTCACATTCTGCCTTCTAACAGTTATGATTAGGTTTTGGGGCATTTTCAGCACCCAGCTTGCCAAGCAGTTTGTGTTTTATGATTGCTCTCTGTGTTTTATTAGAGAGAAAAAAAATAGCCTCACCAGCCCCTTGCTTTGAACAAGTATTGTGCTCTTACTCTGAACCCCCCATTCCCAGAAACAACTTAGTTCTGGGCAGTCGTCCATCAGAGTCCAAGCACAGAGCGAGAGAGAGAGGGAGCACATTTTGTCCAGCTTGCTACATCCCAAGCCCTCATCTCTTGCCTGGTTGCCTGCCAGGGAAACCAGCAATCCCAAGACACGTGCTGGTCTGTCCTCTTCAGCTATTAAAAAAGTCTGGTGAGTGCCCCCTGTTTTCCATTTAATCACAACTGCAAGCTAAATCTGCATTAGAACATTTAGTCACTGCCACAACCATTGATTAAGTCCAAGCTGGGCAAAAAAAGAGGTTGAACATATTAAAAATCTCTAATGTATGAGGCAGTTGGAACTGTGTAGGGAGGTAAATGATTGATGGCTCACTGCTCACACATTTATGCTAAGTTGGTTTCAGTGTTTTTTTGTGAACAGAGCAGTAATGGTTCTTTGGGCCTCTGGGCAACCACACATCTTGAGCTTTCTGTATGTATCAAATGTCCCTGCATATCATGCATGAGCATGATAATGGAATAGCAGCATGTCTTGGGGTCCGACTTGAGGTCGGAGACCATAGCTTTATACTAATTGAAAAGCCAATTAGCAATTTCAGCAGTTGCTTGTTGAACCGGCACGGTGCAGAGGTCTCTGTTAAATTAAAATACAAATGTGATCTTGCCAAAAGGGGGGAAGAGTGCTTGTAAATCACATCACAGCCACTTTAAGCAATCAGACAGAAGACGAGGCGCAAAGAAACATTAACAAAGTTTTATAAAGGAAGGGGAAAATCAAGTCTTCCTCAAGAGACACCTACTATTCTAGCCTAAGGTTATAAAAACATGGCACGATTTAGGTTCTCACGTCGTGGGGTTTGATCTGATTCCTTCACTAGAGACTTTTGTTTAATTGTCGTTGGCATGGGAAATTACTCAGCCCTTTGGCAAATGAGCAGGAACATTGTCCTCAAAATTCTGCAGACACACACAGGCTCACACAAATTCACACAGCCAAGCGCTCATACTGGTGAGCTATCCAGCTCTCACTCAGCTTTCTGATTTGGTTGAAACATGGCCCAAGAGGAAATTAATTCCTGAAATCCAAACAGTGTTTAATCTAGTTGTCCTTTATTTTCTGAATGCCACTACTGCACTGCAGTTCCTGCTAGTGTGAGGACATGAATGAGATATTTTGAGAAAGGAGAAAGACGGCTACGTTGGACATGATGCAAGAAAGACATTTAGCCGAAGGCAAAACTCTAAGCTACTGAATCTGCAGAATGAATTCTGAGAGCAGGCCTAGATTAAGTGAAAACAAGGCTGACAGCAGTGGTCTAAATTGTATTTACCACACGGCTGTGCTTGAATGCAGCCTGCTGTTATACTCTCTGGAACTTCATTGGGAATTTGCCTGAGCAAAGAGACAAATTCCCAATTAGGATTGTGTTAGTAAACAGCAAGTTTAGTACCATTTTAAAGATAGTGATGCAAATATTTAAGGATCTCATTAAGTAGTCATATTTTCCCACTATTCTGTACACATTGATGAAACAGGATGAGATGATGTAAAAGCTCAACAGCAGAGGTGATGCCTTACATCAGTCCCACCTTGTGTCCATCTATGTACCTTCATATCTGAATTGTGGCTGTCTGTTAAATTGTCTTCCCACACATAAAGATTATGTGCTGAGGATGGAGCCTGCACTAATGTGTCTGACAAGTTCTGATATTAAGAGATTCACTGTAGCCCCAGAGAGGGTGAATCTGCTCCAGGGTTGACATTTAATCCATGCCAATTTATCACTAGTGCAGCCCACCCTAGCGGATACTTCTGGGTGGTATATTGCCTCAGAGTGGACCTCTGGCACAGACATAGAGAAAGTGGCAGGTGTTTTTCCTTTTATTTCTTTGTGTGTGTGTGCATTGGGGGCTGCGAGTGTTGCATAGGAGTGTGAGATGGGCTTGTTCATATTTGAATACAAAATAGAGGATGGTCATAAAGGATGCCATTGTTTATACCTTTATGGCAGAATGGAAGCTGGCCAAGTGTTTGCTGTTGTGCAGTTATAGTCATGAATCTCTTCAATAGCCTAGGGAGGAAAAGAACGCCACAAAGTTTCTTGAGAGATTCATTACCATATTTACAGCATTGAGAGAATAGTTGATGATCACTTTTGCTTTAAGTGTATAAGACCAATTTAGAAATAGTCATTACTTGTTTAGTTCAAGCTAATATGAGCTGTCTGTGTTCACAGGGCTAAACCTGTCAGACATGATATTTTCCCCAAATCATCACCTACCCTCAGGAGCGTCTCCTTCATCTCCTGTGATAATAAAAACACAGATTATATTATTTTCTGTCAGTTTCTCCACGCTCTATGTGTATCATTGTGATTGATTTTCAGTTAATTCACTGCAGGGGGATGATCAAATATGTGTCCCAGTAAGGTGGTACACTGACAGATTACAAGAGTTGCAGTCTATCTCCCATACAAAACCTTGTTTAGGGTGATGTTGACATTCAAGCCGTCACACGTTAAAAAAAAAAAAAAGCACATTGACTTTATTTTCAATGATGTGAGGGTACCTGGAGAATGCAAAACAATGAGGAGGAAGGAGAGGGGAAGCTGACCACTATTTGAGGAGTATTCATCTTCAGTTGCCACAATGACATGCTGACATGTCACTTGATTATCTTGTTAAGTTCAAGTGAAAGAGCACATCGTTCAGTTAAGTTTATGATATTTCAAGTAATATTTGTGCCCTGAGTCCCTCAGTCCATGTACTGTACCCACTAATCGACATCAATCGAGGTTATAAATGGATAAAGTTAGGGTCTCAGTTAGCTTGTGAGAAAGTTTGGCCTGGAAGACTCAACTCTGAGAAATTAAGTTACCTGAGCATAAGAAACAGCTATTTCTGGCACGTGTTACTGTTGTATGTGGAGCAAACCATAAACCTGATAAGTTCACACTGATGCTCACACCGCTCATCTTGAGAGGATTAAAAAGTGTATTTCACTATATTCACAGACAAAAATATACATATTGTGTCATACATTTTGCTTTTTCCCATACTCACATCTCTTTCAGTGCATTCTCATCCTTCCCTCCCTGATCTGTCTTCTTACTCCCAGCTCTGGGCTCTCTGAGGCCCATGACCCATCAGTTCTGCTAAGACCTCTAAGGGGCCATCCATCACCAAGGCTGTGCTATAACCTGGGGATAGATTTCTTCTCCCCTTACCCACTCATCAATCACCAGAGGCTACTATGCATACCCAAGCAGGCTGTAGAAGGTGGGAAAGGCCAAGCAATGTCATTCACTAGGCCAAGTAGGCACTTGCAGAATTGTATGAATAAACATGTCTATTTTAAATAAGTAAGTGAAATGCCAATATACTGTTTGTATTTGTACTTCAGTTGAGAAGTAACTAAATGGGCCTCATAAATGAGAAGAAAAAAAAGATTTTGTGAGATCTTTCTTTTTGAGAATTCCTACAGACAGTGGCATCTAGCATGCTCATGCACTCTGTAGAAATCAGCCAAAACACCTGAATTAGTGAAAGATTACTTGAGATTTTATATTGTGTGTTCAGACTCATTAATGATGGAATGTTTATGATAATCATGTTCATTTGTATCAGTAATGAGCAGGAGCATGCAAGACAGCAACCATGACAAGTGACAGACAAGAGGGTCGTGATGGAAAGTACATGTTGGCTCAGGTAGTGATGCGCAGCTGTTGGTTCGCTTGTTCGCCTTGGCTGAAACAAGCGTTCTAACAGAGACAATAGTCACCTCTTACAGTTCACAAGAAATTCATTCAAATAAACACGTACTTTGTGAATGGCGCATCACTAACATGATGATATTAATATGGTGGAAACAAGAAATCGTTGATAAATTATGTGAATGGAGGTACTGTAAGCGGGGGCCCATGGTGACGCAAAACAATGCAAGGAACAATGAGAGAGACCCAAGAGAGTTGAAAATATAGGGGGTGTTAATCACTCACACAACAGAGGAAAGGAGTAGTGATGCAACAGAGTAGAAAGAGCGAAAAAAGGGGAGAAAAGGGAAGAAAAGCAAAGCTATTGTTTGAGAGACTGGGTGCAGTCACCTACAGCAAACAGAGTTGCATGTCACTGACACCTACACAAAGAGGATGCAGTGGTTATTAAGGCGTCTGTCATGTCGATATAGCAGAGGCTTAGCACAGTGGCTGGTGGGCTTGAGTCATCCAGTGCCAGGTGTCCTTTTGACATGGGCACCAATCCCCTTAATGGCTGGTTGAGAGGAGAGAGAGTGCTGCTGCCACCAACACCCTTCCAATTAAAACCTCTAATTAATCAGAGCTATTTAAAGAAGCCCATTCATCCCCGATGGCGGGAAGCACGCTGACGAGAGAAAAGATAAACTGCACATCTTTGCTCTGATTTACCTTTTCTCTAAGCTGCCCTTTGGCATTGCTGCTTTCTTTCCACTACTATGGTAAGCAGCTGTCACAATTACCACTTTATAACATAAAGAACTAGAAGAATGCAGATATCTGCCAGCTGTGTCATGGGTAGTGCGCGAATCGGCTCTGACATCACTCAAATCCACATGTAAGCCTAAATCATCCACCCGTCACCCACCCAAATGAATTATTTTTTCCATTCTAGAGACCCACGCCCACATGGACATTTCATTCCACCTCTGCTGGTCCCTGTAAGCTATGTAGATAGAAGATACAAGATTCGAAACTGAAGCAGTTGATCACTTGCAGCCCCTACAGGCCAGTCAGTAGGAGTGGGTCAGCTGTCAGCTGCGGTGTAAAACCAAGCACTCCATAAAATAGGATTTTCAAAAATTGTGATTCACAGCAAGCACAAGAGGTCCTTGAGCATACAATCATGCATGTGCACAAAAAATATTAGGCTGATAGGTTCAGTATATGCAAAATTTGCTGCGGATACATACAACTTCACCAGACTGACAAAAAATATAAAGTTTCTTTGTCATTCTTTACATTAAGATCCAACAATGCCAGTAAGGTAAAGCAAATTATTAACGTAATCTCCTTGAAATGTAGTGGTAAGCAAACATGCATGTTGTGATAAAATGTGAGCATTACTAGCTTAAAGGTTCTGTATATGAGATTCTGAACATTAATATAGCAGCAAACAATTATTTCCTATGTGAGTTATTGTGGAGTAATGACCTGAGCAGAGAATGAAGTCACACCCCCTTTGTGTGTTGTCACCCGAGCGTCTCTGTTCTTTGTTTTGGTTGCCGGTCTGGCTGCATGTTCATGTTAGTGCATGTGAGAGCAGTACAACGGCTGTTTCTTTTCTCATCTAACGCCGTGACTTAATGATTTATTTCGAAATATACCAAAACAGAGTTGGTGATTGTAAGAACAGAAGAAAGACTAGCAAATATATTTTTGCTGAGTTTTATTTTGTTTCTGTCCAATTTGAATGAAGTATGAAGTTTACAATGAGCCGCGAGCTAAAATGACTGTTTATGTTACTGGAGTCTGTTGGAGTCTGTCGCCATTTGCTTTGGTCTGAGATGCTGGTGCTCTAGTGCAACATTAAGCCGCATGAATGTCGCATACAGCTCCTTTAAGATTAAAACAAACAAAATAGATAGACAACTGTCTTATTTTTATTACTTTTTTATATATTTATGGAATATTTTTAAGGTTTTTATTAATCCATTTTTCTATATATTGTGATATTTTTGTATGTTTCCATACTGTTTACTTGTTAGGTTGACCCACATGTGGTTTATGTATAGACTTCTGAGACTGTCCTCCTAAGAAGAACTACAGCATCAGTTATTTCAGCAAGTGCCCCCAAAATGACTGTTTACATTCAAGTGACAAAGCCCCCTAGCAATCAGAATAATTATGACGAGAGCAAGGGAGAAAGTCAAGTGACGTTGTTATTGAGCAACAAAGTGTGACTTTAACTCATAAGACAGGTGTTCATTTCTCAACATAGTTTTGACCACAATCATGCCATAACCTTAACCATGTGTTCATTATTGTAAACGTGACAACAAAGCTCTCCTAACCTTAATGAAGTAGTTATTTTAACTGAAAATATGTATCTTTCCTTAACTCTAACCAAGTCGATGTGTGCCTAAACCTAACCTCTGACCAAGCATTGTAGGTAGGTAGGTTTACAGTCACAAAATAACAAGTTATAGAGTGAAATTGAGTTTGGTAACTCCCTTCTACACATAGCAGACAATATACATTAATAAAGAATCAATTATGAAAAATGGTAAACAGAAATAAACTGTCATCACTGGTGCAGTGCTGAGGATGAATTAGAGTTTAAGAGCCTGATAGCTTGGGGGTAAAAGCTACTCTGCAGTCTGGCAGTGCGGCAACAGAAACTTCTGTATCTCTTCCCAGAAGGCCGCAGGGTGAACAGGCTGTGGCTGGGGTGGGTACTGTCCTTTAGTATCCTTTGGGCTCTGCGCAGGCACCTCACCTCACCGATATCACTGATGCTCAGGAGATGGGTACCAGTGATCTTCTGAGCAGTTTTAAGTTTAAGTTTTATGTGAGGCGACCTTGTCAGGTTCTCTGTGATGCTGATTCCCAGGAACTTGAAACTATTCGCCTGCTCCACCTCAGCACCACTGATGTAGACAAGAGTGTGTGTCTTTATCTCCTTCTTCCTAAAATCAATGATCAGCTCCTTAGTTTTGCTGACATTGAGCAGTAGGTTGTTCGCTGAGCACCACTCTACAAGATTAAGAATTTCCTCCCGATATTCATGTCTCATCGTCGTTTGAAATGCGGCCGCTGATGGTGATCCGCAAACTTCCCAACAGAGTTCTCTTCATGTCGAAGGATGCAGTCATAGGTGTACAGCGTGAACAGGAGGGGGCTGATCACTTAGCCCTGGGGGGCTCCGGTGTTGAGCACTAGAGTGGAGGAGGTGAGTCCGCCAATCCGAGCTGACAGGGGTCTGTTTGTGAGGAAGTCCAATATCCAGTTGCAGATTGTTGTATTTAAACTCAGAGTGCTGAGTTTGCTGATCAGCTTCATGGGTGTTGAATGCTGAGCTGAAATCCACCAACAGCATTCTGATGTAGGTGTTGTTTTTCTCAAGGTGTGTGATGGCTGAGTGGAGGGTAGTGGAGATGGCATTCTCTGTGGATCTGTTGGTTCTGGAAGCAAACTGGAAACAGGCTGGCTGGGATGTTGTTTTTTATGTGCTGAAGAACCAGTTTCTCAAAGCACTTAATCAGAATCGGAGTGAGAGCCACAGGGTGGTAGTCGTTCAGACCAGACACTGCAGACTTTTTAGGTACAGGAACAATGGTGGCTGTCTTGAAGCAGGTGGGAACCCTCTCCTGAGACAGTGAGATGTTGAAAATGTCAGTAATAACATCAATTAGCTGATTGGCACAGGTTTTTAGTACACGGCCAGGGATGTTATCAGGCCCAGTTGATTTACTCATATTCACTCTCAGCAGGACTCTCCTCACATCTGCTGTGGATACTGACAGTGGCCGGTCCTCTGGAGGTGGAGTAGACTTTTCAGCAACAAATATGGTCTGATAAACCAAAATGGGGACAGGGAGGGTTTTGTAGCTGCCAGGAATATTGGTGTAGACGTGGTCCAGCGTGTTTGTTCCTCTGGTGGGGATGTGGGGAATTTTGGTAATACTGTTCTGAGATTTGTTTAATTAAAATCACAAGCAACAATAAAAACAACATCAGGTTGTTTTGTCATGTGACCACTGATGACAAAACAGAAACATTGTCAGAAGATAAAACTGATTCAACAGTGATTTGTAACGATTTTGGAAGGTGTGAAGTCTCTCTGTCTTCATCGCTCCTGACTGTGTGGTTGACCAACTGACGCAGCTGCCTTAAAAAAGCCGAACTCTGTGGTCCATCTCCTAGGTAACCCAAGGTCAAGATGATCTTTATTTTGTTTCATACAGACAGACTGACTTGGCTCTCTTTAGACAGAATTGCATGTGACTTGAATGATACACAACATGACTTAGGTGAACTTAGCTAAGCATAGTGTCTTGTTGTTCAATATCCAAAATAATCTTCACACATGTATGGGTGAAGCATAACCTTTTTGGACACCTTGTGAATCTCCATAGGTCTAGGAAGGATAAATACTCCCTACCAGGATGTATCCTTCAGATTTGGTTTGATATAACACTGTGTTCTCACTCTGTAGGCTACTGCTGATGCCCTTTCCTTTCTGATCAGGCTTCAATAAATCTTGCTGCTAAAGACATCCTGAGTTTCCTGAAACCTTCATAAATAAGAGTTGACTAGCTCACAAAGATTTCCTTCACAGCAGGCACCAATCAGAACATGCTGCTTTGTGCCATTCTAGAGCTACATTTTTTTGTCCTCTAAGTAAGCATTTGCATCTCACTGTATAAAAGAAGGAAAAGTAAAATAACCAGTACCAAAGTAAAGCTACAAGGGAAACAAGATCATGTGATGTGATGATCCCACCACGTACAGAACTTGCTGGTGTCATGTGAAATATTGCATCTCTGTCAGAATTTCATTGAGCCCACAAAAGCATTTCACCATAGTCCAAACTTACTGGAATAGAGGGAGGGAACAAATTTTGGCAGCGTGCATTTCCTCACTGTGAAAAGAGCTCATTAGCTTCTCTTGCCCTCAATTTTGCTTCCCAGACAGAACTTCATCTCATGCTGAATACAAATCCTACCTCCTTCACCAGGACTGGGACACCCAATCTGTAACCATAACCCAGACCATCTCAAACCCTATCAAATATAACCAGTTAGTTAGTTGCACCTTTGGGAGTCATTGCACGGCCTGCAGGCATGCTGCCTGCAGGTATCCATTTAGGTCACAAATATTGTTTCTAAATGAAAATGTTTCCTTCCTTTTATCTTGAACCACAACACTGGTTGTCGCAAAACATACTCCAATGGGTGCATGTACAAAGTTTATAAAATATCCAATCAGGTCAGAAATTCCTGCTGCTCCAGGCTTCAATTTAGTCTGCTTACAAGAGGCAAGCTCAGATAGAGAAACAGAAAACAGTTTTAGGCATGTCCTACTATCTGAGAATTTTACTGTTATTCCTGAATTTTGGTTGTGAGTCTTACAATGTCTTTGGTCTTGTGATATTTTACAGATCAATACTAAGAGAACTCTGAAGGCAAATGTTTAAACACAATCAATTTTCATGATGATAAAAACTAGGAAACCAAGACCTTGAAAAATGACCTGAATTCTGTTTTTGAATGTGTTCTGCTTCTGCTCTTGGTCCATTCAGCTAAGAAAAAAGTACAAATCCTTCAGTCTTAACTCAAATGTCTTGGCAGCCAAATTGCCTCCCTCAGTTAATCACTCCCATTTGCATGTAAAATCTGAACTCTGTGCACACTCATCCATTAAGTACCTGGCAATTTGACTGAGGAGCTATTGAATACTGAATCGCCTCCATTACACAAATGTGTGAAAAGGGGTGACCCCTTTTGTATGTCCTGTAACTCAATTAACAACAGCAAATGATACAGCTTGGTGTGAACAACTCAAAAGCTTCTTGAATCTGAAGAGATACTCAACTTCATTTTTAAGAAATTATAACAGCAATGATTTTAGGGCCTTCATTTTCTGATGTTGAGTACCAAGCAGTGCTCAAGATGATATAAAGCTACCAATAATAATGTCTGTTTTGTTTTGTTCTGCTGATTTGGTTTACAAGGCATCAGGAAAAATCATTCATTACCAGAACATCTTTTAAACACAAAGAGTGGCTAATTTTTTGAACAAGTTAGGGAGCATTTGAACTCATGCTAAAGCAGAACTCACACATTCCTTTTTAAATAGACTACTGTAAGCTACGCTGTCTTCACCATTCAGACATTTAACTATAGTCAGGTACCTAAATGTACATTGAAAGAGGTCTTGCGTGCTGCTATAATTCCTCCTCTCTATACTTGCCATACAGAGATCCCTTCCTGTTAGTTAAATCAAGTGGACATCATCATAGTCCAAACTTTCATCATCACCAAAAGTATACTCTTTGGAACATATGACGGTATCATGGATTAGAGTTGTGACTCTCGTAGATAAGTGGCTGTGTGAAAAACAGTGACAGAGCTGTTTTAGATTTTAGTTATAATAAAATAATGCATGTGTGAGTCTGGATTAGGCTCTAAATTCAACACAAATCTATTCTTTTATTTTTTTCAAAGAGCGGCACCAGTATGGTTGAGGTTTGGTTTTCCACAAAACAGCTGAATTCAAATTATGATGTGAATTTGTAATGTAGTGATTTGTCAGTGTTTGTGTTCAAATATGAATTTTGAAAAACTAAAATACTATTGACTTGACTTGAGACTTAAATTTGAATGAAGTGTTAATAATATGTAGTCCTTAATCTCAAAGGTGCATAACCTCAGCTCTTCTTGAAAAGTTTTCATATTTTAATTAAATTTGTTAAGAATTATTTATTCAGAAATCATGAGGAAAATCACTTTTTTACACAAATCATACTGTGACCTGGTGCTGCATTTATTAGTTTTGAATTGAAGAAATTATGTTAAGTTTTATTGCAAAATCACTGGCAAAGCCTTAAAATGAAAATAGTGCCCGGCCTACAGGGGCACCTGTAGGGCAGATACAAAGATGTGTTTTGGAATATTTTGGACTTGGCATCACTATGACCCATTATAGATCATTTTTTTAAATTAAGTTGCAAGGTTACTGTGAGATCAGATGAAGAAGGCCTGGTTTGTGATGAGCTGATTGTATGCAAACTGGCACTGTCACCATAGAAATACATTGTAGTACACCGCTATCAATATTTGAGGGAGCTTTATTTAAATCTGCTATAAATATATTAGTTCAACCAGATTTGACAATACAACAAGTTATAAAACAAAATCAGATTCACAAGAGAGAATCACAATATTCCTTTTTATCAAGCAAGTTAACAATATATTCTAAAGCAGTAATAAATGTCTCTGTGATTGTACCTTAAAAATCCAAAAATATGTATATCTGGTCTTGTAAATAACAAAAGTAATCTTCTGTCAGTTTGATTATTCTGTCTTTTTTCTGCATTAAGAACCCACAAACATATTTGATTCCCTTGTCGTTACAGGCAGAGTAAGAAGTCTTACAGATTTGTTCCATAGCCATAACCACAAAAAAACCCGACCACCTCTAACCTTAACCTCAACATAGCGATTTAAATAAAAAATACCACTTTTCTAAACACCAACATATTCCTAAAACCAGTGTTTCTGTTTTCTTCTCTTTTTCATGGCACTCTTGCCTAATCCTAAACAGATATTTGGGCCTTTTGACAACATCCAGTTTCCAAAAAAAAACTCTGAATTTTCACAAAGGAGAAAAGTGAAATTAAGACATTGTCAGTTGTAGATCTGCCACATGCCTGTGAAGCCAAATATCAACCAAGAAGGGGATTGTTGCTGTAAAGGCCTGCAGCACACTGATGCAAATGTAATGCTTAAAAAGAGAGCTAATCGCCTCTGTTGGAATTTGTTATATTTGACTATGATATGCAAATCTGAATCAGTTTGGGGTTTTGTGTAGTCTCAGAGAATTGGATGACTCAATTTTACATTGATGATTTATGTCTGAGTGATGAAGCTGACAGCTGAGTCTGCGGCATTGTTGCATTACTCCTGGCTCCGGTGGAGCTGAATACAGGGTTGATGGTGGTATTAAAATACTTTTGATTGGTGGGGCTTATTACAGGCTCACATATGCAGAATGCCACCAATGTGGCAGGAACAAGCTTCAGGAGAATGGCAGGGAGAAGACAGAAGTAGTAAACAGACAGAAAATTGGCCTCAAGCTGTGCTGCAGGAATGAACATGAGGCAGTGATTAATCTGATGTAGCCTACTTTTATTTATAAATCTACAATAAAGTTACATTAAAAGACTTTACAAAGCATTTGCAAAAGTTAGCTGTTCATTCATGTCTTTCAATCAACACATCACAAAGCAGATGAGCAGGTGCTACACAAAATATGAACCTGAAATATTAATTATTCAGAGATTGTCCTACTAATCTTGTGATTTGTCTTTTCAAATGCCTTAATGGTGCAGTGAGATTGTATGCTATTAGACCACATAGAGCTGCTGAAAAGCTTAAAGGTTTCCGTCCATCTCTGTCTTTTTTTCCCGCAGCAACTGCTGGAAGATCAAGTTCTTAAATCTTTAATCACCTGTGGTGCAGCAGGCAGAGAAATAATTGCCTATTTTGTAACAGCAGCTCCCTCCATTATAAAAGGGCTATGATACATCACTTACAGATACAGATACAGAATTTTTCCCAGAAGATGGTTTACAGTACAGCTTTCATATTAGTATTACCATAACATAAGCACAACTTACCTGAAAGGATTGCTAATGATCATCAGGTTGTTTCTCAGTAGTAGATTAGCCATAGTGACAACCTGAAGTTAGTTCAATAAAGTGTAAGGTGAGTGCTATTAGCTACAATCATTAGTCAAGCTAAAATAGAAACAAATACCTAAACTACTAAAACTAAACACATACTTTCCCTGAAACACATCACATCAACAATCTCCAGCTTTACATTTTGTGGTGGATTCATGTCACAGGCATAGTTAATCCAACAGTAAACACGTGCTGTCACCACATGCTCATTTTTATTAGTTAGCTCAGCTAGTGTTTCTGCCTTTCACCCCCCTCCCACGTGTTTCTTGTCTGCCCCTGTCTGTCTTCTGTCTCTCTCTCTCTTGTCTGAGCTGCCGGTCTCTCTGCCTGGCTGTCCAATCACCTTTTCACCTGAGACTCATCCAGTAATCAAGACCGGCACTATATACACCCTGGCCACGCAACAGCCAACTTCTGAGTCTCGGCCAGTGCTTTGCTCTGCTCATGTTGGCTGACTTTTTGCCTGACTCTGTTTTTGCTTTTGCTTGTGCATCAGGTTTTGTTCCCTGTGAGAGGTCTGTCTGCCTCATTCAGCGCCTCACCTGTTTTTCTGCAGTCTGCCTGCCTTTTTTGCGTGACTTCAAGTGAAAAACCTCAGTTGCGTATTTGTGAAGTTGTGAATAAACCTAACTCTTTATCCTCCCTGTTCCTTGTCCTGCTGTTGGGTTCTTAGAAGTATGTAACAACAATATTAAACATCTTAATGCCATGTAAGAGGTGGAGAAAAGATGAGATACACCAAGAGAGATGTTATCTTTTAAATGCTATCTTGTACAAATATGGAACCTACATCTTCTTGCCAAAGCATCTATGTTCCAAACCACTGGAGCAACTCCAGTCTAATCTCTACCATTAGGTAAGAGATTATAGATGTTGTTAACAGGTATGGTCAACCGTGACAGCCAAGGTGTACTTTTCCCATCTCTGTTGTCTGTTTTTAAAAAGGTGAATCTTTAATGTTCCACAAAGGGTAGAAAACTGTAGCCTACCTCTTCGTGTGTGTTCAAACCTCCAAGCATGTTTCTGTCCACACTCTTATGATGACTGCATTTTATAGCAGGTGTTGTCACAGCTGATTGTGGTGTAGCCAGGAGTGAGATATGCTTAAAGTATGAACCCACATCAGGTACTACAGCAGCTGGTTTTTCTCTACCATATGCTATTCAGTTTGGATTTCCCCTTTATTGTCCCCACCAGGCTGAGCTGAGGTGCCAGGATGCAGTGCTTTCTGCCAGCTGCGAGCAGGCGCAGGATGTTGGCTGTGTCCAGTAGCTTCATTGAAAAGCTGACCTTTAACGCATCTTGAATCTGAAGGCTTTGCATACAAATCATGATATGATTTCTCAACCATCCCGCTAGTCACTCGATTCCACTGCACACCACTGGTGGATGCTGCTTTAGCTGAGCAGAGCCCCATCATTTCTCTCCAATGATTTTTAATTTTCCATTGGAGAAATTATGGAATTAGTCAATTTAAACCTTGTGTTTGACCAAGTTCACTTTCATTGTCTTTCTTTTCACTTGTCTGCTGTTGTGAGTAAGGTGGATACAAAAGTGGGGCGCATGCTAATTTGGGGTTATTTAATTAGTCATTATGAACAGTATGGTTTTGAAGCCAGTGCAATTTAATCAGGTATGCAAATGCATGGCCTATATTGAAAAGATAATTATGCAGAGAGGAGAGTAGATGGCAGGTCTATGCCACATCCCCAAGACATAATGTTACAGTGCCACCTACTGAGAATAGGCTGCATGTACTTGGATCAGTTAATGGTCACAGGTGTAGCAATAAATTTGGGGTTTCCTGAAAGAACTGAGTTCTGTTCCTCTTTATTAAATAAGGTACTGGAATTTTGTCCTCAGCTGCTGGACGCAATGTCATCAAAACCTCTATCCTCTGAAACAATGGCAACCTTAAGAAAAGGAAGCTACACACTCATTACTGCAGTTCAATTTAAATTAATTGTCATTGCTAAAACACTGAACCATCAAAATGCAAGAGAAACATGTGCAGCTTCCTCATCCCAAACTGTCTGATTCTCTGGCAACATCCACATGTTTTTGAGAAGATTTTTAAAGACTTTGTTGTGGTGCCAAAAAGCACTACAGCTTAATGGTGATATTTTGAAATTCAGCTGTCAAATGTGTTGAGCTCTGAGAAAAGGTAGGAATATAAGTTGGTACTATAAACCCTCAAAATCATATACGAGGACAGACAACTTTCCCAAATAAAAGTTTTAACTGAATGGATGGGTGTGGATGAATTGTCTTGTGATAAGAGATAAAAATATTGTGTTTTCCAGGGCGTTTACATCTAAAATTGTATCCAAGTCATGGAGGAAAAGCTTTTTAGAGTTCATGTTATTTCGTTGCGCACAGCAGCTCAGTCAGCATTTAAGAACCTGCACGATTGTGTAATGAAAGTAGAAATAAGAGAGAAATCCATCAAATATCTGATGTCACAGAGAGACGATTTGGAAAATAAAGATTTTGAATTTGAAAGTCTTACTTTGGCAAGTGTGAAAGCAGAATTTACAGTAAACCTTGTTTGATCTGCAAAAAGTCAAATCTTCCATCCACCCACTGACTTATTTTATGGCAGAGCAACAACTGCATACCTGTGAAACCACAAATTCCAGTTCTTTCCAGCTTCTGCTTCTAACAGTGATGCATGTTTTTCAGTATTGACTAAACTGTCATGGGGAGCAGTAAATGTACTGACCGAGTTGTTCTTGGGGAGAAAATTCCTAAAATGGTTGTCAATATTATTTAAAGTCTAACTTCAATTCATTTATAAGCCTCATGTAAACAAAATCAGTCAAGAAACTGTACAATTTTAAAGGACCAACAGACACCATGTTTGTTTCAAATATTTATTTTCCAAGTCCAGAAATGCCATAACCACTTCTAACTTTGAAATGTGCTTTACATTTATTAAGTCTTGAAAAAAAACTAAATGTCTTACATGCAAAAATGGTATATACAAAATGCTTGTAACCAGAAAGGCACCAAAGACACATGAGCAGTTACTTCTTCTTGCTGGCTCCATAACATAAAAAAAACAGGAGTTGAATCATCTTGAGAAGGTGTTAAGTCAGTATTCGCAACATAATTAGAGACGTAGTTTTCTCTCACAATGTAACAGTCTTTATTTGAATAGTTAAAAAGCTAATAAGACAATAGTGGTGTTGTGATAGCTAAATATATATATTATTTATTACATAAATACAATAGTCTTAATGTAGCACATTTTATATGTGCATTATTTACTCCCTTTTATGGCTACAGACTACCCACTATGAGTGCATGGGGAATAGAACAACATGAGAACAGCCTTAATACAAAGTACAACTTATGTCAAACTTGAAAATTTTATTTATAAAACATACACATTTGTAATAAATTATTCTTCGTACAATTTTCAGGTTGTAACTATTTTAAAACAACAGCTATATCCTTGTTACTGCTCTACATTTAAAATAATGATATGGCTGCGATTGTCTGAACATTGAAGTGTTTGTGCGGATGTGTGCATGTGATTTACCATGATGGGAGAGCCGGCTACACCGTTGGTCTCAAACATTGCTAAACCAAAAGTGAAGCATTCTCCCCCAAATCACACCCATCCTCTGTGGACACTTAAGATTTAACCATGAGCAAAGTGAATCTTTACCAAGTCTTTGTCAAGCTAGAGAGTGGCAAATGAGAACTGCAACAGGTCATATATTCTAGGTTCACCGGTGGAGTGGACTTCCAAGGGTCAGAGCAGGTCAGTTTAACTGAAAAAGGTGAACAGGTGAGGTAACTTCCTCCTAAATATTACTGGTGTTAACACTCAGTGTAAAGATGGCAGCAGCACTCATCTTTCTCCTCCTCCTCCTCCTCCTCCTCCTCCTTCTCCTCCTCTACTTTTTCCTCTCACATTCAGATGTTAATGTCTTATTAGGCTTTGGAACGAGGTAAGCACTCTTACCGTGATGGTGCCAAAGATCCATGCAACACTTTTGAATCAAAACCAAACAATTTTGTGACATGATATCAAAAAGTAAAATAACCTTGTGGTTTAGGTGGCTTATGTAACCGGGATTACAATAATGTCATTTAAGCCATGAGGAACACACTGTTAGCTCCAATCCTCTGCCTATTTGGGGCCCCTCTCAAGAAATCAAAGCACCTTATTTGGATCCCCTTCTGGATACGCCAGTGGTCACACCCATAGTGCTGTGGCTCCTTTATGACTGGTCCCATTGGAAGAAGTGCATACAGTTTGGTGAAATGATTATTTCTTCTTCTCTTGTTCCTCACATGTCTATCATTTATTTAGACAGATGGTGACATAAGATGTAGGTATGTAGCCTTCATCCCCATTGCTCCTACGGACACGGGTCCAGCCATCCCCTTTGTCCTCCTCTACCACGGCCAGCACCTCCCCCTCCTGCATAGAGATGGTCCCTTCACTGGCACCTGAAAGAAAGACAAACTAGATGATAGAAAATATTTATGCTACACAAGCCTCACTAAGTCAAACCAAAAACATTTGATGCATGATTTTCTGTTGTGAAATTTCTACTCCACAATGCTTGACATTTTTAATAATGATACTGCCAGAAACTACATGTTTCATTTGCTGATCAAAAGGCAAGCTATTATAATTTTGAAATATCCACAATTGACAGAAACTTAAAAACACTGCCTGCATTTGTTACTGGCAAGTAGGACCACATAATCCCCAATTAGATACCTAGATAACATCTTTAATACACAAACAGAAATAATACTTCATAAGTCAAATGTATACGAAGGCGTACATTTAGAGGAAACTGACTCCTTTCATCCAGACATTTGATCAAGGAAAAATGTCCTAGCCTACAAAGCGCACTTGCTAGTCACCTCATCATACACATTCTTCAAAAATGTGGAGTGCAAAAATCACCTACAACAGCTTGTGACATACCAGGGAAGTTGTACATGGCTGTGCATTTCCCAATAGGAGCAGTTAGCTCCTCGTCCTCAAAGTCATCATCAAACTCAGCGTAAATGGCCTGGGAAGGATCAGGTGTGCTTTCATCGGACTGAGCGCCATCAGGGCTGGAGAGAAAAAACATAGGTTTTCTGTGCAGAGCAGACGACACATCAGTGTGCCAAACCAGCTGTCTATTATTAGAATTCAGTGTTACCTGAGTCCATCATGAGCTCCGTTGTTGTTGAAGGTTTGAGTTTTATAGCGCACTGTGTCCCCTCGACCTCCTGCCTCCGCCAGCCATGTCTAGATCAGAGAGAGGAAGTGAAAAAGAGAGAAAACTGAAAATTTCTTAAGTACTGTTTAATATGAGAGGATGCATTTAAGGTAGATTTATCAAGTCATGTTCATCTCACTCACACACACACACACACACACACACACACACACACACACACACACACACAGCCTCAATTGGCTTTACAGGCCAACGTCAGCAATGGTTTCCAAACCAGCACACATTTGTTTAGAGGACAACAAAGAAAACCACATGACAGATAAATGCAGTTACAAAAAGAAATAAAAGTTTTAGCATGTAATTTGTTGCGTTAGTACTCCTAAATTATCTAATCATTAGTTAAAAATTAATAGTCGAGGGCCTGATTACCTCATAATGTGGAATTAAAGAGGTCCTTTTACATAATATGCTTTACTGAATAACAAGTTATATGGTTACCTCATAATATATCAACAAACAATGGACACCCTACGTATTTTATAATAGCTTAGAATAAAATGCTAAGAGCATCCTGTCCTCATAATATATTAAAATTCATAACTATAGTAAATGATGAATGAATATGAATAACCAACAGAGATGGGGATTACCTCATACTTGTTGAGCTCTCCTCTGAGCCGCTCTATATTTTGTGATGTCTGACTGATTTGGGATGCCAGACTAGCAGGGTCTCCCATTTGAGGATTTTTCTCATAAACATCTTTCATCTTCCCCAGGGCCTCGCTGAAGAGAGGAGAGAGGGGAACAAGGGAGGAAGGGGGAAAAGTGACTTCCAGAAGTAATAGGTTCCCTGCAGAGCTCAGGGCTGAGTAAACAATTCAAACTCTCTCACACACCTGACACTACAGAGTTACACATACTTCTGTACACTTCATGATTATTATATCAGCACTCCCACCAGAGCAGTTCTAACAGAGATGGTTATTAATACGCAGGAAGATACCCACATGTACACACAAACACTCACCTCTGATCTACTTCCTTTTGCAACTCTTTGCAAATTTCATCTAGTTTCTGCTGTAACCTCTTCCTGCGTTGCTCTGGTGGAAGATGGGTGAAGTCCTCGGTCACCGTAGGCTACAAGAGTTCACAGGAAGGGTGGGTTAACATTGAACTCAGTCTCACTTTTTCATTACAACAGTAACCACGGCAAAAAAAAACAAACAGATACTTCAGGGTGAACACCAAGCCTGTGGTTTGAGTTTAGCTCACGGGATGATGTTTGACTGACAAAACATTAGTTTCAAATCTCCTAGTTGAACATTTGTTAGACTTCAAATTTCTGTAAAGCCAACACATGGACAACAGTGAGCTGAACCTAAAACCACCACCCATGGACAAACAATTTTAATGTAGCATACTTTAATAACTTTATATTGGCAGATTTTTTTTTTTGGTTTTGTTTTTTTAAGTACAAGAAATACAATTTTGGATGGAAAAGGTGACCCAAGACAGTTTAGCTATAAATTGCTCAGTTTCCTCTTGTGCTACCAAGCTGTAGTCCCTTGCTCCACCACCAGGTGGCCACCTCTTCAATACAAACTCGAGATTACAATCCTTTTGCCACATAACATGATGCTGGATGCTGCAAGTTGTGTTGTTTCAAATACAGAAACCGCAGAGATATGTGAAGGGGACATTATTACAAAGACATGAGCTGTTGTAATGGAAAGGTGGCCATTTTTATGTGTCACACATCTGAGACACCCAGACCAGCTTTGTTGTCCATATTACCGTGATAATCTCTGGAGTAAACTTCTGAAGAAAAAAGAAACAGTGTGTGTATAGAAAAATCCCATAATATGCTTAAAAGTAGTTCTTCCAACCATAAAAACATGTTTATAACATGAATAATATTGAGAATAGTAAAAGAGCCATTCTGAGAAGTGAGATCAATGCTACATGTTTTAGTACTGAAAATGTTAAGTCTTATTCATCTAAGGAATTCAGTCATTCTTGCACAAGCGGGAACACAGGATGATGTGCAAGCCCTGATGAGTGGCACTCTCCTGGCATCCAAACCTTCTCTTCTGGTGACTCACCGATCTCCTGAGTGTCCGGAAGGAAGAGATTCTGGGTTTGACTGTCTTATTGATCTCCTTCAAACAGTACGACAGGGGGTCCCGGCCAAACTTGGGGGAAGGGGGTCCGTTAGCGGGCGAGGGGGCGGGGGGTGTGGAGAAAGGTGGGAGCGTGGAGGGAGAGAGCTGGGGAGGGGCGAGACCAAAGTACCAGCACCCAAGCATGAGGTATGCAGGCATAGGGTGGTATACAGGATTGGGGAGAGGGGGATGGAAGGATAGAAAAAGAAGGAAGACAAAAACAACAAGGGGACAAGGGAAAGAAAAAGACACCATCAACACCTTAAAGCACACCACAAAGCCAGGAAGACAACACTGGAGCAAACCCAGCACATGAGCCCAGAGAGCACAAACACACATCTGTGTCTTTGGCTTTCATCAACACACACATAAAAAATAAATTAAAAAAATACAACAACAAGACAGCGAGCAACCAACCACAGCTCCCACACCAGCGCCACAGCAGCCCAACACCTGAAGTCAAACTCAAGCCAGGTTAAAGGGAGGAGTGGGCCTCAGTGAGGAAGTGAGGAAGGCCAGCTAGAATAAACTAAATTTGAATTGCTTAAATAATCGTTTTTACAGCCTTATTCTCATAGTTTTACCAATCATAGGTTAATATGTTTTACTCCAGCCTCATTGTAGAGATACAGTGACACTGCAAAGACACAACATTACAACTAATTTAATTGTTATTATCTTACTTGGAAGTGAAAACAAAGATGAAAGTTAAACGTGTTACCCAATCTGTTTACTATAAACATTGTTTATTGATGAGCCACTTATAATATAGCCATATAATGCCTCAGAATGCAGACATTGATGAATATAACGGACAGTTCAGTACATTCATTTGGATATCCACTCCCAAAGTAGGTATAATTGAGCTTATTTACATTCTGACTGATTTCTTGTCTTTACTGTGCTGTAGTGGGCTAGTTTATAGTAAAAAATATTCATCTTTTTTTGCTGTAGAAAACTTCTCAAAGTTCACAAAGCCATGTATAGTTGTCTAGTTTGGTCATAACATTCCTGTGCGTCTACAGTGAAAACAGTCAAACAGTCTGTGAAATGATTTCCCATCGATAATGACCCACACTATGAAAATAAGACACACGTTAAAAACCTTCCTAAAGCTGAATTAGCTAACTCAATTAAGATTCTGTGTGAAAAAAATCTTGTTCACAGTTCTGCCGGGGCTATCCTCTGAGTCTGACCTATATACATAAAATATCCTTTCATATATCAGTGCGGTTGTTATAAATATCCTGCAGACTGCCTCAGTGTCAGTTGTGCATATAGATTCTTTGGGGCTTGATGAATGCCCTGTATGACCTCTTAGAAAGAAGTTAGCTTGAAACATGCCTGGTGTGAACTACAGTAAAATCTTTCAGTGTCAGCTGTAGGTCTATGTAGAAAGGTGGGTGTGTAGTCTATTAGTTAAATTAAACAGGAGGCTCATGTCTTCTAGCCTTCAATAGTGACCGTCTAAAAAAGCCCTACAACAAGTTTTTTAGTGCAAATACTAGAGCTGGAAGTACAGCACTGTTATTATGTGAACATCTATTGGGTAGGTGCTACTTTTCTTGAGAGTTATTGGAATCTAAGTACAGGAGCGCAGTTAAAAATGGGAATGTTTAGGAGCCAGGCATAAACCAAAAGCTCACTCAGCCTCCTATTCATACTGCTACAGGCCTAATTGGGAGAGCATGACTGGTGACACAGAGCAGTGTGCCACACACATACACAGAACAGGAAGAGGGCACCGCAGAGCACAGCCAGTAAGACATGCAGAGAGAAAAGAGAGGCGCTGAACAAGCAAACAATGCAGGGAAGAAAGAAGGGATCATTTAGTGTGAGGGCAGGAGGAGGGGAACTGTTTTCTGGTTAGTGGTCAGCTACTCATATCACCAGTTAAATGTTGGACCTCAGCAAGAGTGCTCCTTTGAGATAAGCTCTATGATTTAAAATGTGTGACCCAAATAGATTCTCAAGACCAAATACAAATACGTCAATGTTAACATTTGTAGTGTGAATGTGTGGTTGGACCCGATCCAATTTTTCTGACCTGGCAAACCTGGTGTCATCCAGACTGCTGGCACAAAGATGTTATTGTGACGAGAGACATAATGCTAGGTTCTGGGCAGTATAATGAACGCAGTGTTTGTGGATGCCTGTAGAGGGAAATTCAATGTTGTTTGTGCCCCGTGCTGATGAAAGCAAAAGCACAGCAGAATGCTGACTGCCAATTGACCTATTGGAAACCATACTGCAGTGACAGGGAGGGAGTGTGTGTGTGTGTGTGTGCGTCTGGTGGGAAGGTTTATTCACTCACAGCCAGGGACAGAGTCATGCAAAGGACCGGTTCTATAAGTGTTGGGGTGTGAGTGTGTGTGTGAGTTCATGTATAATTTAATGAAAAAAGTTCATGCATTATTACACTTAGCTTTAGAGATGAGAAGGTTGTGTACGCGTGTTTGGGTGTGTGTGTGTGTAGCAAAAACCACATGTCCACCATGACTACTCTCTGTAGAGGGGATTTCCTCACTCTTCCTGCTGTCTCTGTGGGTCAAACACTAACACTGACTGATTACCCAACAGCAGATTTTCAAAATTTACAGTTGTCGATCATTGATGGAGGAACCTGCTAGTGCATTTATTACGAAATTTCCACAATGCAAAAAAACATCTCTTTTAGTGAGAGGCCATTTTATTAGGCTAAATTAGTCTTATTATTCTAATGTGTTCTGCTAGCGTGGAGTGTCCTACCTTACTCCTCTTGCTGAAAAGCCAGAAGTTTTTGCTCTTGTTCTTTCCCAGAAGATCCATGGGGCCTTTAGGTGTGCCCAGGCTACTGTCAGATGAGGCACGGTTGATCCCTTGACTGTAGTCTTCAAACTCTACATCTCCAGGACGTTCAAAGCCTGATTTGTTCTGCTCTATTACGACCATGGAGTCCTACATTAGATGTGATTATGGATAAGAGCAATCAAGAGTTGTTTTCAAACATATCTACAGTTAAAACAAATGGGCTACATAAAGAAAAAAAGAGACCAACTCACATTTCTCTCATTAACATTAGTGCCAGCTTTAGTAATGCCTTCCAGGCACTTGCCAATGATAGGCATCACATGCTTCTCTGTGTCTGAGAACAAGATGTAGCCTTGCGCCAACTTCCGTACTCGCCTCTCATCCAGATCCTGTAATTTCTGGTGAACACACACAACAGTTGTTCTGACACTTGCCATTATTAAGGTTGAGACAATACATAATAAATAGCCTATAATAAAACAAGTATCTCAATAACAAGCAAGATTTTTAGTTATTTAGAATAATAAAACATATTTTTAATGCTCTGATGAAAGCTTCAAAGCCAAAACTTTAGCATGTGAATATGTGAAACTAAATTAACCGATTTAACTGATTATTCTCTGGCTTTGAATCAGTGTAAGTGCAACTTTTATTTCTGGTCCAAAACTTGCTTTTGGAGAAAATTGTTGAATTTTGTAAAAATCTAATGTAAAATGAAAAGTACTAAATACGATAAGTTCAATCTCAAAATGTTAGTAACATTGTTATTTAATGTTGCAATGTGCCATACAAGTCATTCATCATTTTAAGTTTTTCAGTTTAACAATATTTAGTCGAACTAGTACCAGTTATCACTGTACCATATGTTAACAACTCAAATAAACATTGAGCATAGGAATATTGTCATGTTGCCATAGGAAATTCACTTACATTGAAAATGAGTGGCATATCACTAAAATAGAACTGGTTCTGCTCCTTGTTGTACTTCTGAAGCTGAGCAGCGTAGTCGTTCTTACACTCCTCCGCTACATGTGCTCTCATATGAGCCTGTTGTTTGGCCTAGAACCACAAATACAGCAAACAATTTAACCAAGTGCATCGGATTCTACTTTTGATCGTGGTAAAATTGATGTATACCCCCCCCCCCCTTTTGTTACTTTTTCAACATCCGCCTTTGTGGCATTGATGTCTTGATCAGTCTTCTCTGCGTACTGTGCTGCACGCTCCGCTTCTCTCCATTCCCTCTCAAACCGCTTTTTACTCTGATGTGCAGAAAGAAAAGAAAGAAAGAGAAAAAGTGAAAGACCATGTTCAGTCCATTCAGCAACAGAAAGTGAGGCCATTGCCTGAATGAAATATGAGGAGCTTCTACTATTTTGAGCAAAGCATTTTTCACTGTCTTTCTAAAAAGACAACTTGGGGGCATTTGGAGCATAACATCTCCAATCATAAATAAAGAGGTCTTGGATTGATGAAAATGGAGAACTGCTTTCCACTCTGGCCATCTGTTTTTACTATATACAAATATAGCCACCTGACCAACCACACCGCACGTGCAGCCATTTGCTTACAGAGAAGTTTCCCCATCTTTCATAATGAAACCAACTCAAAGACAAAAGGGACTGTAAGAAATATGTCTATGAGCCTTGCGTATCAAAATAGAAAATTTTATCCTGAAACATAAGATGGACACCTCTTCAGGGAAAAAAAGGCTATTTAGAAAATCTTTTAATCACTCCAAGTTTGGACTTACACTGTCGAGCTGCTTGTAGGTGCTCTCCAAACTCTGCTGGGCCTTCTTGGCCTCCATGAGATACTGCAGACATTCATAAAAATAGACAGAGTGAGAGGAGGGGAGGCGGGTCAGATGACAGGGAGAGAGACAACCATGTGTAAGGGGTAGACACAGAATAAACAATGACCTCCAAAAGCCACACAACATAACAGACGAGAAAACAAATACCAGTGTGTCTGTTTGAGACATCACGTCTGCAGCAAGGGCCTGTACACGGCTGCAGTGTTCGGCAATCAAATGGGACACAGCCAATGCATTCCTCATAGAGAAATGGCACAGCACATTTCAGAGAATGCTTCCCCCTGGAGACAATCAGCAAGGCTTCCTTCCTGCCACAACAGTGAGGTCTCCACATCTCCACTCCTACTTTAAATCTCCCTCTCTTCTCCTCCCACCCTTTACACTCCTTCTCATTTGGCATTTTCTCTAGCTGCTGTTGAATATGGTGCTGCAGGCACATACTAGTATACACACACACACACACACACACACGAGCTGCAACGATTAGTCGATTAATCATTTAGTTGATCGACACAAAATGGCTTATAATTTCAAGGTTTTTTTAAATGCCTGTGTTTTTGTTGCCTTTTAAAGGAGCCTCAGCACAGTGTATTTAAAGCAAGTTTTAATCTCAACACCACTTTACCAAATTGAACTTTTTTGGTATAATCACGCAGAGATTTTGGACCGCTCCATATCAAGCTCACCGTCTTGCGTTCCTGCTTGAGCTCTTGCAGGTACTTGGTGAGATCGATGCAAATGCTCATCATCATGTTCTCAGCAATGAGCTCTCTCTGCCCTGCGTAGTCGTTCATCTCATTCAGGATGTCCAAGAAAGACTGGTAGCTGGAAAACCTACCATTTAAGAGGAGGAGAAAGGAAAGGGTGGAGAAATAAGAACACAGTGATGGGACCACTGATAAGATAACACATACGCAGGCTCAAAGACAAATCAGCAAAGGGCCAAGTCATAATAAGAAGCCCATGACTTCCTTATTCCTGCTTCCTTCTAGGGGCATTTAAATGGCTCCAACAGCAGTCCCACACTTCAGCTTGAATGACATTGATGACAAAACGATTCCTAACTTTTTGAAACGTGATATTATTTACAGATCAGTTCTGTTTTCCTTTGTTAGTTTCCTCAGTGAGTGCTTAACAAGCTATTAGGGTGAGGGTGTAAATCCAAATTGACCCAGTAAATACAGTTTTAGCTGCCATGGTTTTGCCACTAAATGCAATTCCTAAAAGTAAATAACGAACCTCAAAAATTCAATCATCTAAGTTTTCTTTCAAGCGAGGCTTTGCAACAAAACCCACAATGGCTCACCTGCACTCTGGTTCATCTTTGCTGCTTCGTTTTAGGTTATATTTCTTGGAAAGGTTCCTGTGGACAGTGAAAGCGCATCAAACGAATGCGTAGACACATTCTTAAATTCTCAAAAGGGAAAAGTTGGTTGATGTCAAAGAAAGCTCACTAAATTAAAACTATTCTTGTGCAACCACTGGCTGTTTTAAACAATAGCATTAAAAAACAATAGTCCACTATGAAGTTATTAAAATAGCTGTTCTTCCTCCTTTCACTCTCCCTCTGACCACATCCTGTCTATCATGTGCCAGTCTGCTCCCACTTCCTCTCCTCTCCAGCAAAGCTCAGCACTACAACAGATGTGGGCCTGCAGACTGGGAGGCAACTGGGAGAGGGAGCACCATGGATGAAGAGAGCAAGAGCGAGCACACTGCAGCTGAGAATGAGGCCAGTGTTTCAGGGACAAGCTAGATTCTGTCCCAAAGTAGTCATAAGACCCTACAAAGATTTCATAAACAGCCTTTTAACATGCACCCATGCAAACACACACACACGCACACTGGATTGAGCGACACACTCGTACACAAGCATTGGAGGCACACAGCACAGGAGAACAATGACGAGCGCGAGGCCTACCTCAGTTGTTTGGCATAGTTTTGCTCAATCTCTGTCCTCTCCTTCACAAATTTTACATACTTCTCCACCAGCTCCAGGCCAGACTGTGTGTGCTTCTCAATGATGTCATATTGGTCCTGGAGAAAAGGAGCATGCAAGACAAATAAGGAAAAGATATTAAGCAAACACTCCGCAGGATGTGGAACATGGGTAATAACTGGGATATTCTTCTGGTTGAGTTTGAGGTCATCTAAAATTAATCTTGAATGGAGGGTAATAAACTTCGCACATCAACGTTTTTCCCTGCGTGTTGGATTCCACGAATGCACTCCACATGTGCACAATGGTCTCTAAACTTCCGCCTAGCTTTAAATCATAGGGCGCCCGTGTTGTTCAAAGGACACTGGGGTCACAGGCAGGAAAAAGGAGGCGCTCCTCTAAATATCCTGCTGTACTGTGTGGAGTGAAATGTTTAAGAATAGTAATCTTGAGAGCGATGTGAAATACTATGAATTACATTAATTGGGCTTCGCAGAGTCCTTATTAATGTAGCTATTTGACTTATTTCAGGTCTAGTTTCAAATTCAAAGACCTCTGACACAGTTCAGCTGAATTTTCCTTTTGATATTGTACAGTATGAAGGAGGTACATTGTGTTTCTCGCCCTCGTTTGTTCCTTATTCAATTGAGCACTTTATGACAAAATCAAGCTCAGACAAGTTTGTTAAAAGTGCGAGATGAGCCAATCTCCTCTCGCTCTAAACTCAAAAAAATGCCCCCAAGCTTTCTTTGCTCCTGACTTTAGTATTGAGGAGGGGGCATGTTGAAAGGGGATTCCTGACAAGTTGGACCATGTTCTTCTGTACTGCCCTTCAGGTAAAATTAAAGAGACAAACCCCAAATGAATGAGATAAGGGTTAGCCTGATCACAGAACACAGTTAAAAGGTTAAGACAGAGAGGCCTGTGATCCATCACCACAATAACATCTAACCAATAGTCAGTGTTAGGGGTTTAATTTAATTTAATCATTAATCAACTTACAACATTATTTTTGCTTAAGGTAATTTAGATGTGGAAAATAACTGTCCTATATTTGACTTACAATAGGAATAGTAGTAAAATAACCAAATGGCAGGAATTTATCTCTCTTAAAGTGTAAAAGTGACAATTTATTCATCTATGAATGATTTAAAATGTGAGAAGTAGTTACAGTATATATGCATCCAGTGCAACCTCACCACATCAACAGAACAGAGGACAAAGGTTGCAATTATCTACTAATTCGCCATCAAACACATGAATCTAGGATTTGATTAGTGAAAAGTAAATGTGCTGCTACTAACCCAAAAAACTATGTTGTTTTACCCAGTAACCTCAAACACATAAAATAACCAGGCAGTGAAGGCAGCATCAAATCAAAATACAATTGAAATGGCAGCGAGCAAGTAAGAATAAATAGTTGTGTAAGCATGAAGAAGCACAGATGGTAACTTTGATACAATGCCTGTTGGTCAAGGCCTAGTGCTGTAGTTCAGCAGCACTAGTTGTTATACAATCCACTGTAAAATGGCAAGATGTATTAGATGAGAAATATGAAAGAGGGAAGTTTAGATGCATTAAAAGAAAGGCCAAGGCAGAGCAGCACAACTGGAGAGTTAAGGTACACCATTTGGAAGTGCAGTGCCATTAGCTTGTAGCCAGCACATTCACTCCCAGAGTAATAGAACCTTGCAACAATAGGAAAAGCAGTAAAATGGAACTACAATACAAAATACAATAACACTAAGAGGAGTAGGTGCAACATATTATGGAAAGGCTATGATAGCAGAAATGGAAACCAGACTTATCTCTTGATAGGCATTTTGCATAAGTAAGTATTTGCATCAGTTTCGAGAATGCTGATCAGACTGTGGCTGTGCGTGCAAAAAAGGTCAGCTAATGTGGAGATTGATGGACAGTTGAGAAATTGTTAGACAAGCTGTTGTGGGTGTAGGTTGGACAGAGTAGAGGTCCCCAAAACTGTAACTTTTGCAATCCCACTCTTACCAATACTCCCATTCCAATTACACACAGCTGCACAGTGGATACCTAATATTGTTAACAACATTTACCAGATGTGCTAGACAATTTAACAATTCTGTATTAAGTTAAAATGCCATGCACCACAGCTGCCTTCAATAGTTTGCTGTCCTTCAATGATCTTTATGAGGTATACATGGCATTCCTGATTACGATGTAATGCCGAAGCCACGTAGCTTTAATAAATAGATCTTTTTGAGAGTGTCCGTCCTGATGCCTTTCCCTAGAACATTAATAGTCATATCATTGCATGATAAAACTATAGAGTCATTAGACTGTTTATGCAGTCAAGAATACTGTGAGGAAGTTGTGTCCCAGTGCGGTACAGAAAAAAGTGTTTCTCAAGTATTGTTGAGTTTACAGTTTTCACACCATGGAAGAAATAACATCTTTTACTGGATTGTTTTCCTATTACTTCTAGTTCTAGTAGTTGTGAATGATGAAGAGGGTTAGTGAATGGAGCCTACTTATTTGTCACACAGTAAAATATTTTGTTTTGTGTGTTTTGTCTTAAAACTATCAAACTAGTAAACTGATTTTACATGGATGTTGTCAGCTAAACATATATCTATAACGTGTATCTTTATCAAACACATCAACCCGACAGCAATAGTTAACACTAACTTTACCTAAAAAAATAAAATAAAAAATCAGCGTGTTCGTTTAAATTAAATTGAGAAACCGACCTGAGCAGCAACTGGAAACACAGCTGAAGACACACAAAAACACAGTTCTTTAAACTATAAAACTGAGAATCTGAGATGCTGCAGATCAAGCATTGGTAAAAAAAAAAAAAAAAAAACTGATGCAAACTAATTGATTCCAATTCAGGTAGTAAACTCAAACTTAATTTTAAGAAACAATGTCTAGGATATATATTTCTTCTTACTCTGACTAGATAGTTGTATGCATGTTGACTTTTCCTTCTTGTACACATCATATGTTATTCAGGTTGAGTGCAGCATTGCTGGAAAATAATCACCCTTGGATGAACTCTTAACTATGTGTTCTTTTATAAATGGCAGAAGAAAAAGTAGCATCTGATGATCTCTGTAAATTAACGGTGACCGCTTGATTCAAAACAAGAGTGGCCCAATTAGAAAAATGACAAGCTCATTAAAACGGTCTTAAAACCCATCACAATAGCTTGCAAGGGCATTATCACTGTCTTGTCAAACACCAGTGGCTGTCAGACCACAGCAATTTATAACCATCCAAAGCCACAGTTAAAATGATCTTTATAGGTCCCCATAGACAGGGTTTGTACTGAACTGATTTTAAGAAATCACAAATGGTTTGTGAAATTGCTCCTGACTAATGGTGATGATTTTGATTGAATTACACATGTTGTATGTGGCTTGCATCATGGTCATTTCATTAACCCTCCTTCCATGCCTTTAGACATTTTGAGTCACTTTTTTTTGCATCTTGTAAAAGTTTGCTTAGGGAAATGTAGTAGTATCAGTAGCCTCTTTTCTCACCTTTTTGATGGGTAAGCATTTCTGCCCCAGTAATGATAGAATTTCTAACATTAACCTATTTTTACGGCAAAATTTTAGGCTAGGGTGCAAAAATGAAAGATTCTTAGGCTACATCATGCTTCAAAATTGACATTGACATTGTAAAAGACTTCTCTATACCTAGCAAGCATCCAACATGTTCTTTACACTTCATCTTCAAATACTTCCAGTAACACCAGGGAGAAGACTGGCATCAAGTGAATCCCACATAACTTCTAAAGGAGTCACTCTGAAAGTCACCGACCTACAGGGCTTGGGTGGATGTTTCGACCCTGAGTCACCCTGTCTTTTAGAAAATTAGGGGCCTGGCCCAGCCAAACCTGCCACACTGTAGTTCTCGGGATTGGCCTGGTAGCACTCACTATCACTCACTAATGCCTAGACACTGATCTTGCACTCTGTAAACGTGTGCCTTAAAATAGCCATTGGATTAACAACAATCAGGGGACAGATGCCATAGAACTGACTTTGCCCTAGGGACGACTCTCCGGCCAAACATTCACGGAACCAATTATGCCTGCAGGGTTTTGTCTGACCAGACAGGTGAGGCTTTAGCCAAATACACATACGCTACAAAACGTTTTATTTAATATTTACTTATTAAATATGTGTTTAAATTGGAATTAAACAGTTCATCACCAGAATAGGCCCCCTGGCTTTTGCATGGAGAGTTTCCTCTACAATCAGTGAAACAACCTGACAGGAAAGACTCTTATACAGAGATAGAGCCTCTGATTAATACTGGGGTACGGATGTTTCTCTGACTCAATCAAAGTAGGGCAAAACTAATTAGGCTGTTGCACCAGCACGTAGGATGGAAAAGGGACAGGGGAAGAGGCCTAGGGGGAGATTCTGTAATGAGGTCACAACCTCCCTATCCTCATCTTTGCAATGCTCCATTTTACATATTCAGGTTCCCTGAGAATGTGTATGTGTGAGTGTTTGCAAATGTCTGGCTGTATCACTATGTTACAGTGCGCTGGCACATAAACTGTGGCACTGATCAAGGTAATATGTTAAACCGTTCAATAGGGTTTGTTTAGATTCTGGATAGTGTCACTACTGTTAGCACTACATTCACACAGTGCCTTGCAGTTTATTACCTGGAAAACAACTCTTTAAAAATTACCAGCTGAAGCCGTTTATTTTAATTACTATATCTAATAAAAATCATGTCCTAATAAATCTATTTATGTAGCCACTCAATCCAACAAATAACACGTTATTTGAGAATCAAGACATTTGAAAAATCAGCGCACTGTTTGTTGAATATATAATAATGCCCTTTAGGTGGACACATAAGGCACATCAACGATGAAGCTTGTTGTCAAGGCAAATGAAAGCATCTGATTTCATCTCTATGGAAGCAAGGAGTGCCAGACTGTAAACAGTGAAACATCCCACTGGGTACAACCCACCTCAGCACACTTAAAACGCCTTTGTATATACAGAATAAGCATCAATTTGCATTGTAAATTCACAGGTAATATTAAGTGTTAAGATTCTCAGTCATCCGGGTCATGTGATATCATGAAATACATACAAATTATCAGAGTTGATTTTGGTTTAGTACGTCTAGATATGATTAACAGTTGGTGATTTATGTCAGAAATTATGGAAAGTACTTTTAAATCCAAGTGACTTTACAGTTGTTTGCCTGTGCATATCCTGCTACATAACACTATGGAGCAACACAGTAAAAACCCCAGATCCAAACAAAAGCTAAACGACGTGCAAACGTGGCTCCAAGACTAACTGCAACTATGCTTCACTTACCACAAGCGCAACATGTCGGTAGGGGTCTTCAGCTCGCCCACTGTTTATTTCAACTACTAAACGCCAAAGAAAACTGTCCGAAAATGGAACCGTGATCATGAATGCACCGTTTTGCAAACACAAGCCTGCAGCTACAGAGCCAACGTTTCTCGGCTTCTGCATCTATTCCCCACTTACAGGACGTTTACCGTTAACAGACTTTCTCAACGAACGCTATATAAGAAATCGCATAATCGGCATCCTGACAGTAGCTATTTCTACAAAAGCGAGTCAGATGATGGACTCACCCAAAGCTCCGTGCCCCAGTCCATGTTCAGCTTGTCGGCCAAGCTGCCTGACTATCCCGAATACAAAGAACTTCTCCAAAGTTTATCCCGACAGCTCGGAGGACGGCCCTAGCAAGTAGCTATAATCCCGAGGTGATAAATCAGTCGTAACCACTACGCACTCCGGTTTTGGTTCATTCAACAAATAATGTCAACTAGGATCATAATTAGCTAATTAACAAGGACTGGCAGTCGTTAGTCTAGTTTGTCCAAATATTTTTCATAGTGAAGGAGGAAAGAGGGATAAACTAGCTTTCATATCCGCGTCACTCCCAAATCCTAAATCTTAAAGGGGCAGTGCACTGAACCACAAATACTGGCCGCAGCATTGTCCTACATCCTGACAGCTTGTGTTGTTTAAAATTATATTTTTTGTTTATTGTGGTTTATAATTTCCTTTCAGCAAGGCACTGAGCTCCACGGACTTCGTGCTGCCCTGACATCAGTTCATCAT
The DNA here is from genome assembly GCF_014851395.1 of Micropterus salmoides. NCBI lineage: Eukaryota > Metazoa > Chordata > Actinopteri > Centrarchiformes > Centrarchidae > Micropterus > Micropterus salmoides. The sequence goes on from NW_024040041.1 coordinate 22,551,972, forward strand.
CAGTCATCACACATTATGTACTCAAAAACTGATGAATAAACACAGGGACTGATGCTGGCAGATAGGCTATACCAAGCAATCCAAGTAAACTCATTTATCAGCATGAGATTGCATTACATATGATAATAATAACATCACAGTCTCACAGTCCCTCAGTCCGACCAACATATCAAGGCTAAATTATGAAAGCAAAACATGTAAAACCAATATTAAATTATATATCTAAGCAATGAAGGGTATAGATGCACAACACATTGACATGGGCTATTTTATTACTTTATTAAGAATTAAAAAAAATCAAAGCTATGTTACAATGTAAAGCTCCACAAATAAAGCAAAATGTTTTAATTCACTGGCTTGGTCAGTAGTATTGATTGGCAAACAAGTGCTCATCAGTAACTCAGTCCTCACTGGTGTCAAACTAGGATCATACCAGACCTACAATACAATATTTACAAGTCATTCTTGCCATGCAAGAAAAATGACATACCTGATCAAAGTTTCAGTCCACAAGATGATTTAATCTTACCTATTCAGCAATTAAATACATATCCTAAGATTGCACCCCATTAGACTGAGTAGTCATGGGGATACCTGAACCATCCTTGGCTTTGTCAGGGACAAAACTATATTGTCCCTGTTTTTTCGAGCGGCTGTGGAAAAAGATGATGATGATGATGATGATGATGACAAGGAGCGACAGAAATATCAACCCCCAAATGAGCGGGGAGAGGCCTGTAATGGTTTGACCTGTAAAACAAACAAGACAAAACAACAGAATTTAAAAGTGTACTTCTGGCTTCTTGATGCCATAGATGTTTATTTTTCCTACAAACTATGTATGGCAACTTTAACTTCAGTTACCACTTCACTGTTCTGCACATAGTCAATAGTAATACCTTTCATTATCAGTGTGACAGATCTTGTCACATGTCCAACACTGTTGGAGGCAACACAGATGTAAACACCAGCATTGGTAGACGTGGCTCCTGTGATGCTGACGTTCGTCTGGTGCCCCCCAGTGGTCACCCTCGCATTCCCTGCATCGATGTAGTTCCACTGGATTTTAGGAGTAGGGTTCCCATCAGCATGGCAGTGAAAAGTCACATTTTCACCCTGGGTTACCTCCTTACTGTAATTTCCCTCCTTGAACACAGGGGCATCTGTGGAGAAGAAGGTGAGATTTAATAAGAAGAATATGCTGCAGTTTATTTATAAATGTATGTATAATCCCAAACTGTCAACAAAAAACATACAAAGACTAATCTCAAACAATACAACTTACACAGAACATCAATATATAGGGTGTGATTGGCTGTTCCATGTTTGTTGGTTACTGTAAGTAAGTATTCTCCACTATCATTCTTTGTCCAGTGTGGGGAAGCCATCATTTTTCCATCTTTAAACCAGGTGACGACAGGCTTAGGAATTCCCTTTGGTTCACAGTCAATTTGGAGTTTACCATGCTCTTCAACCTCATATCTATCATTACAGGTAAACGAAGGGCTATCTGTGAACAAAATACTTAATAGAATAAATAATGGCACAAGAAATATAAACTCATTTCACACTTAAATACGGTGCATGGCTCTCATGTAAAATATCATGTTTATCTATATTGTAATGAAATGTACAATTTAGCAAGTCTGATGCACTCACATTCAATTGTGATATCAACAGAAGTGTTGCTCTTGCCAAGGTAATTTTCAAATTCAGCTGTGTACTTTCCAGAGTGAGTCCTGGTGAGGGGCTCAGATGCTTTGATCGGTTCTCCCTGATAGTACCACTGAACAGTGGGTGCAGGGTTCCCATCAGCTTGACAGGACAACGTGTCTATACGGAACTCATTCTCCACACCAGTGTAATGCTCTGGACAAGCTTGGATCTGTGGCTTATCTATAGAGATCAGCATAAATTAGTACAAAAATTATTTAAGGAGTGGATTTTTTATCAAGTTAAAAATACAACAATTAATAGTTAAGTGGAAAACTCACAATGCACAACCGCAATGTAAGGCGATGAGGATTTAGGGGTGAGCTCTGGCCCTTTTGGTCCGAAGTGCAGCTCAGCCTCACATCTGAAAATTGATGCGTTGTAATCTCTCACAGGAGTGACTCTCAAGACGGAAGACACATTGACTGGGGTCACTCTGGTGTCGTTAAAAATTTCTGTGTGCACGATTCCATTTCCTTTGTACCACTTCACTTTGAGCTTCTGTACAGGAGCCACATTGATGATGTCACACTTCAGCAGGAAGTCTGTGCCCTCCACCACCGAACCAGGATCTCTGGCAGAGACTGACACAGTGTCTGGAGTCTCTGTAAATAAAATAAGGGAAAATTACTAGTAGAAAAAAACATAATAATATTCCTAAAATTGTAACCACAATTGCACAATAAATATGCATACACACATGTCCTATTGAGATGAAGACAGAAGAAAATGCATAGTCTACAGACTGTATATGAGTACTCACTATAAACAGTGATGGCTGGACTCACAAAACACTGGCTATTATCATTCCGAGTAATGTAGCACTCAGGTTTTATGCTCCACTCTGTCAGTTTTTTAACAGTCCAGGTGACAGTAGGAGGATTTTTAAACCCTGTGCCTCCAACTGCAGCCTCCCAGCCCATTCCAGAAACATTGGTGGCCGATGTGCTGCAGTTAACTGAAGCTGGATCCCCAAATCTCACCACCAATTCATCAGGCGACAATATTACGTGACAACCTGCCATATAAAAGCAAGCAAATTCAATCAGAGCTCAATTTTGGTACATAATAGGTAGAGTATTTAGTGATACATATTCCATATATGAACTAATGTAAAGGACACAAGGATGTATACCTCTTGGAGCTGATGCTGCAGGGCTGGTCATGGCAGCAAGGGCTGTTGTTGTGGTAGTTTTTATCACATGAACATGGATTTGTTTAATTATGTTTCCCAGATAGTTGGTAGCTTTGCAGCTGTAAGTTGCGCTGGTGTGTACTTGAGTAATGTTGAGATTATTCGTGTTCTCTGTGAAATTCACCCCATCACAGGTCCAATGGAAGACAGGAGGAGGGTTCCCCTCAGCTTCACAGTTCAGGGTGACATCATTGCCCTCATTCACAGTAACATCAATATCCCCTTTGCTCTTGAGCTCAGGAGCATCTGAAGAGGTAAGAGTTTTAATTCATTAAAAAAATAGAGATCATGATAGAATGATGGAAAATTTAAAGTTTCAATAATGTTCTGTTGATCTGGAAACAAGTAAAAAAATATATAATAATAAACAGATTGACTGTGGAAAACTCACAATGCACAACCGCAATGTAAGGCGATGAGGATTTAGGGGTGAGCTTTGGCCCTTTTGGTCCGAAGTGCAGCTCAGCCTCACATCTGAAAATTGATGCGTTGTAATCTCTCACAGGAGTGACTCTCAAGACGGAAGACACATTGACTGGGGCCACTCTGGTGTCGTTAAACATTTCTGTGAGCACGATTCCATTTCCTCTGTACCACTTCACTTTGAGCTTCTGTACAGGAGCCACATTGATGATGTCACACTTCAGCAGGAAGTCTGTGCCCTCCACCATCGGACCAGGATCTCTGACAGAGACTGACACAGTGTCTGGAGTCTCTGTATATAAAGTAAGGTAAAAATAATTAGTAGAAAAAAACATAACAAAATCCCTAGTCTACGTCTTGAAAAAAGAGGTTTTAATCTCAATGTGACTTTCTAGATAAAGGTTAAGTGTATAAGATTTAGCGGCGAAGCGAAGAGGTTGTGAATTGCAACCAACTGTCTAGTCTACCACTCCCCCCTGTCTATTTTTGTAGCCTAACCCTATTTGTTGATGTAACGGGTACTGAACTAGGCATAGATTTGGACACTACGTTCATCTGGAAAGAAACTTATCCCTATTACAAAATACAGACATTTGAGACTGGCCATTAAATTTAGCTTATGTGAACACTGAGTGTCAAAGTAGCCTATAGCTATGGGTGCACCCTTAAAAACTCCCCAGAAATAGTCTAGGTTAGCTACACCCATCATAGCACATACAAATGTACAACAGTAGGCACAAGAAACAAAACTGAAATTGAAAACAAAAAATGAATTATAGCCTACAGAGTTTGCTCAAATGTTCAAATGATAATCTTTACATTCAAGAATCAATCATATCAAAAGTATCAAAAAAGTCACACACACATATTCACTGAACTTGAATATAAGCTACAACAATAAAAGTCCAAAAAGCACTCCATGCCTACAAAAATAACTATTGATTACAATGTTCACTCACTTGTATCCAGAAAGCAACCAGCACAAAAATAAACACATCTATCTTTCAATCATTTCTAGAAGATATGTTTTAATGTTTTCTATAGCCTAGAAAGTAAATGCAGTTGTTCCAGATGGGATTCAGTCGCGCACAGAAGCCGAGAGCGTGGCTCACATGAGGAGTGCAGACACTCAGCTGCTACAAGTGAGTATGCAGCCGGAGACTCGCTCCATGTCTGAAAAGGTCTTGAGACACACAAGCACACACACACGCACTCTAAAACATGTAGCCAGTTGCGTGGAAGTTAACACCAATTTATTAACGGTCGCCAATATTTGGCAGAGAAACAGAGAGAGAGACACGGATACGGTGGATGCGGCGATTCTTCTGCTTGCTATATTCTAAATTATTCTCTATAATTAGACTTTATCATCACTGCCGCTGGTCACGTTGACAATTAACAACAGGTCAAAACAGCCCTGCCACCGGGTCCAGTCTCCCGACTTTCTTTGAACGTACATATTCAATGTTGTGACTAGCATCTACACAGACAGAATTCTACAAGAAGAAGAAGAATGTAGTGACAAAACGCGCTCTGTAGCACTGTTTGTCCATTTTGGGCTACTGTAGAAACATGGTGATGTCCATGTAGGGAAGACCCACGGTTATGTAGATAGAAATGGCTCATTCTAAAGTAATAAAAACATAACAGTTCATTATGTCAGGTCTTCATACACCACTTAATACACTTATGCATCTTATATTGCATTTCTGTCAATAGATCCTTAGAAATATTACACACTGGACCATTAAATAAAAGTTAGATTTACTTTGTCAATGTTTTCCGTTGTATAATATTCTTTTGAAATAACACTTACTGTACACAATGATTTCTAGGTCTTTGCTGCATTCATAGTCCTTCAGCTGTATTTTGCACTTAGCCGTTAAACTCCAGTCTGACAGTGAAATATTCAAGTTGATAAAACTGTCAATTTCGATTTCAGACAGTGGTTTTTCAACATTATTTACAGTCTGCATCCAGTGCATCCCAGTATGATTCATGTTACTGCTGGTGCAGTCTACCAAGACTGAATCTCCATATTCTCCTATAACCTCAGGAGGATCCAGAATGAGAGGGTTGTTCTCAGTGGGGCACATACTGTCTGCATCTGTGGATAGACAAATGGCAATGTTTTTATTGTACTTTATTGTAAATGGAGGGTAAATAAATGAATAACTAGCAATATAAGAAAATGCTTAAATTAATGAATAAATAAATAATTGTGTAATTGAATCATTAAATACAACCATAAAAAAATAGCATATATTTACACATTTTTATGTATTTATATATTTGCTTGCAGTCCTGAAAAAACCCTCATAGAATTCTAGCTAATGGTATGCTGTCATGTTCCCAGTAATAACATCCACCTGGTCTTCAGAAAATTTTAAACTTTAAAGATTTAAAGATAAAGACTTCTAATTTAATGTAGTGGGATAGCATCTTGAGACAGACATCTTGTTTTAGTATTTCAAAAAGTACAACTATACAGCACCCTCTATAAGTTGAAATTTAGTTCAAGCGCTTTACACCATAAACTACATGTGCTGTGCTAAGATCTCCTACATGGTTGTATTACCGTTAATTTTAGATGTACTCCACCCAAGACACACACTCTATGCAGTCAGCGTCATGTATCACAGATAGTATTGAGGAAGTTTTTACCACAGACTTTATAACACCTACCTCTCCCACTCTTAAGGTTTTTTTTCCATTTACAGTTTTCTGTTTCACTCTATTCTGTTAAAAAGTCAACGACTACAGACATGAAAATTTTTATTGTCCTCCTTTATCTTTATTACCTCTAACAGCTCACAATCAAAAGAAATCTTTTATTGTATAAAATATAATTATTTAATATACATTTTTCCGGTTTTGTAGCTACCATCACTGGTAACACAAGGAGCTGTCTTAACTTTAAGCAAGTCAGAAATAACCAGGATTTTAATGTTTTATCACAATAAAATAAAGAATAACATTTAAGACCCACACAGAGCTACTGTAGAGCATCATTAGCACTCACCACACAGTAAAAATATGAACATTAGAGAGCCCAACATCCTGAGAGGCAGCATGCTTGATCAGCACGTGGGTGGAGGGAGATGGGAGGTAGACAGCTGGTGTGTTTAGGGATCGTCCAGCAGATGTCCAGCTTCAGTACCTGGATAATGATGAATCCTGGCTCAGAGCTGAAGATGATGACCTGCTGCTGACGGTTACACAAACTTAGAGAGAAAACAAGAAGGCAGAAGAGGGGAATTCTCCGCCCCAGTGAACAGGAAACTGCATCTACAACGGAAATATGACACCACAACCACAGTCAGTTCTTCATGTAACCATTCATTGAATCTTAATATTTTCTTAAATATTAAAAAGGAGATAATTTGGCGTAATTTTATTAAAAAGTATATTAGAAATTGTAAAACCTAATATTTTGTCAGGATATTGCAACAGAGGACAGACACTCAGTACATGTTAGTCATTATGCACTATATTATAGGCCTACACTACATTATGACTCACTATACAAAGGTACAGACTGGTCTCCATTAAACATTTTTTATTAAACAGACACACTGGCTCAACACTGTACAGGGTTAACACCAAAACATGTTTCTTAAGGCCCTCTAGAGTGGCATGCATGGCTCTAGAACTGGCAATGCCTGAAATGGCACAGCACCGCTTAGACTATGCCTCCCCCTGGAGACAACAGGTAAGACTTCCTTTCTGCCACAACAATGAGGTCTTCACATGTCCACTCTTACTTTTAATAATCCCCCTTTTCCCCCCACCCCTTCCACTCCTCAGCAATGTGTGCTGTATACTCCACATGAAAATCTCATTTGGCATGTTCTCTGGCTGCTGCTGAATATTGTGCTGCAGGCTGTGGTGTAGTCTGGCCAGAGTGGCTAGGAAGGTGGTAGGTAGACAGACTCAGACATCATATGTTCACAGAGGTGATTATTTTATTTACAGTGGTCTGCAGTTCACGGATAATTCGACAATCAAATCAACAAAAAGACTTAAGAAAATATAAGAAAATAATGCATTAAACTTGTAGCAACGCTAACAAAGGGCACGTGTTCACAGCAGCACAGACTCACCTCTTTATCCCCTTGGAAGCACAAATCCCACTGTTTATATTGGGTGGTTGATTCACACCCAACTGCTTCAGCCCATCCCATTCTGATGCGGGTTGATCTACTCCATAACATTAATACCTAGAAATCTCTTAACATTTGGAACGTAGTTACCATTTATCTCCGCTCTCACTGCCTAGAAAACAGGTCAGGGTTATTCACACATTTATTTATAATAATCAAAAACAACCAAAAGAAACATTGCTATAAAGAAAGAAAACCCACTACTTGGTTTGGCAAGGTGATGTCATCAATGAGCACCATATTCCTATAAAACAGGAAATGCTTAGGCCAATTAAACCATGTTTAAACTTGCAACCTAATAAAATGGAGCTGAAACTAACTTATGACTGTGTTTACTCTAACTTATCATGTGCTTTGCTGTCGACTGTGTTATGACCTGACTCAAAAGGCCACAACAAAAGGGAGACACACCCTGGTAAAAGTTTAACAAAATATATTTATTTAAACCAAAATTAACCAAATTAAGAAGTATTTCAAAGTATGGGGTATGTAGTCTGTGGTTTGAGTAGTGTCTGTGCAGGATGATGGTTGCATGGGTGTATGTGTGAAGGTGTTGTAGCATGCAAACAAGACAAATACCACAACACAACAGTCCAACCAAAGAAAACCAAACTAAATGGAAAACCAGGGAGCCGGCCGCAGGGAGGTCTGACCTGGTCTTGCCAGCAGCCCCTTGCCGAACAGTCCCAAATACTCTACAGGGCAATTAGCCCAGGTGCCCAGAACCACTGCAATCAGCTCCTCCTCCACGAGAGAGAGAGAGAGAGAGAGAGAGAGAGAGAGAGAGAGAGAGAGAGAGTGACAGGCCACACCCACTCATGACTCCACAGGGTGTCACAACTGTAACATAATGCAAACACAAACAACCCGGGATAGTAAGTGGTGCACTTTTACACAAGCTATGGTAAATTACCAAGAAATAAACACTTATATATGTATAAACTAGAAGGTAATGGCCTGTATGGGACCAGTGGTGAACTAACCCACTTCGTCACACAGGCACATATAGTAAATACAGTCTGGAACTGCAATCATAAGTCAATTAATCGCTAATAATAATTAGTTGGTAGGCTACATTGTGTTTCTTGCCTTCGTCTGTTCCTTATCCAATAGAGCAATTTATGACAAAATCGAGCTCAGACAAGTCTGTTAAACGATTCCTGACAAGTTGGACCATGTTCTTCTGTACTGCCCTTCAGGTAAAATCAAAGAGACAAAACACAGATTAATGAGATGTGGGTTAGCTTGATCACAGAACACAGTTAAAAGGTTCAGACAGAGAGGCCTGTGATCCACCACCACAATAACATCTAACCAATTGTCAGTGTTAGGGTAATCAACTTACAACCATAGAGTTTCTAATTTCTAAGGTGCTTGTGGAAAACAACTGTCCTATATTTGACTTACAATAGAAATAGTAGTAAAAGAATCAAATGGCAAGATTTTAAAGTGTAAAAGGGACAATTTATTCATATCTGAATGATTTAAAACACGAGCAGTTGTTACAGTAGACAATCCCTTCCAAAAGTATTGGAACGGTAAGGCAAATTCCTTTGTTTTTGTTGTTCACTGAAGACATTTGGTTGAAGATCAAAAGATGAGTATGAGACAAGAGTTCAGAATTTCACCGTTTGAATTAGACCACAGCATTCTTTGGTGAGCAAAAGTAATGGAACAAATAATCTTTAAGAAAATAACATTTAATATTTGGTGGCACCCTTGCTTGCAATAACTGCCTCAACTGCCTCAAGCCTGCGACCCATCGACATCACCAAACTGTTGCATTTTTCATTTGTGATGCTATTCCAGGCTTTTACCGCAGCTTCTTTAAGTTCTTGTTTGTTTCGGGGTGTTTCTCCCTTCAGTCTCCACTTAAGGAGGTGAAATGTATGCTCTACTGGGTTAAGGTCAGGTGACTGACTTGGCCAGACTAAAATCACTTCCACTTTTTCCCCCTAATGAAGTCCTTTGTTTTGTTGGCAGTGTGTTTTGGGTGCATTATAAACTGATAAACCGATAAGTTTCAATGCATTTCTTCGTAAATTGGCAGACAAAATGTTTCTTTCCACTTCTGAATTTATTCTGCTGCTACCGTGATCAGTTACATCATCAATAAATATTATGCACGCCTAAACCATGACATTACCTCCACCATGCTTTACAGATGAGCTTGTATGCTTTGGATCATAAGCACTTCCTTTGTTTCTCCCCACTTTGGCCTTTCCATCACTTTGGTAGAGATTCATCTTGGTCTCATCAGTCAATAAGATCGTGTTACAGAACTTTTGCATCTCATCTCTGTACTTCTTTGCAAATTTCAATCTGGCCTTCTGATTCTTCCTGCTGATGAGTGGTTTCAATCTTGTGGTGTGGCCTCTATATTTCTGCTCTATGAGCCTTCTTCCAACAGTGGATTTTGATACCTTCACCCCTGCACTGTAGAGGTCGTTGGTGAGGTCACTTACTGATTTTGGGGGGGTTTTCTTCACAGCTCTCACAATATTTCTGTCATCAACTACTGTTGTTTTCCTTGGCCGACCTGTTCGACTTCTGTTGCTCAGTACACCAGTAGTTTCTTTCTTTTTCAGGACTTTCCAAATAGTTGTGCTTGCTTTGCCCAATGTTTGTCCAATGGCTCTGGTCGATTTTCTCAGCTTGACAATGGCTTGCTTTTCTCCCATAGACAGCTCTCTGGTCTTCATGTTGGTTTATCCTTACAGGAAATGCAGTTGTGGGAAATTTTATGTGGTGGCTTTTCCCTCATGGAAATAGAAATCACAACTTACCACTGAATAAAAGGTTTTACAATAATTTATTTACAGGAATATAAATGAGTATGGATTACAGAAAAGCTTAAGAATCAGTAAATATTACTGATAATAATACTAAGTTTGGCATGGAAAAAGATAACTGTAACCAAAATCAGATTATCAATCAATATTTCCTTAAGGATACTGCTTCTAGGGCAAGGTCGACTTAGAATTTAACCCATCTATAGGCTATTACCTTAGTTCCTGAAGAACAAGTATGGGTTTTAATAATTATACAATTATTCACTAGTGATCAGTTAGTTAATAATCACTCAATTATCTTAAATCAATCAGTCAATCTCATATCGAAGTGCGTAAATCCTTCGTGACAGTGACTTGGAGTTAAACAATACACACAAAGTTCCTGTAATAGGTGAAGTCTATTAGATAACTAAGGGGAAATAAATGCGGCTAATTATACATCAAACAAATAAACAATGGCTAAACAAACATGAGGCAAACAATGAGAATGCTGAGTTCTATTGTGGGAAGAATTTGATTCATAGGGAGAAAGAGAACTAATGAAAGCAGTTAGATGATACTAATGGTGCGTTCCATTTGACATGGGAAGTTGGAATTTCCGAGTTCAAAGGTCAACATTTCAAAGGGAATGCACCCTTAAGTCGGAATCCCGACTTCGGAAGTCGGGAGAATCACACTACCCCGACTTTGTGATCCAAGATGGCTGTCGGGGTATCAACAGTTAGTAAAAGCTCTAGTTTATACTGTTTATTAGCACTTCTGTGTACTTGTGTCTCACAGAAATGTTCGTACACAAAGTGCTGTCCAACAACTGTCTGTGGACGTGTTGCTACAGTGTTTAGTATGAGTAAATACATTTACATTTATTCATTTAGCTGACGCTTTTATCCAAAGCGACTTACAATTGCTATACATGTCAGAGGTCGCACGCCTCACGTCCACAGACAGTTGTTGGACAGCACTTTGTGTACGAACATTTCTATGAGACACAAGTACACAGAAGTGCTAATAAACAGTATAAACTAGAGCTTTCACTAACTGTTGAAAGCCAAGGGGCTTGGCTTTGTTCCCCTGAGGGCTTGTTTCCTTTAAATGTAATGTCTATTTTAAAAGTCTATTTGCACGTATTTTAATCAAATATCTTCCTACAATCAAACCTTTATTGCCAAACAGTTATACCGTTCTTAGTTTTAAGCATTTGATAAAAACGAAAACAACTATCAGTAGTTAAACCTAAAAAAGGGTTAACATTTCGTAGAGACCACGTCAGATTAAGAAACTTAAATAGCTTCCTGGATAATATTGGCTGTTACAAATTCTTTCTTAAATATATGAGAGCAAGGTATACGAACATGCCATCATATATGAACAATAAACGGTAAGATTAAACAGCATTTCAGAACGTTGGCATGTAATACTTATTTTGTCCTTTTGGGTGAACTCTGGTTCCATGAGGAGACTGAAGATAGCAAATGATTATTTCTTTAAACAATCATTTGCTCAGGAGCTGGGGGAATTAATTATTTAACACAGGATAACATTTCGGTTATATATCATTTCTAAGTATAAGAAGTCAGAAAGAGCTGGAAATAAAGCATTAGTTAAAAACATCACTTAAACGAATGTCAGGAATCCTTGCTGAAAATTAAAACACTGGGAAATTAACTCAGTACAGTAAACACAGTAATATAGCTACTCTAATGGAGTGGAGAGACCTGTTTAGTAACTTAACAAAGATTATTTAATTAAACAAGGTTACTGGACTGTCTCCTTTCTCCAGCGTCAGTTTCTCACCAATTGTTGTTGTGAACATCTTCTCGTGTGAACCTGCCACTGGTACAGATATGTGGACGACACCTGGGTCAAAATCAAAAGCCAGGAAGTGCAAGCCTTCACAGAACACATCAACTCTGTGGACAGTAACATCAGGTTCACACGAGAAGATGTTCACAACAACAGTTTGGCCTTCCTGGACTGCGCTGTACACATTGAAGAGGACAGGAGCCTGCAGATTGGTGTTTACAGAAAACCCACACACACAGACCAATACCTACTCTTCGATTCACACCACCCACTGGAGCACAAGCTAGGGGTCATGAGAACACTGCACCACAGAGCGGAAAACATACTAACAAGCGCCCAAGCCAGAGAGAAGGAACAGAACCACCTGAAGGGGGCACTTACAGCCTGTGGATACCCTAAATGGACTTTTGTGAAGACAGCCACAAAATCCAAGAAGTACAAAACTACAGGGGAGGAGGAAAAGAAGGTCAAACGCAACAACATTGTAATTCCATACGTGTCTGGAGTATCAGAGAAACTCAGGAGGATTTTTAACAAACATAACATCCCTGTGTTTTTTAAACCCAAGAACACACTAAGACAGATGCTGGTCCACCCCAAAGACCGCACACCCAAACACAAGAAAAGCAATCTAGTGTATGCGGTCCAATGCAGTGAGGAATGCACAGACCTGTATATTGGGGAGACTAAACAACCACTACACAAACGCATGGCTCAACACAGAAGGGCCAACTCCTCAGGTCAAGACTCTGCAGTCTACTTACATCTGAAGGACAGAGGACACTCGTTTGAGGACCACCAGGTGCACATTTTAGACAGAGAAGATGGATGGTTTGAAAGAGGTGTCAAGGAAGCCATCTACACCAGGGTTGAGAAACCGTCATTGAACAGGGGAGGGGGTCTACGCCACCACTTATCCCCCACTTACAATGCTGTCCTTTCATCACTTCCCAGGAAACTCAACAAACGTAACCTATTGGCCTCAGGTGAAGATACCAACGATGGTCGTTCAGTCTTGGCCACAGGTAGTCTCAACGACTGTAACGACTGTCGTCACAGCAACAAGGAACACTAACGAACCAGCGGTATCGATGACCCGGGCCAACGACCCCACTGAGGTTAAATAGCTGAGTTTCCCTGCCAGTCAGTCAGAACTGAAGAAGTCCTTTGGATGAGGGACGAAACGTCTTCCAGTAGCTTCAACCAAGTCCAGTTGCCCTTCATTTTAACCTTCGTTGGACTGCATTCTATTGAAAATCCAGCAGGGGGCGACTCTTCTGGTTTGAAAAAGAAGTCCGGCTCCATTAGAAATAATTGGAAAATGACCCTACTTCTTAGCTGAATAATTACCCCAGTAAACACTTTCCTGATGAGTTTATGGTCTCAGTCGCAAGTTTCAAGTCTTCAATACAAAATGATGTTCATTTAGTAAATTATGGTCCCATTTATTTTAAAATAGACCAAAAAGCAGAGTATGTTTCAGGGCAGGATTATCTATGATTGACAAGTTGTTACCATAGCGACCTGTCAATCAGGCTAGAGCCGACTTGTACCCTCGACACTGTAAAATTAACCAGCGCCGTTGAAAAAGCTTATTAGGAGTTGGCTGTTCACTTTCTCTGGTGAGTACATTTAGTTTTAAGACTGTTGTTCGTTAGACAAAGTTATCAGCCTAGTTAAAATGACAGTTAACGTGAGTTACAGTTGCACCTAGCTAAGCAAGCTCGCTAGCTTAGCACACAGCCGTTAGCTCCGCCGTATCGTCACTTCCGGGCACTTCCTGGTTGCAAAAACTTGACATGGCGGGGCCCTATCGGCCAAACTTCAGGCTTCAAAACGGCAGTCCACAAACCAACTGGTGACGTCACGGTGACTACATCCATTTCTTATATACAGTCTATGGTCTCACACATGGGCAAGGACAATATGGTTTGCTAGTGCCCCCTACAGAGCAGCTCCAGGCCAAAGTTTCACCTACGTGTACAAAATTTCTGGGGTTGATGCATCAAAAAAGCCTCTTGGAATGATGCCCGATGCAATTTACACACTTCGTACTTTAACAAAGTCTTCCTGGAGAATAAATCCGATTTTCTCTCTGCAGTCTAAACCCGTTGAGTTTGTACAAACAGTGAGTTTTGTCGACAAGCATGCCAGTGGCATCAAAAATTGATGATTCGCAATGAAACAGGAAGTTGTTATAACTTCAGTGTATATGCTCACATCTGTACCAAATTTGAAATGTATAATCAGAGTTCTGCTCTGAACACATCCATATGCCAGTGTTCACTCAAAGTCATAGCGCCACCTGATGGCAACAGGAAATTCCACATTTTACACTGTGATGGACTACTCCTAGCGGGTTGACCGTATCAACTTCAAAACTGTTCCAGAAAACACTTAGCATTCTTATAACGCCATGTGGTAAAACTTGTGAGTTTTGTGTGTCCGCTTTGTGCTGCCCTGACATATCCTTACACCCCCCACATGGATCAGTTCATCATCAATCATCACACATTACGTCCTCAAGAACTGATAAATACATGAATTGATGCTGGCAGATACAGTATACCAATTCACATATAGTTTTTCAATTCATGAATGACTCAGTTAAGAGCTGGAGATTGCATCACATATAATAATAATAACAATACAGTTCCTCAGTTAGTCACCCAGTCCTGTTTTTTCCAGTTTTATTATATACTGTACAATAATGTTATATAAAGCCTACATGTTTTTATATGACCAACAATTCTGTTTTTTTAACACACCAAACATGTCAAGAGGATTAAAATGCAAACTCAGGCACTGACAATAATCAAGGCTACAGAGTGAAAGCAAAACATGTCAAACCAATTTTAAATTATGTATGTAAGCAATGAAGGGTATAGATGCACAATATATTGACATGTGCTTTTGTGTAACTTTATTGAGAATTAAAAGAAGGTCCTAATCAGTAACTCTCCCTCATAAAGGCATTTTTACATCTGTCCTCACTGGTGTGAACCTAGGATCATACCAGACCTAAACTAGAATGTGTATTTCCTTAAGAAAATGCGTGTGAGAGCTGCCAGCTATTTTTTACGATTGCTATCGCTGTCGGTGCAATGTGCAGCTCCATCAGCTAAGAGACTCAGTGATGTGCTGCACACTTGTTCAGCAAACATATGTGTTAAGTTTGGTTAACGTGCTGTGAGCAGGGTTTTGTCCATCAATCTCTGGATCCGGAGCAAGACCTCCACCACCTGACTACTCAGATACACTGTGAAGGGAAGGCTTTCAAGTTTCTTTGTCAATCATGTCTTATTCTGACAAAAAAAAAGGTCTCCTAAGCACCAATATAAGGCATGTTTTGCTTATAAACATATCTTCTGTGATGGCTACTGCACTGTTGAAGAATAAAATAAATAAACATACATTTATCTGACGCTTTTATCCAAAGCGACTTGAACCCGGGCCTCTCACACCAAAGGCAGGTATCTTATCCATTGCGCCATCACGGCTATTGAGTTATCAAGCTATTAAGTCTTTCACAGCACAATTCTTTGGCTGTTCATTTATTTTATTCTTCAACAGCGGAGTAGCCATCACAGAGCAAAACATGCCTTCTATTGGTGCTTAGGAGCCATTTTTTTGTCAGAAGACATGATTGAAAAAGAAACTTGAAAGCCTTCCCTTCATAGGAACACAGTCATTTTAAAATGCATAAAAATATTAATATAAAATCAACCATTACAGATATCAGCAACACAGGTAATCGCACCCATCTCATGAAGAAGATTTACAATTTGAAGTTGAAACCAAGTTTGTAGGACAAACGGTACAGGACTAGTTAGATGCCAAAAAACAGCGGAATAAATGATAATAATAATAATAATAATAATAATAATAAAGAGCGAAAAGAACAAAAGTGTGAGAGCTGCAGCTCTCACACTAAATACAAGTTTTACAAGTCATTCTTGCCATGCAAGAAAAATGACATACCTGATCAAAGTTTCAGTCCACAAGATGATTTAATCTTACCTATTCAGCAATTGAAAACATATCCTAAGATTGCACTCTATTAGACTGAGTAGTCATGGGGATACCTGAACCATCTTTGGCTTTGTCAGGGACAAAACTATATTGTCCCTGTTTTTTCGAGCGGCTGTTGAAACAGATCACGATGATGATGATGATGATTATGAGGAGGAGGAGGAGGAGGATGCCAATGAGCAATATCAACCCCCAAATGAGCAGTGAGAGGCCTGCAATAGTTTGACCTGTAAGACAAACAAGACAAAACAACATAAATTGAAAGCGAACTTCTTGATGCCATAGATGTTTATTTTTCCTACAAACTATGTATGGCAACTTTAACATCAGTTACCACTTCACTGTTCTGCACATAGTCAATAGTAATACCTTTCATTATCAGTGTGACAGATCTTGTCACATGTCCAACACTGTTGGAGGCAACACAGATGTAAACACCAGCATTGGTAGACGTGGCTCCTGTGATGCTGATATTCGTCTGGTGCCCCCCAGTGGTCACCCTCACATTCCCTGCATCGGTGTAATTCCACTGGATTTTAGGAGTAGGGTTCCCATCAGCATGGCAGTGAAAAGTCACATTTTCACCCTGGGTTACCTCCTTACTGTAATTTCCCTCCTTGAACACAGGGGCATCTGTGGAGAAGAAGGTGAGATTTAATAAGAAGAATATGCTGCAGTTTATTTATAAATGTATGTATAATCCCAAACTGTCAACAAAAAACATACAAAGACTAATCTCAAACAATACAACTTACACAGAACATCAATATATAGGGTGTGATTGGCTGTTCCATGTTTGTTGGTTACTGTAAGTAAGTATTCTCCACTATCATTCTTTGTCCAGTGTGGGGAAGCCATCATTTTTCCATCTTTAAACCAGGTGACGACAGGCTTAGGAATTCCCTTTGGTTCACAGTCAGTTTGGAGTTTACCATGCTCTTCAACCTCATATCTATCATTACAGGTAAACGAAGGGCTATCTGTGAACAAAATACTTAATAGAATAAATAATGGCAAAAGAAATATAAACTCATTTCACACTTAAATACGGTGCATGGCTCTCATGTAAAATATCATGTTTATCTATATTGTAATGAAATGTACAATTTAGCAAGTCTGATGCACTCACATTCAATTGTGATATCAACAGAAGTGTTGCTCTTGCCAAGGTAATTTTCAAATTCAGCTGTGTACTTTCCAGAGTGAGTCCTGGTGAGGGGCTCAGATGCTTTGATCGGTTCTCCCTGATAGTACCACTGAACAGTGGGTGCAGGGTTCCCATCAGCTTGACAGGACAACGTGTCTATACGGAACTCATTCTCCACACCAGTGTAATGCCCTGGACAAGCTTGGATCTGTGGCTTATCTATAGAGATCAGCATAAATTAGTACAAAAATTATTTAAGCAGTGGATTTTTTATCAAGTTAAAAAATACAACAATAAATAGTTCAGTGGAAAACTCACAATGCACAACCGCAATGTAAGGCAATGAGGATGTAGGGGTGAGCTCTGGCCCTTTTGGCCCGAAGTGCAGCTCAGCCTCACATCTGAAAATTGATGTGTTGTAATCTCTCACAGGAGTGACTCTCAAGACGGAAGACACATTGACTGGGGCCACTCTGGTGTCTTTAAACATTTCTGTGAGCACAGTTTTATTTCCTCTGTACCACTTCACTTTGAGCTTCTGCACAGGAGCCACACTGATGATGTCACACTCCAGCAGGAAGTCTGTGCCCTCCACCATCGGACCAGGATTCCTGGCAGAGGCTGACACAATATCTGGAGTCTCTGTAAATAAAGTAAGGGAACATTTTTAGGAGAAAAATACATTATAATATCCCTAGTCTATGTCTCACTTGTTAATAAGGTTTAAATCTCAATGTGACTTCCTTGTTAAATAAAGGTTAGGAAGTAAGAAAGATATGCTCGCTCCTCTGTACCTCACTGACCTCCTTCCTATTAACACACCCACCCGTACTCTTAGGTCTTCTTCTTCTATTTACCTCACTGTACCTCGTTTGACCACCATGGGGTTCAGAGCCTTCAGCCGCTCTGCCCCTCGTCTCTGGAACTCTCTTCCAGACATCTGTAACATTGACTCGCTTTCCATTTGTAAATCCCGCCTGAAAACACATCTTTTTAAAATGGCATATCCCACGTGATCACTATTTATCAGGTCACAGCAATCGTTGTTTCCAATTGTTATGTACCCTGATTTTATGCTTTGTAATTATAGTTAAAATTATCGATTTATTGCTTTACTGTTTTATTATGTTTTGTGAGGTTACCTTGAGTGTTCAGATAACACCTATAAATAAAATGTACTATTAAAGATGTTGACCATCTATGGATTCCAAACAAAATGAGATATTGGATTTATGTGGATTTACGAGGATTATGTTTTTTATATGTTTTCTGGTCTGTAATATTCCTTTGAAATTAAACTTACTGTATACAATGAGTTCAAGTTCTTTGCTGCATGTCTGGTACGGCAGCTGTATTTTGCACTCAGCCGTTACATTCCAGTCTGACAGTGAAATAGGCCAGTTGACAAAATTATGTTCTAATTCCATTTCAGGCTGTGGTTTTCCAGTCTGGATCCAGTATATCCCATCATGATCATCAGTTGCGCTGGAGCAGTTTACCAAGACTGAACGTCCATATTCTCCTATAACCACAGGAGGATCGAGCTCAATTGGGCACATATTTTCTGCATCTGTGGATAGACAAATGGTATGTTTTTATTGCACATTAAAAGCAGACTTTACTATACTTGTGGCTCAGATAGCTAATGGATATAACTTTTAAGGTTTAATGCTATGGAGGGTTTTAAGGGTTAATGGAGGGTAAATAAATGAACATTAATGTATATAATCAAATACTTAAATAAATAAATAAATTTGTTATAGAATTTTCACCATAAATAAAATAAACCACAAATTAAATTGGACATTAAATATATGAATATTAGATCTTTAAATTTACACTCATATTATTTTATTTACTTGTTGATTTATTCACACATGTATGTTTTTATAGTTGTATTTTGTATTATATACTTTCATTTACCCAGAGTGTAACTTGCTGCAGGGAAATAAATACATTTTATTTAATTATTTATGTATTTATATAGTTGCAGCCCTTAAAACCCTTACAATACAATACAATTCTAGCTCATGGCGTGCTGTCATGCTTCCAGTAATAAGATCAGCACTGACACATACATGTAGGTATTATAACTGAAAGATAAACTGCACCTGGTCTATTTGAGAAAATTGTAAACACTAAGTAACAAATATGATCCCCCTATATATAGTAATGCTAAAAATGAAGATAAGATTTCTGATTTAACCTGTAGTGGGATAGTCTCTTGAGATAGACTTCTTCTTTTGGGATTTCAAAAAGTAAAACTGCACTACGATTGTAGGGCGATTGTCGATGTATCTTGATGTTGTGTGCGCGCCGCGGTCGATCAGGGTGCTGCGCTTCTGCGGGTTCCACCTTTTGCATTCCGTCGGCATTGGGTTGGTCCTTTACGCTTTATGTGGGTCTCTGGGAACCTCACGGGTTGATTCGGTTGCTGTTCAGGAGGCTGCGGTGCGACTGTAGGGCGATCGTCGATTGTTAGCTGACGCTGTCAGCCTTCAATTTTCAGGGTTTTGGTGGGACAGCGGACTTTTATTGGACTTTTATTTTTTTGGGTCTTCGCATTCGCGTTGCGGTGCGTCTGGGAGTCTTTTTTTTTTCTTCCACCCCTACTGAAAACTGGGGTTCTTGCTTTCCTGTCGCTGGGGTCGGTACAGCGCGGTTTTGGCGTCCCACTGTCACTAACTACTATATTCTATAATAGGCTTATGCACATACACACACTCAGACATATAGCCACATACAGACAGACACATACACACACACAAACAAATTTAGGTTGTCCCTGGTTGTCACAGGTAGAATTATTCTTTATGCTTTTCATTAAGTTACTAGCCTTTTCACCTGTTTAACCAAAAAATCTATTGATCGACTCCAGACTGTCCAGAACTCAGCTGCCAGGCTTTTAACCAGAACAAAAAAATATGACCACATTACTCCTATTTTAGCTGCATTACACTGGCTCCCAGAATGTTTTAGAATTGACTTTAAAATTCTATTCATCACTTTTAAAGCTCTTCATGGCCTCTCGCCTTGTTATATTTCTGACCTTTTAGTCCCATACGCACCAGCACGTACCTTGAGATCCTCGGGCAGAGGTCTGTTGTCTGTTCCAGAGTCTCGACTGAAAACTAAAGGGGACAGAGCGTTTGCTGTCAGGGCCCCGAGGCTCTGGAACAGCCTGCCTGAGGAAATCAGGTCGGCTGAGTCAGTGAACTCTTTTAAGTCACTTCTTAAAACATACTTTTATAGGAGAGCCTTTCCCGATCTTATTTGACTTTATTTTATCCCTTTTATTTTATTGTATTTTACTAATTTTATATTAATCTTTCATGCTCTTATCTTGTTTTTTTTGTATTATTCTTTACACTTGTTAAAACACTTTGTAACTTGTTTTTGAAAAGTGCTCTACAAATAAGGATTATTATTATTATTATTATTTAAATTAATTGTTCCAGCTCTCATGGCTGTGCAGTGTTGTTTATTTATTTTGCACTGTTTCTCCTTTTCATTTCTCCCTCAGTTGTTTTCTTATGTCAGCTGTTTATTGGGATTTATTTGTTTTTGTTCGTTTGTTTGTTTGTTTTGTTTCTCCGTCCTCTCTTTCCGCAATTGGTGTTTGCTTCTGCAATTTCCTGTTGTCCCCATCCCCGTTCTCTTGAGGGTGTTGTCCTTTCTCTGTGGTATCTGTTTGTGTGGTGTTTGTGCCACCCTTCACTATTTGTGCCCCCTGTCCGGCCCGGTGACAAATCAATACATATTTAAATAAATAATAAAACAGAGAAAGGAGTATATTAATACTCTATTGTTAAAGTAAAATCTGTCTGTCACAACATGGTATCCAGCACCTCATACTATATCTATAAAAAAACAAAAAACAGATAGAAATTCACTTCAAGTACTTTAGCCTACTCTGTAAACTATCTGTGCTGACAATATAGAAGTTTTCACCTCAAAAATTATAAAACCTACCTGCCCCACTTAAAATCCCATTTGTTTTATTTACATTTAAAGTAACACTTTTTTTTATCTGTTTCACTTTATTCTGTTAAAAAGTCAACGGCTACATACATGACAAATTCCTTTTTTCTTGATCTCCTTTGTATTTATTACCTCTAACAGCTCAAACTCAAAAGAACTGTATTATTTTATAAAACACAATTATCTAATATACATGTTTCCGTTTGGTTTTGTAGTAAGTATCTAGTAACACCTGGAGCTATCGAAACTACAAGCAAGCAAGATATGACCAGTATTTTCATGTTTTATTCTTAGCTTCTTTGCTTAACATTTAAGACCCACACAGAGCTACTGTAGAGCATCATTAGCACTCACCACACAGTAAAAACATGAACATTAGGTGGCCCAACATCCTGAGAGGCAGCATGCTTGATCAGCACGTGGGAGGAGGGAGATGGGAGGTAGATTGCCGATGTGTTTCAGGATCGTCCAGCGGATGTCCAGGTTCAATACCTGGATAATGATGAATCCTGGCTCAGAACTGAAGATGATGACCTGCTGCTGACAGTTACACAAGCAAGAGAGAAAATAAGAAGGTACTGTAGATAAGGGGAAATTCAACGCCCAAGTGAACAGGAAACTCCCTCTAAAGCGGATTTATGATGCCATAGCCACAGTCTAGATCTTCATTGAGCAACAGTACATGAAATACTCATCTCCACCCATATTTTGTGTAATTGTTCATTGTATCTTAACATTTTCTAAAGTATTAAAAATTGTCATAAAGGATCTAATTTGGCATAATTTTATTAAAAAGTACATTACAAATTGGAAAACATAATATTTTGTCAGGATATTACAACACAAAGGACAGACACTCACTCACAGTACACTAACAGTCTTTACAAATGTACAGACTATCTCTCTCTGACTGGTCTCTAATCAACAAGTAAAACTTTTTTTCATTAAACAGACACACTGGCTCAACACTGTGCAGGGTTAACACCAAAACATGTTCTTAAGGCCCTCTACATATGTCTACATCATCATCACTATGTTTTATTCTCACAAGTTCATAATGCAACTATTTTATGTGGGTTTTATCATCATAGAAACTCGTTTGAGAGAATAGGACCCTCCGTGGAACTCTGCCCAGTAGACGCCATCCTGGTAGCGGCTGCGATAGTGTCCACCCCGATACCACACACCATTTAGATTGGAGTGGGCACACATGTGGTACCACCAGCCTCCTTTCTGGTAATGAGCACAGTTACCTGGTGACACAACAGAAGGACAGGCTTATTAACAGAAAAGGCCAAAATACCAGCAGAGAGCTGATAAACCAAGGGGCAAGCAGACCTGTATAGCTGTCCTTGTCCCGATCCAGAGTGGTGAAGGCTTTGTTGTTGTGCCACGAGAGGGAGTCCCCTGCATTGCCATGGTATTGTCCTAACCGCAGTCGATACCAGTCACTTTCTGGTTCCAGGTGGAAGCTGTCATACTCAGCAAAAACCTGCCGGCCCTGCCAGTCCTCCAGATCCACTCGTAGCTTATATTGGGCCTGTTTCGTCATCCAGTAGAGGTGTTCCAGCCCGAGCCAGTACTCTCCATCCAGGTTCCCAAAGCCTTGCTGCAATACACAAACACACCAGTTTAATCTGAGAAAATGTTTTCATTTTATGCAGTTCACTTATATGAATTCCTCTTTTTTTTTTTTTTGCTATGCTAGCCACATGGCTCTAGAACTGGCAATGCCAGAAATGATACAGCACCTTTCAGACTATGCCTCCCCCTGGAGACAACAGATAAGACTCCCTTCCTGCCACGACTATGAGGTTCCCACATGTCCACTCTTACTTTAAATATCCCTCTCTTTTCCTCCCACCCCTTCTACTCCTTCTCAGCAGTGTGTGCTGTATACTCTGGCAGCTGTTGAACATCATGCTGCAGGCACATAGTACATACACTCTGGAGCTGCAATCATAAGTCGATTAATCGTTTAGTTGAACTATTCTAATCATTAGTTGGTACGTTTGTTCCTGATCCAATAGAGCAATTTATGAAAAAATCCAGCTCAGAAAAATCTGCTGAAAGTGTGAGATGAGCCAATCTAATCTCGCTCTAATGTCAAAACGATGCTCTGACACTTTGTTTGCTGTTGACTTTAGTATTGAAGAGGAAGCATGTTTAAAGGGGATTCCTGACAACTTGGACCGTGTTCTTCTGTACTGCCCTTAAGGTAAAATCAAAGAGACAAAACCCAAATGAATGAGACGATGATTAGCCCGATCACAGAACACAGTTAAAAGGTCTCAGTTTAACCTCTTGGTATTTGGCATTTAAAAATGTTTTGTCCAATACTTTAGTTTATGACCAAATACCTGCAAAACTATTGACATTCCCATCAGCCATAGATTTGTGCTAATTATCAAATGTTAGCATGCTATATTAAGATGGTGAACATGGTAAATGTTATACCTGCTAAAATATAAGCATCTTCATTGTGAGCATGTTAGCACGCCGATGTTAGCATTTAGCACAAAGCACTACTAGCATGGGTGTAGACTGGTGTGTGTGTGTGTGTGTGTGTGTGTGTAATCACTTTATACTGCTCCCAAGTCCTGAAGAAGTTGACCGACCCATCCTGTCTCCTCTGAATGACCGTCCACCCTCCCTGAGCCAGACTCTGATCACACCAGGCCTGCAGGAGGCGGTTGGCACTCTGAGGACGGAGCAGGTAGATCCCACTGGTGGTCTCACCTGATTCAAGCACATGTTGGCAGTCCCTCCACGGCCCTGAGATGGGAGAAAATTATATGCAACCACGTGAGGGTATAGAAGCCATAATAATATATATAACATGTTGGAATTCTTTGTTGTCATTGTTTTAATGTTAATAGTCAAAATGCCGTGCCAGTTTATGAGATGTTTTCTCATTGAGCCAAATCAAGACAGAATGGATCTTATAAACCTGTAATTTTTTTATTTTTTCATAGTTAACCTTTGAAACAGAGATCCTGGCTTCTGAGGATTTATTTTACGTGTCAAACTTTTAGGAAGAACACTACATAACAACTCCAGCTTATGCTGTTAGAAAAGAAGATGTTTTCCCCAACACATGTTCAGTGTCTCATGTCACAGAGATAAGATGAACATAGGAATCTACACAGGGGGGGAAATGTATACATGGCAGAAAATCTCCCACACAAAGTGATAATGCCTAATGGTCTTCCTTGACAAGTATTTGTGGGCCATACTCACATGCAGAAGATGTGGCAACGTCGTCTTTCATCAGACCTTTTAGTGGTGAGTCAGAGTCACACAAAAGGTGGAGTCACTTTGCTACTGCTGACTGGAGCAACTTCTCAAGTCTTCTACTTTGTAATTTCAAACATTCCAGTTGTGCAAGTAAATGACAGCAGTGTCATTTAAAACAAATGGTGTAGTTCACAAGTGTGTCTTCATTATAAAGTGTCTGTTCTGATAGGAGCTGCAAGCTGTGTTTGACATTGTTTAGGCATTCCCAAAGAGATAGGGCTCCTACCAGCGGGTCAGTGACTCTTTTGGCTGCTGCTTATCTTTCCAGCTGAATTTCTGTGACACAAGGCTGATACGCTTATACACACACGTATAAGTCTAATCAAGTTCTGCTAAAAGACATGCTTTACATTGATGTACCTGGAGTCTTTGTGGCACGGAAACTAATGAAAGGAGGATCTGTAGGCGTGTTGGCTGTAGTGGTGAGGAGGGAATGAACTTTTTTTTCCTGCTGTGCCGGAGGAGCACTTTGGTCCCTTTGAACATCATTGGTCATTTGGTTGGCTTCAGAGCTGTAATTAGGATGCACGTTAGACTGGCTTTGGTTTGGTGGTTCAGTCGTCACCTGTCCAGACCAACACAAAAACAACATTCTCATTTACTGTGTAAGAACCCAATACAAACTTGCAACATGACCACAGTTTGTTTCCTACCAGAGAGTTCTGAGAGTCTCTGCACTTGCACTGATTCTCCAGACGAGCAATAAACTGGTTCTGGGAGCTCATCATGGACATAAGGGCTCCATATTTCTTCTCCAGCTCCCTGTAGTTACTGGACACCTGCAGCGCCTGGGATGTTCCACCACAGTTTGAAAAAGATTCAGTAAAGATGTAGCTTTGCTAAATCAAACATCAACAAGGACAGCAGTTCTCTGCTCACCTGTGTTGTCGCATTAAGCAGGAGGTTATCCACCCTTCGCTGCTCCAAAGCCTGATCTTTCTTGTGTATGACTTCATGTAGCAGCTGGGCATAGAGCTGGGCAATGCGCGAATTCATGCTGTTACTCTCTTTGCGCAGAGCTCTCACCTCCATGGCAAGGGCCCCCTCCTGCTCCAGTTGGCTCCGGAGGTTCTCCAGCTGTTCCTGCTGCCGTCTGAGCTCCGCCCTTAGCGCTGCCACCTCCGAGTGGTTGGCAGTAGCAGACTGCGTGTTCAAACACAGCGCACCTGTCAGTTTTTGCTGTGGAACAATGAAGGTGTACGAGCAACGGCCTGCCTTTGCATCCAAAGACTGTGATGAGCGTTTCTGGGTGCTCTCGCCATGAGTCCTGTCCTTCTGTCCTCCAGCTTCTGGAAGGTCCACGCAGAGTGTTAAAAAAAGAGTCAGACCTACTGTTAGTGCCTTCTCCATGAAATCTGTTAAACTTCTGAGGACACCCTGGTAGCAGAGGAAAGGAAATGATTAGAATTACCACAGCGATAACAACACAAAACTTACACCAATGAATGATCCAGAAACACTTAAGACATAAACTTTATATTCATGTGGGTCTTGACTGTTCACCAGATGTGTCCTTGCAAAGTGAAAGTGGCTGGAATTTATTGGCAGGTCAACATCCAGAATCAACACACCTCGTTTTCTCAGTCAACACAACAGCTAGCTCCATCTCCAACCACAGCAACCATGGTCAACATCATAAACAAATGAATCCAAAGGTCAATACTGACATCTGACCACAAAATCTCAACACATCAAACACTGGTACCAATTGTGTATGTCTACACTTCTGAATAAAAAACAATAGTGGATCATACTGACAAGACATGTGAACACTCACAGTTCAGGACTCACCGCAGCAGCTGGAAAGTGTTAAGGACGTCTTTGTCCTCCTCTGTGTGTAGCTGCAGCTCCCAGGATGCACAGATGTCAAATAAAATGCATTTTAAAAATCAAATGTTCAATGATCATTTGAAGAGTCACGTGAAACGAGCCGCTTCTTCCAAAAGTCATCTGTGGCCCTCTGTAAATGATGAAGTGAAGATGAAGGCAGAGAAACAGAATGGCGCCCAAGCTTTGCCAGTTGCTAGACTACCTCTGTTCCCCCCGGAGGTTCTGTCTCAGGATCTCTGAAGCAGACGACAAATAATTATAAACTATCCAAATGACGCCGCCTCCCACTACTTGTTGTTTGCCGGGATGTCTCCTCCCTCTGCCATCAACCTGCTATCCTGCTACAGACGCTGTCCCATAAGGAGCTGAACTTGTGCGGTATTCAGTGGTTAACAAATAACAGTTATTTTCATTAACGATGAATCCAATTATTTTTCTCTATTCACTGATTAATCAATTTGTCTAAAAATAATAATAATAATTAAATAATGAAAAATGCCCAGAGCCCAAGCTGACATCTTCAAATGCCTTGTTTTTTAACAGTCCAATATCCAAAGCTATCAATTAACTGTCATATATGACAAAGAAAAGCATCAAATTTTCACATTTGAGAAACTAGAAACAGCAGACAACATTACATCAGCCTTAGAGCTGTAGGAACTAACAGTCTTCTGTGTCATCCTGACTACACAAAACATTTACATGGCTTTATCTTTTATCTGTTTTGGTTTCCATCACTAGGCTTGTCATCTGTACGATCTTGCAATTTTCCGTTTCAACTTTCATTTTTTGGAGAGATCAAGAACTCTAAATGCTTACAAATTTCAACAACACATAGCAGACTCTTTTTTTTTTAAACCATTTCATGCATCAAATGTTGTGAGTTGGAGGATTCACCGGTTACACTCAGGTTACACTGACAGTCACACCCAATAAGCAACCAGCAGCAGGTTTAAGGTGGTGGCCAATAGAGCAATCAGATAGCAAAGACCAAAAAAAAAGAAAAGAAAACACACAGTTTTATTTTTAACTTTAAATGTTATCACAGTTTGGAGTTGGCATGCACATCTTGTGTTACATCATATCCTGTGGTCTGTGTTAAGATCTGCAGAGCACTAATACTTCAAATGTCAGTATCAACCCAGTTGTTTTCACACTTCTCCCTCTAACATCACAGAATCAAATAAGTCAATGCGGTGTAATAGGTCATGCACCTTATGAGTGATACCACTTAGACACTAAACTGTGGGGTCAGATTAGGATTCTGAAAGGCACAGTTCACAAAAGAGCATTTTCAGTGAGTATCTTTGATATGATGTCTTGTCCTACTTATCTGCTACTGACAGAACTACAGACATGTCAAAGAGTCTTCAGTGATGAAGTGGAAACTTTTCCATTCAATATGTATATATAATAATAGTGTTGCCTTGTGGTTTCAATTCCTCCTGTTCTCTAAAACTAATAATTTCAGGGTTTTATGTTCCAGGCCACACTCTGCTCTGTTGCCACTCTCGGATACTGTTTCTAGAGACAACTCTTTTTCTCTCTCATTAACTAGATCTTGTAGCAAAAATTATTTTATATGTAACAATTATATTATGTGGGTAATGTAAAAATAAACAAATTAAATAATGTGTACAAAAAATAAACAAACTAATGAATTACTGTATATTGTATATTTTGCCAAAAAGGTGTGCCTTCTTTCTTGAAGGTAAGTGTGGATTTAAGAAAAAATAGAAAAGTAGACTTGATAATAAATCTATAATAATATGGAGGCTTTGAGGTATGCAGCATAACAGAAGTATTTCGCCATTGGGCAGTGTTGGGGGTAACGCAATACTGTAATCAGATTACTTTTGTCTGTAACGCATTAATGTAACGCGTTACTGTTGATAAATTCAGTAATCACATTATAGTTACTAATAACAAAATCATCGCGTTACTTGCTGGTTCTTGAACTATCCGCATAAAGGGAGAAGAAAAATAAATCAAACGTCCCTTTTCATGATTGTTTGCGTAACACTTTTCCGACCTCATTTTGACCTCAGCGCCATTTCATGAGGATGCAAAAACTGCAGAGCTGCCAAAGACTACTTTCATGGGGTGGAGGTATTACTTCACATTGTTTCACGAAAGGACATGCGATACCCTCTACTGCGCCTGTGGCGGGGCTCTTTAGCCTGGGTAGTCTTGTGCTGACTCCGAGGAGGAATGGGTTGACTGACAAACGATTTGAGAGACCCCCGTGTGCGAAATACGGGGAGCCAGGGTGAAAAGCATGATATCTGATATTTTGGGTTGACAGCATGCTTTATTGACATTAATCTCTGTAGCCTACTTCTCTATCATCATGAATCATGCGGAGCGTCAGACTTCATCCAGCCAGAGGGAACGATCTCCTGGCCTTGAACGCTCCACCGCCTCCTTCTCCCTCTCCGGTACGGGTTGTGTCGCTAAGCGCTATGAACGGTTCGTGATCGTTCTCTCTGGATGGATGAAAATTAAGCATAATAAATGCACTACTGCAGCTGAGGGGTCTCTGCAGCGCCGACAAATGTCTGGCTGATGTTCATAACTCTGTTGTCACTTTGTAGTATTAAATAGCATAAAAGAGAAATCGCATATCCTCATTGTAATACGGATTTGTGTTGATCTGAGCATATATGAGGTGTAACTAGCCTATATATTGTTATTGTGTATCACAGGAGATGTTACGCAGTGATCCAAAAGTAATGTAAATATTAGCAGTGAGTAATGTAGTAAAGTAAGGCATTACTTTAAAAAAAAAAAAGTAACTAGTAGGCCTAATGTGTAATCCATTGCATTTTTTGAGTAACTACCTCAACACTGCCATTGGGATGCTAGATTACAGCTGTTCTTATTTTTTTGGAGATATTGGAAAGTTTCAGTGGGATATTGTGCCTTCCTCAGCACTAGTTAGAGATAAAGGTGGAGTGTAATTCTTATTACTTGTGTTTGCTGCAACAAGTGATCATAAAGTTGTAATGTCCATTGTTTTCTGGTGTTCACAGTTAAAATCTACTGCCCTACATTTTTCAGGTGGAAAATACAGCTATTAAATATGTTAAAAATGACAGACGCATAGTTAATAAACATTTTCAGTGGTCTTATTTTTTTCACTAATTTGAAAATTGAAAAAAATGTAATAATAATAATTGTTATACATATGTAGCTCCAACATGTGCTTCATTATTGTCAGGCCAATTACGCAGTTTGAATTTGAATATTTAATTTCCTTTTGCAAATGTTTGTATTGAAATTAGCCTATATGTTGTAGGGGTGTATGTTTTTTATAACAATATGTATTACATATACTGTTAACATTAATAGCATACTATGAATACCCCTATGGGGTATAAATCTCTATTTATAATTGGTATCTCCCATTGAAGAAAGTTAAATTGTAGAGAACAATCAGTTGTTGCAGTTTCTAAATGTGGCCACAGGAGTGCAATAAATACCCATGATTCTAAATACTCTCAGGTTAACGCTCATTTGATTTGAGTAGTTTCAGTAGGCTATAAATTCCAGTGTACTTGCAAAAAAATCGACAATAATACATTAATACTTAAAACTGACTTAAAGTTTGGGACTTCTACTAATAATTAATTCGTGATGGCTTCGACTTGCAATTTGTAAGGGCAGCGTCAGTCCGACCACAGTCTATGAGTCCGACAGATGAAAGATAAATATCATCCATCCATCCATCTTCATCCGCTTATCCGGGATCGGGAGATAAATATCAATAAAATGTCAATTTTAAATGTACTGGGCATTCAGTATAACGACTTATCTCAGGATCGCCAGACTGACTAATAAGCAATCTACAGTCTTAGTTTGGCCTATTTAGATATATATCAAGGTGTCCCACAAGTAAAATGCATTTCAATTTTAAGTCTTTAAAAAAAAAATACGTGTAGATTTTCTAGTTTATAAGAAATCAAAGTATGCTTACATTACTTGCGGATCACTTTTGATAGGAACTCTTATCAGATGCGTGAGCAACACGGATACATCAGTGTGTGACACACGGTTGTAACCATGTGGAAGGCGTCGCGTTGACTTCGTAGTTGAATGGTTTAACCTGTGGTAGACGAAAGTTTACGTGCACGATGAACGGATTTTCTCTTGACAGCATAAATATAGTGTCGCAACAGTTAATGTTACTTTGTTGACTGAACTCGTCTTTTCAACATCGCGGTGAATTATGGGGAAATCAAAGGTAAGTAGCGGCCTGTGCTAGCAGGTTAGCCTTAACTGAAGCGAGTAACTTAAGCCTGGTGTAAAAGCACAATTATTCAAGAGGCTGTCTTAATTAATTTTCTGTTGAGATGGTGTATTAAATGTTAAACATCTCGTTTAACTGCAGTTGGCGTTGAATGTGTTGTAAAAGATAACGTTAATAGAGCTGCATGGGAAAATAACGTTTTGACGCGTTTAGGATGAGTTCCCTTTTCAAGCTTTCATCTTAAAGCAAAGCAAAATCACAAAGGAATCTGTCAAATGTCACTTTATCTTTTTTTTTCTCCTCCGTGATAAGTAACATGTGGTGCCTTTCAGACCAAGAACCAGAAGAAATCCCGAGCAACAGCCAACCATGTGGCCGAAGAGACCTACGGAGCTATCCCCCACTCCTTCGTGTTTCATCGGGGTCAGATTGGGAAAAACGTTGGTCAGCTTGTCCTGGACGTGCGGAGAGTCATGGAGCCATACACTGCAGAGTCTCTTAAGGTCCGTCTGTGAAACCAAAAGCTGGACCAGATGTCTTCAGCACAGATGTGTGACTGCACACACCTGATTAATGAGGCCATGTTGTTTTTAATGAAGCAGAAAGTGAAATGGCATCTCAGCGTGTGCTTTGATCTGTGTCATGCCGCCTCACACTCACTACGTTTGACCTGTTTGTGCATTTTTTTGGTACCAGATTAGGAAGAAGAATGTGCTTAAAGACTTTGTGGCTATCGCGGGACCACTGGGAGTGACACACTTCATGATCTTCAGTAAGACTCCCAGCAGTATCAACATGGTAAGATCAGATCGCGCCATAAGCCAACAGTTCTTTGGAATTGAAGGACTTGGCAATTTGACCATATAACACCCGTACCACCATCCACCCAACAACACATTTCTTGTGCTTTCAGAGACTTGCTCGACTTCCTAAAGGTCCCATGCTTCACTTCAGAGTGCTCAAGGTAAATATAGGAGGTAAAGCTCAAGTACAACAAATAGATGGGCTCAAATGATGTCACTTTAATATTTGACTGTTAGTGATGTTTTCAAAGTAAACGCACTGATGTGCCCAAACTAACAAAGTCATTTCAGTCTCTTAATTTTTTCCCACTTTTAAAAGGATTATTACTTTCCCCCCCTCCCCAGTACACTCTCATCAAAGACGTGGTTTCATCTCTGAAGAAGCACAGGATGCACGAGCAGCAGTTCACACATCATCCGCTACTCATCCTCAATAACTTTGGATCGGATGGCATGCATGTCAAACTCATGGCCACCATGTTCCAGCACATGTTTCCTTCCATTAATGTGCACAAGGTATGTTTTTCCAGCAGAACTGTTGCAGCGTTGTCACTTTGTTTGACTCACGATTTAAAGCCTTGTTGGCATGATGAAAGTATAGTCTTCTGAGATTACCCTTGAAGATTAGTGAAAAGTAAACGCTTTCTGATTTCTGAGTCTTTGAGTCATTCAGCAGTGTAAAGATTTAACTGTCAGTACAAGGGGGGGGAAATAAGGTTATTGTTTTGTTTGTTTTTTTGTTTTTTCAGGTAAGCCTCAACAACATCAAGAGATGTGTGCTGCTGAATTTCAACCCGGTGTCCCAGGAAATTGAATTTCGACATTAGTAAGTAAATATTTTGTCATTCATACAAAGTGAGTCGTTGATTTCTTTTATTGTCTTGTGACGTGATGGTTGGGCTCAGATGATGACAGATTGTAACTTGACTGTTCAGTGATGTATGTTCAAAGTAAACGCACTGATGAACCACCACACAATAGCCGAATGTATTTTATTCACTGATTAAAATTTTACACTGACCCATGCGATCGTCGTGTTCCCAACCTGCAGCAGTTTGAAGGTCGTCCCTGTGGGCATGAGCCGCGGAGTCAAGAAGCTGATGCAGGAGAAGTTCCCCAACATGAGCAAGTTTGAGGACATCAGTGAGCTCCTGATGAAGTAAGGCTCTTGGGAAGGTACAATTCTTTGAGTCAAGGGGCACTAAGTTTGTAGGCAGTCTGCATCTGTTCTGACATCTGCAGAGCTGGTGGTGTTGTCTGATGAACTACTCTGTGCCCTCTTACAACTCTCAGGGGGGCGAATCTATCAGAGAGTGAGGCAGAGCAAGATGGTGAACACAACATAACTGAATTACCGCAGGTCTACTCTGGCCGCGGCAACATGGCGTCCCAGCAGAGTGCGGTCCGTCTGACAGAGGTAAGGATGCAGAGGGAGTGTAAACCTTTGAAACAGTGTGAAGCTGATGCTTGAAAGGCAGCTAAATTGTTGCACTGTGTTGCCCTCAGATTGGTCCTCGCATGACTCTGCAGCTGGTGAAGATACAAGAAGGCATGGGAGAGGGGAATGTTCTTTACCACGCCATTAGTGAGTGCACACCTGCCCTTGCTCATTTATCTTGTTTTATTTGGGTGTACATGATGAAAGAACCTGTATGAATTCCATGATTTCTCTACAAGTAAACGCTTACTGATGCATCTAAAGGTGGCATCATTTTTAATGTAGAACTGGTACAGATTGTCTTTTAATTGGAAATTGTCATGCTATAATTACCAGTCTCGAAGACGGAGGAGGAAATCCAGGAGATCCTGAACCGGAAGGAGGCCCAGCTAAAAGAGAGAGAGGGTCGGCGGAAAAAGCAGGAGCAGAACGTCGCTCAGAAGAAAGAGAAACGAGAAGAAAACAAGTAATTTGATAGATAATTCGCCCCTTTTGCCTTATCCATTTTTTGGGTGGGTTGAAGTGTAAAACTTTGTTTTTGCCCTCACTCCTAACAGAAAAAAGAGCCTGGAAGGCATTAAGAGGAAACGCGCTGAGGATGAAGAGGACAGTGAGGTGGAGGATCCCGGGATGCAGGATGATCGGCCAGCTGCTGTCGAATCTGATGACGAGGTGGAGTACTACAGACAGGCTGTAGGACAGGAACCAGATGAAGGTGAATATAACGGTGTGCTATAAACTTGGGTCTTTTGGGTCGTGTTGCAAATGTATTTATTCACCAACAACTTTTTGTCTGTTTTGTGAAGACATGTTCCCTAGTACCAAGAAGAGGCATAGCTCAGAAAAGACTCATGGACCTGCCAAGAAGAGGAAGATGTCTCCCGGTAAACCGCCAAGAAAAGACAGAGATGCTAAATCACAGAGGAGAACCGGTCAAGGAGGACCGCACAGAGATAGACCAGGAAAAGGATGGAAGAGGGACGGGGAGAAACCGTTTGGAAAGAAAACAGGGCCCAGAGGAAAGGCATTCGGAGCAAAGAAAGCCGGTGACCGGGAGAACAAATTTGGTGGGAAGAAATTTCAAGGGAACAAAACATTTGGTGGAAAGAAAAATCAGGACAAATCATTCAAATCTAAAGGCCAGAAAGGCAAGTCGGGTTTTAAGAAGAAAGGTGCAGGAGCAAAGCAGGACTTCAAACAGAGGAAAGGAAAAGGCTGAACTCTGCCCCTTCTTTCTGCACATGGACATTGAATGTGTAACGCTGGAGCACCAGATGGCAGCAAGCATCCATTTTAAGGCCTCAGCAGAGTCATGGTTCTTTGTGAGACTGTTTACTGCTGAAAATCAGCAGAAGGACAGAAGAAAACAAGCATGCTATATTTTCACACTGAGTTAATATTGAAAATGTACTTGTTCAATAAATTGTTTTTAAAAATTATCTTGCCAACTTAGTAGATGATTTTATTCTTATCAGTCAGTCGGTGCAGCCAGTTTCTTGGGATTCATGAGATAATTTCAGGGCTTTTTTGTCCCTTTCTGTGAGACATCTATTTATAGTTAAACATGGCCACAAATAGCCCAAAAGATAAATTTAGCTGCACCTGTGGCTTTTGGTTTGCTCCCTGATGCTGCTAAGAGGTTCTCCACTGACCAACGAAGTCTTCATGGAAGGATGGAGTTGTAAGTAGCAATAGTAAATATCTCATTAGTGATTACAATAATATAAAAAATATGATCAACACAGACTTGGTTTCTATATTTCCTTTAAAACTAAAGCCAGTAATAATACCACATTGTAAAAATACTATCTTGAAAATGAGTATAATCAAGAAAATGCACTTAAATATTACAAGTAAAAGAACTCGATGCAGAAAATACTTTGTTTAAACAGTTTAAAGTAAAAGCAGCAAATCTTTACATTTGTGAAGCTCAAACCATGAAATGTTTTTACATGGAAAATTACTTTTTTTTTATCACCAATTGTTTCAGATGTATAAACTGTTGGGGAGATTAATTTTTAGCATAACATTTTACAAACTCTTCATGTCTTTTTGTTTGTGTGTGTAAAAATCTTAATGTGTAAAGTAACTAAAGTTGTCAGATAGCCTAAATGCAATAAAGTAGAAGTGCCTCACATTTTTACTTGCGTAGTCTACAGTACTTGAGTTAATGTACTTATTTCTTTTAATAAAACAGTGGCTATTTATCATCGCAACATAGTGTTGCTTCTTCAAATTGCGAAATGTATGCTGAGGGTAAGAGGAAGTTCCAAGTGTCAGGTTTGTCACCAAGCATCACATGTCTCTGCCAAAGAAGATAGTTGAGGGGTTTCTCGCTTTTACAGAAACCACACAGGAAAACATCCCTTCAGGGTGATATGCTTCTTCACAGAATAGATTACCTTAAATTGGCCTCTCAGTAAGTGGAAGTCAACATTTTCTTTATAATTTCTGCATATTTACTAAAAATGTTAACAACAAACAATGAAGATTACATAGGCCTATTGCATTTGTATGTTTTTTTTAAAGATTGTTCTCTAGGAATATGTTTCCTAACTTCCTACACTTTACAGTTGTAAAATATTTACTTGTGTCAAAATGAATGTGGTTTTTATTCAAATTTAATGAATTAATATACTTCACTTTACAGATTTTGGACCGTACAAACTGAGAAAGAAGCTCTATCACAAAATGCAGCTGAATTACTCTCGTTGTGAGCGGTTTCAAACGGCCCTGCTGCCCTCAGTGTACGGAGTTGAGTTCATTGTAGCCCTGGCAGGAAACGTGTTCGCTCTGTGGCTACTTTTAGTCAGAGAGAGAAAGAACTGGCACACTGGCATTGTGCTGTCGTGTAACCTGGCCATCAGTGACCTGCTGTATGTCATGAGCCTGCCTTTGCTGATCGCCTACTACTCACTGGAGAAACACTGGATATTTGGCAACGCTGTGTGCAAAATAGAGAGGTTTCTTTTCACCTGCAACCTCTATGTGAGCATCTTCTTCATCATGGCAATAAGTGTGAACCGATGTGTGGCCCTCGCTTGTCCCTTCTTTACACGATCCCATGTTCGGACTGCCCATGCCAAGGCCGTCAGTGTCGTCATCTGGATTGTTGTAGGAGTAATTTCCTGCCCTGTGTTGAAATTTGCCTCTGTTTGCCCTAATGCGGACAAAAATAACTGTGTGTCATTCTGTAACGAGACTCAGCGAAGCACTCACTTCACTTACAAAATGTTTCTTGCTGTGTTTGGGTGTCTTGTTCCCTTCCTGGTTACTTTCATGTCTTACTGTGTGGTGATTTGGGTGGTGTGGAAAAATGTCAGTATAACCACGCTGGAGAAACGTAAGGTAGCCCTGTTGGTCACATCAGTGCTTGTGCTGTATGCCATTTCGTTTGTGCCTTACCACATATTTCAGATATATATCTTCTATCCGAAACCCGTCAGTCCCTGTTGGGTCTACAAGATGTACCAAGTGTGTAAAGGACTGGCAACTCTGAACATGTGCATCCATCCAATCCTTTACATGGCTGTGTCTGACAGTATAAGAGTAGCTTGTTGTGGGAAGAGCCCAGAGGACAACACCGGGGGAGTAATGAGAAAGTAGAGCTTCCTCTTTTCAGCTTGCAAAATTTTAATTCTACACAGACTTGTTTTTGTTATTTCTGAAAGTTATTTTTCTACTCTTACCATTTGTAATAAAGACTTCTTTGTTTGCTGCAGTGTGCCTGCTTTTAATTAGAAACATCTTAAAATCCTTCTGTTTAACTTAATGTCTGAATCAGTCCACGTCATTATCAGAAAGAAAAGTGAGATTGGAGAGTTGTTATTCTATACTGACTATAAGTTTGGATTATGGTCCAAAAGCCACAACAGAATACTAGTTGCTGTATAATATTACACAGGCATTTAGCTTCATTGCAGAGGAATCCCCACTAAAATAAACAGAGGGGTATTTGTCTGTAACCGACACAATAACATAAAATTGCATCACGTATATTTGATAAAAAGATTCAAACCAGTTCTGAGGAAGTGGTTGACCGCCACAGAACGTGTGGGCAGGAGCAGTTCTTATTTTTTCCAGCAGCCTATAACTTTATAGGCTTTTTAGAATCAGAATCAGAAGGAGCTTTATTGCCAAGTAGTGTTTTACACATATGAGGAATTTGCTGTGGTGATAAGGTGCTGCACGCAGACCATACAGAAACATACAGATGACATAAATAGATGTAGAAATATATAAATATGGAATAAACAAATGCAAGTTATCTGAGAATAATAGAATAGAGAAAAATACTATTTTCAAACAACGTGGCAGATATCGACATGCGCATTGCTCTGGTTTGTGTTGTGCAGACGTATTGCAATGGAAGAGGATGTTGTGTGCATATTTATATATAAATTGACAATATGAAAAATAAATATAACAATAAAACAACTGTGGTGTCGAACATTAATGCTGCGATGATGTGTTGAGAAGAAATCCGCTTGACACTGTTCTTGATCATAAAAGTTTATTACATCAAGGAGTTGTCATCAATTACAAGCTCTGCAGCAGCTTGGAGAGTGACCCAGCCCGATGACTACTCTGTCTCTCTGTACATCAAACACAGCTTATATAGGACATGTTTAGGTATCTGTTAGATATCATATAAGGGTCTGAGTCTCCACCTAACCACTAACCTCTGCTCTCCCCTTCAAAGGTCACTAATCCTCTATCCAGCTGCTACAGTGCTATGTTAAACTGTTATGCGTCAAATGCACGTTATACACCACAACAACGATTAACAATTAACAAATATGTGCAATGTGCCAGGTTCGTCCATGATATGAAATTAAGTGATATTTACATGTGCAGAGAAAGCATGGGTAAAAAATATTCTTCAATCTACAACACAAAAGCATGCTTTTGATAAAGATCACAAAAAACTATTTTGTGCAGCAAAAAGTTTTAGTAGTTAAAAAAACAACAAAAAAAAACTCTACCTTCTAGGTTAAGAATGCCTGAATGAAACCAGAGATGAAACCCACAAACCTCAGTTTTGTGTTTTCACAAGCATGCAATTTTTGGTTGTGCTCTGTCACTTTTCCTTAAACATTGAAGTTCTAGGTTACAATGTCGAACATTCATAATACAAAGACAAAAGATCATATATGATTAGACTACACATTATTTCCCCCCTACAGCCATTAAAACATAGTTTGAAACTATGTTGGTGAAGATAAAGATTCTCAGTCATCCGTGCCCTCGTTTTAAACCAATGGTTAGATAGCAAAAATCACGCGGCCCAGATCCTTCATAAGTTCTGGGCCAGATCTGTAAAACGGACCCGGGCCGGTGTCCTTTAGCACAACGGGCCAATGCCGGTGCGGATCCGGTTTTCACATCTGGGCCGGCACTGGTCCAGCTCCAGAACGGATGACAATTATTATGTAGTCATTTGGCCCAAATGTGGGCCAGATCTGGACCAGTTCCATACTGGATCTGGCCCAGAGTCTCTAAGATACTGTTGAGGATCCGGTTTTCACATCTGGACTGGCACTGGGCCAGCTCCAGAACGGATGACAATTATTATGTAGTCATTTGGCCCAAATGTGGGCCAGATCTGGACCAGTTCCATACTGGATCTGGCCCAGAGTCTCTAAGATACTGTTGAGGATCCGGTTTTCACATCTGGACTGGCACTGGTCCAGCTCCAGAACGGATGACAATTATTATGTAGTCATTTGGCCCAAATGTGGGCCAGATCTGGACCAGTTCCATACTGGATCTGGCCCAGAGTCTCTAAGATACTGTTGAGGATCCGGTTTTCACATCTGGACTGGCACTGGGCCAGCTCCATTTATTAGTTCTGGCCTGGATTCACACCACCTCTGGCCTCTTTCATAACCTTGATCTATACCCACAAAACATATACAAAAATATGGATTTTTTTTGTAAAAGGGATAGTTAAAATTTTTGCCATCAGATGTTGTGCATGACTCACCAAGTGCTATGGATTCTACTACTAGATAACAGTGAAGGTATACCCCTCCTGTCTGAGAAGCCAAAGGGTT
The DNA here is from genome assembly GCF_014851395.1 of Micropterus salmoides. Lineage (NCBI taxonomy): Eukaryota > Metazoa > Chordata > Actinopteri > Centrarchiformes > Centrarchidae > Micropterus > Micropterus salmoides. Next base: position 22,590,894 of record NW_024040041.1, read on the forward strand.
ACTGGGATAGTTTCAACCACAGAACTTATGGCAGGAGCTGGTCTATATAATGTATAACAAATAGTGACTTGTATATCACTAAGGTACACTAAGATTTCTTGTTTTACTTTCGTTTTCTTTTTCCTTGCATTTTAAACTCGATTACTTTTTTCTTTTGAATTTAAAAAGCATGGACAGTCAAAACTACTGTTACACTCTGTTACAAAGACTGTTTCTATTTGTCCTACACAGAATTTCAACAAAGAAAGTGATACAACAGATGAGTGACACATTTTAAATTTTATTTGAAATGTTTGAGGACAGAAACGTAAAACAAAGTAGATAATTGCCAAACTAACATTCAATCTAATAAACACATTTTACAGCTCATTTCTGTCTTTAACAACTGCAGGAACAAGAAACTTCACTCCAGTTGACAATTAGTTTCTAGTAACTGTACAGTAACCACAAACCTATGACTCAGGTGTTATTTTTATATGAATGCAGAAGTATTAAACTCTAATAATAGCAACAGTGTGGCTTAGTTAAAAAGCTCAATATATTGACATTGCTATCAGTCTTGCATAGTGTAGTGTACCATTAGTAATGATGATGGTAAGAAAGTAAGATTTCTTTCTCCCTGAGAGCGATGAGAAGATATATACCACACTCATGATATCATACTCTACATATAAAGCTAAAGCCAGGAGACACACGAGATTCTACGGCCTAAACACACAAGATAACGTTTTAATTAGCGACAAGCGCTAAGTTTGTCTTGATAGATGATTACTGCCAGCCATTTAGATTTTAACCATTTTCCATGACCATGGTATAAATAACAGATTGGTATAAGAAACAGAAAAAGATTTTATAGCCAAAATACAATATCCAACTCCAACTAGTCATGTGAAACCCAGAAAAAAAAAACTGTAAAATGTTCATACACATTGTTTGGTGGCTTTACGGGAAACATTGATGAGACAAGTGGAGAAGTGGGACTGCCATAACCCTCACGACACCCAACAAATCATCAGTAGTGGAAGAGTGGGGGATGGCAGATGTGTTCATTTCTGCAAAGGAAAAAAGAATGGGTGTCAACTGATAATGGCAATCACAAATTACATAAAATCCACAGAGATTAGTCATTTTAAAGGGGACTAGGGCTGGAAGATTTGACCTAAAATCAAAATCCTGATTAAATGAACATTTTACCGCGATTACAACTAATGACTGAGGGTTTTTTGCCCTCCTAGTTCACTGACCAGGCTTGTACCACAAACATGCTCAACTATTGTAGGTGGGGTGGTTTTTTAGACTCACAAATGTCAAAAAACAATTATGTAAATGTTAATTGATAAGATCATGCTGACGTGCACACAACAGACGTACTCCCCCTAAATTTGGAGTCAGTGACTACAAACAGTTTTTCAAGGGGAAAGTACATAAACACACACACTGGGGGACATTTTAACAGGAAATAAAACAAACCAACCATCTTTATTTATACAACAAACAAAAGGAGGGTGGACGATGGTGCTGCGAAAATAACAAACCAAGTTAAAATAAAAGGTCCTCAAAAGGAGGCCTTTACCTATCTATCTATTTAAGCAGAGTTGATTCTTGCTACAAATGAACACAAAGAGCACAGCACCCACTCCACCTGGTGAAACTAACACAATAGTAAACAAAAAACTAAGTGAAATTTCTCCACTGCACCCAATGTGGAGCTAACAAACAAAGGTATGCAAATGGTTTCACTAAACACAATGTACAGCTAAAAAGCAAGGAAGGTGGATAGTTCCACTAAACACAAAGTACAACTAACAGGCAGGGTATGCAGTCAATACCAGCGGCACACAAGTCAATAGGCGGTGACAAGCTGCCTGGAGCAACAGGTGGACTCTCCTTATGAGCCGGACGTAATTAACGTGGTGACGAGCCATTGGTTGAGTGGAAACAGAGGGAACCAATGGTCGGGACTGATGTCAGCACCCCAGAAACCAGGAAGTAGGCGGGTCTTCAATCCACAGGCACACAGCCTACTTGGTAGAGGTGAGACAGAAAAGGGGAAAAACAAAGGTGACAGCGACAGCTGTGACACACTTCATCGGAGGTAGAAACTGAAACCAACACTGCCAATCAGGCAGACATCTGAACGCAAATCCTCATGTTAACTTCTGTAGCTCTGATAAAGTGAACTCACAGTCCCAAACAGAGCTAGACTGTGATTCCGGTTTTAGATGTTTATAATGCAAAACTCTGTGCTGGCTGCGTCTCAGCACGCGTGGGTTACTTTACTATTACGGCATATGCCGAGTTGCATCAGCTGGGTGGAGATGATTCTTGCCGCTAGTCGACATTATCAGAATATAGATTTGTTTTTCACTGCATGAGAAGATTGATGTGTGGTGCTTAACGCTATCCTTCACAGCGCGATTGAGAGGTCAATTATTATGTGAAGATATGAAGTTTTATGGGCTGGGCTAAGCCCCCAATGTTTCAAGATCCTAAAAACGCCCCTGTTGCTGCAAAAGACTAGCGCGGTGATTTATCTAAAATTTACCACGGTTAATGCCTCTCTGGCCATGGCACGTTTGTTGCGGCCACCTCCAGAGTCAGAGGCCAGGTTGAACCAGCGGATGGCGTGCGGGTTAATCTCGTTGTCCGATGCGCTGCTAGCAGCTTGGTTCTTCCGTTGAGCCTCTGTTAAGAGAGAAAGTCAATTGGTTGATGAGCTGTCATTAACAGACATTCTGAAAATTACCTCTAAGCCAAGCTAATAACCAATGAGAAATGCTTTAGAGGGTTGAAAAAAGTGCTCAATGTCCATGTTTACTATTGTTGGTGTGGCAGTAGACCTAATTTTCTATAGCATTTAATTTAGTAACTCAAAACAAATAGAATTTCATTCATGAATAACTAATTATAAAAAAATCATACTGATTATGAACGGAACAATTATCAAATCACATCTGGATTGTATTGGATCTGCCTTAAATCTCAGTGCATCTTATCATTACAAATTTATCTGTGTGGATTCTGTATCAGGTCATGGATAGGCATTGGCGGGTACCAACATTTCCCCAGTATCTCCAGGCAGAGGACATTTAGGGGAATCGTTTTACTGACAGCTCTTTCAGAGGTGTGTCAAGCAGACTACAGACTCTTTTTAATGTCATTCAGACATGTCAATGTCATTCAGAAAAGTAAAAGCTCTCAATTCAACTCCAAGTAAAACATTACAGCAAACAAGCTCATGCTTGTTGTTCTCATGCTTTTATTTTGCTAGCAAACCTACAAAGAGGAAGTGATTATGGTAGTAACCAGTGCTGTCATGTCTATTTCAGCACCGCTATCAAAGTATTTTTTTTATTTTTATTTTTTGGCTTTTAAGTTGCATCCCTTATATCTTAAAATATACTATTTAAATATTTTATTTTACATAAACATTCGTTCTCATCTACTAGTCACCTCCACATATAATACGTATACTAAAATACTTACTGATCAACGGAGTTCTTGTCAGCATTTCTTTAAAATATTTCTTTTCCCTTTACTCCTTTCCAATTAATCTGTTTGGCCACTGTGTTTGAGAAAATCATTGAAAGTATATTCCAAGATTGAACAGTAAATACTATTAACAGAATGTTATCTGTGAAAGTTGCTAAAATAAGGATGAAAGAGCACCGTATGCAGATCAGTGGTGAAGTTACTAGTACAGCAGAGCTGACCAGAAGTCAGACAAAATGTAAAAAGTAGTCAAAACACACAAAACATTTTATACATTTGACAGTTATGTGTAACATTACCTGTATCTATATAATCATATGAAAAGGACAACAAAAAAATGAAGACCTTTGTAAATATATGTAAGAGCCTTATTTTGAGAATATTAAATTCAATGAGTTTTTAAATTATTTTAAGACCCAGTGGGTAACGTTACCCTGCATGACAAATGACCCCAGGAGCTCAGCTCTGCTAATGTTACAGGTTTGCACTGCATTGTGATTTTGGAACAAACCCCAGTGGTAGTAACATTATGTACAAAGCCAGC